>NC_091453.1:4644280-4944280 GCF_964237555.1 Oryctolagus cuniculus | reverse complement strand
CACAAGAGGTCTTTGAAAAGTTAATGGAGATGGTATGTTATGGATAAATGATGAATGGATTTCAAAACTGTTTTGCACCAAAGAAACTTATTTTTTAATTCCGTTTGCCAGGAAAGTTTTGAAGTCCCCTTGCTGAGGCATTAACACTGAACTCATGGCCAGCCGAGCTGTCAGCTGAACACCTGCTCATCCCAGACCCGTGTTTGCTCCACAAGGCGCACCACAGCCTCCTTGCACTCAGAACACTGTGCTTGGGAGCCATTTTACAGCAGCGAAAAGCACTCAGATGTGGAAAAGGCGGCACTAAATGTGTCTCAAGGACACTTGTTTACAGTCCAAGGTCTGAAAGAAGATGCCAGAGTGTCACCTTGTCCCACCTCAGCTGGGGATGTGCATGACAGAGCTTTCACTACCTTTGCACATGGCCCCTGCAAATACTGACTTTTTTTTTTTTTCATCTTATTTGAAAGAGAGGGAGAGAGGGAGAGAGGGAGGGAGGGAGGGAGGGAGGGAGGGAGAGAGGGAGGAATGAGAATGGATTTTCCTTGCATTGATTCACTCCCAAATGCCTGCAACAATTGGGACTAGGCTAGACTGAAGCTAGGAGCCTGGAACTTAATGTTGGTTTTCCACATGGATGGTGGGGACCCAAATCCTTGAACCATCACTGCTGCCTCCCAGGGTGCACATTAGGAGAAAGCTGGAAGCCGAGTGTGGAACTCAAACCCAGCTACCCTGATATGGGATGTGGGGGTCCCAAGTGGCATCTTAACTGCTATGCCACAAACCCAGCCTGTTGATACTGATTGGGGGTTACAAATAAATTTTGTAGGTGAATTTGCAAATATACAATCTGAATACTAAGAATTTCTTTATGGCATTTCTGGGGTTGGACATAATTTTTTGGAGTAGACAAGACAGAAATAGCACAAATTATGAAGGAGACTGACAAATTGGACAAATAAAAATTTAAATCTCCTGCTTTAAAATAGATGCCAGAAAGTGAAAAAATCAGGTCCCAGACTGGGAGGTAATATCTGCTTCACGAAGGGAGGATAGAGAGGCCGGCACCGTGGCTCACTAGGCTAATCCTCCGCCTTGCGGCACCGGCACACCAGGTTCTAGTCCCGGTCGGGGTGCCGGATTCTGTCCCGGTTGCCCCTCTTCCAGGCCAGCTCTCTGCTGTGGCCAGGGAGTGCAGTGGAGGATGGCCCAAGTGCTTGGGCCCTGCACCCCATGGGAGACCAGGATAAGTACCTGGCTCCTGCCATCGGATCAGCGCGGTGCGCTGGCCGCAGCGCGCCGGCCGTGGCGGCCATTGGAGGGTGAACCAACGGCAAAGGAAGACCTTTCTCTCTGTCTCTCTCTCTCACTGTCCACTCTGCCTGTCAAAAAAAAAAAAAAAGAGAGAGAGAGAGGATAGAGGATTAGTATCAAGAAGAGCTTTAAAATTCCCAGAAATCAGTAAGAGCGGTGCACCCAGCCCCCAGACAAAATGAGCAGAGGCTAAGAACATGCACTTTACAGATAAAGAAAACAGGCTGGCTGATCAGCTAATAAAAATGCTCAATCTAATTTGCAATAAAAAATGGAAAATGAGATAAACATACAGAGGCACTGCAAGACTGAAGTGTGGTTAGGCACAACTCATGTGTCACACAGAAGCTGGGTGATACGAATTGACAATCATTGGGGAAATCAAAGTCCATTTTTAGGTGACATTTCCAACAAAGGCATATAATTAATTCTGGAGAAAATGAGAGTTCCAGAAAGAACCCTCAGAAAAAACAGCCAAATGCTATTCAGGAAGCGACCAAAAAGAGCCGCGAGGGCCTGCCTGAGGGACTGGCTGTTTCTCAGAAGCACTAAGCCAGGATTCTCGGTAGGTTGTGAGGTGATGAACTGGTGGAGAGTTCTGTACACATCACGTCCAAGGCTCCAGTTTTTCCCACAGCTGCGGCTTTCCTGAAACATGGGCTTGGATCTTGACAGCAGCAGCAGCAGCAGCAGGAGTGACTGCCTCTCTGGCTTTTCCTGCCAAAGAATCATAGCAATGGGAGACTGCAGTTCTGTTCTCCATGCCTTGGACAAGGGATTGGTGGCCATGAAGCCACAGGCGTCCCCTTCCTAATTTTCGTTAGTTCTGGTCTAGGCTGTGAACATAATCATAAAGGGGAATTAATGTCAGTCTTCTTATCGTACTCATATCAATGCTTGCTGCTATTCATCAGAATTAATTTGGATAAATATTTAATCAATATTAGGACCCCACCATCCACTAGGCACTATCCAAAATGGTCTTTTGGCTACTATAGCAAATCAAGAATATTCTCTCCTTAGTAAAGATGACCCAATGTGGGTGATTGGCAATAAGTGACATTAGAACATTGCCTGGCAATTCTTTCTTTCTTTGTCTTGACGTCCCTTCACTTTGTAAGTGATATACCTTGAAGTACTTCTCTTCAAAAAGGGAGTGGCTAAGAGATAAGGGTGAGCAGGGGGGAAGGTTCCCTCTCTGACCACACTAAGGGATTTGAGTTTCCTTCTGAAGTCGCTAAGAAGCCAATAAAGAAGCTGAAGAAAGGAAAGACGATCTTAAAATTACAAAGCATGGAATAAATGCAATAAAAATGAAGTTGAAACTAAAGAGGAAAGTGTAGGACAACAGCAAGGAAACCATGCCATACCCAGACTTGGGTATGAATGTTCTTAGCAGCCTTGCTCTGATAGTGAAAAATAGGAAGCTAAATGCTATCTTGCAATGAACAGGTAAAGGAGATGTTCTATTTCGATACAATGGAATACTAGTCAACAACGAGAAGGGATGAACTGTGGGTACACGCTCCACACAGATGACCCTCAACAACATTGAGTTCGGTGAAGGAAGCCAGACGTGCGGGGTGACATATCAGGGAATTCCATTCGTGTGAAGTATTCGGAAAAGGCAAGTCTATCTGCAGAGAGCAGGCTCATCGGGGCAGGCACTGCAGTGCCGCTTGAGACATCCACATCCCATACTCGAGTGCCTGGGTTTCAGTCCCAGCGTTTCGTCCAACCACGCTTCCTGCTACTGTACACCGTGGGAGGCAGCAGGCGGTGGCCCACGTACTTGACTCCCTGCCCCCTACGTGGGAGACCCAGATCCAGTTCTGGGCTGCTGGTTTCATCCTGGCCCAGTCTTGGCTGGGCAGACATTTGGGGAGTGGATCCGTGCAGGTATGATCGCGCGCTCTCTGTGTCTCTTTCTGTCACTCTGCCTTTCAAATAAATAAAAGTAAATTTTAAAAAGTTTTCAAAAAGGAAAGTAGGTGCACGGACTAGGAAAGCAACTCCAGAACCACCCCTCCCCCCACCCCCCAGGGCACTCAGAGCACTCGTGTGTAAGATTCTGTTCCTCTGGAACCACTCCGTATCGAAAGCTCTATCAGTCACAGTTGCACCCGAGGCAGAGCCAGGACAACCAGGAGAAGAGACTTAGCAAATGAGGGAGCTGGTCCAGCAGGCTCTGGAAGGCTGGGGGCTCCACGGCCGATGCTGGGGCTCTACGTCCACAGAGCAGGCAGTCAGGAAGGAGAATCACAAGCAGGCTGAAAGCCACAAGCACCAGCTGGCACCTCCTGAGGACAAACTGGAGCCTGGAGCCCTTCTTATTGTCTCGGGCTTCAGTGACCAGGTGCCCGCGTCATGGAGCTAAACACAGCCCAGAAGTGAGAGACGCTGACGCAGAGGATTTGTTTATTTATTTGAGAGGTAGAGTTACAGAGAGCGAGAGGGAGAGACAGAGGGAGAGGTCTTCCACCCGCTGGTTCACTCCCCAAATGGCCACAATGGTTGGAACTGAGCTGATCCAAAGCCAGGAGCCACAGCCTAGCCAACTGACCCATTACGAAGCCATCACATTCTTTAATGGTTGGATGTCTCTGCACTCTCCTGTCACTCTTCACTTAGCTTTAGTAAGTTATATTTTCCCCTAGGAAATTGTCCATTCACCTAGTTTTTAAAATTATTGGCATAAAATTCTTCATGGTATTCTTGTCAATGTTTTTCTTACCATTCTCTTGTAGATCTAGTTATTATCTCTTTTTTATTCATTTTAATACAGTTATCTTTTTTATTCTGGCTTCTAATTTAATTTAGTATTTGAGATGTTTTGTGGTCTAATACATGATCAATTTTTATAAATGTTCCATGTGTGCTTGAAAATGATGTGCATTTTCTAAAATTAAAGGTCTGTATATGAGTACCCATACACACATACACATATCTAAACACAGTTACAGATACACACATACACCCATATGTATGTATTGACGATACTTCAAAAAGTTGGTGGAAAAATGAATTAAACAATAAACCTATTTTGGTATAAAGATTTTGAAATCTATGCATGATTTTCCTAACATTCATTTTCTTCACAAGCATGGTCAAAACATTTTTCACCAAAATAGATTTTTAATTGCATTTTCCATAACCGGTTTTTTTTTTATTTACTTTTTTTTTTCTGATTTGCTTTTTTTTTTTATCTTTTATTTAATGAATATAAATTTCCAAAGTACGACTCATGTGTTACAATGGCTTCCCCCCCCATACCGTCCCTCCCACCCACAACCCCCCCCTTCCCACTCCCTCTCCCCCTCCATTCACGTCAAGATTCATTTTCGATTATCTTAATATACAGAAGATCAGCCTAGCATACCTTAAGTAAGTATTTCAACAGTTTGCTCCCACACAGAAACATAAAGTGAAAAATAATAGATGATTTTTTTTAAATGATGATGAAATCAGATCAGACCTATTGTCATGTTTAATCCCAGTGAGAGTCAAGTTGGGAATTGATAATTTTTTTTTTTTACAGAAGATCAGTTTAGTGTACATTAAGTAAAGATTTCAATCGTTTGCACCCCCATAGAAACACAAAGTGAAATATACTGTTTGAGTACTCGTTATAGCATTAAGCCTCAGTGTACAGCACGTTAAGGACAGAGATCCTACATGAGGAGTAAGTGCACAGTGACTCCTGCCGTTGACTTCACAAATTGACACTCCTGTTTATGGCATCAGTAATCTCCCTATGCACCAGTTATGAGTTTCCAAGGCTATGGAAACCCCCTGAGTTCTCCGACTCTTATCTTGTTTAGACACGGTCATAGTCAAAGTGGAGGTTCTCTCCTCCCTTCAGAGAAAGGCACCTCCCTCTTTGAAGACCTGTTCTTTCCACTGGGATCTCACTCACAGAGATCTTTTTGCCAGAGTGTCTTGGCTTTCCATGCCTGAAATACTCTCATGGGCTTTTCGGTGACAACTGACTGAACACCAAAGGGGAAACCTCCTGAAGTGAGGTGGACACTATGAGAAATGGTGACTTGATCAGCATAGCCCTGACTGCTGATGGACAACTTAATACATTATCCCTCATAGTATTTTTTTTGTCTGTTCTACTTGATATGACTGGTTTAATTCTGTAATTATCACACAGTTATTCTTGAGTGTTGAAAATTAACTGAAATATGATCCCTGTTGAACGTAAGAGTGGGAATAAGAGAGGGAAGAGATGTGTAATTTGGGGCATGCTCGGGCTGACTTGCCCCAATTGGTAGAGTTGAAAACATACCAGGGGATTCCAATTCAATCCCATCAAGGTGGCATGTGCCAATGCCATCTCGCTATTCCAGGTGATCAATTTCAGTTCACAATTGATCATAATGAAAGGACTGAGAGTCAAGGGGAGCACATGGGCAAGTCTAGTATCTGCTGACACCAACCGATAGAATGGATAAAGGGGAGAGTGGTCCAGCATGGGAAGTGAGATGCTCAGCAGACTCATAGAATGGCGGATGTCCTAAATAGCACTCTGGCCTCAGAATCAGCCCTAAAGGCACTCGGATCTGGCTGAAAAGCCCATAACCGTTTTGAAGTTCTCTCCAATATACAAATAGATATCCCATCAGGTGGACTGAGTAGGTTGTCCAGTAGTCTATACACTAATTTTTAATATACATGATCAATTACTGACAGAGTTGTAAAAATCTTCTATCAATTTAGCCTGGTAGTTATATCACTTTTTGCAATATAAATTTTGAAGCTTTGTTATAGGTATATGTTTGTAATTAGTATATCTTCCTGGTAAATTATTCCTTTTAACATTCCTAATGATACTTCTTTGACTTAAAATCTATCCTGATTTTAATATTGTTACATTTTTAATTATGTTCTTTTTCTGTATATTAAAAGTTTAATAAAAGAATTGAAAATTTAAAGATCTGTCATATTTTGTCCATTATTTCTGGTGCTTGTAACAGGCAGGCCCGTAGGCTATCTAATCTGGCTCATTGCTAGATTGTGAAGTATTCAAACTTAAAAGAAAAAAAAAAACTCTGAAATCTATCTTACCTTTAAACAGAAATTTCTTGTTGTCTTTGATATGCAAGCATTGCACAGTGTATGCACCACCGAGACCCCACACAGCAATGAGGATGCACGTCCGCAACAGACACGAGACCACGAGGCTTTTCCTAACACTGCGCTCCCACCGCTGCCCCAGGACGTGACGAGGCGCCTATCCCTGAAGGCCACTGCCCGACAGCTGAGGATCACTGGCGTAAGGAATCCGCACAGAGGACTGCAGCTGAAAGGTGGGACTGGTTTATTGCACTCATCGTTTGGTAATCCTCCCAGCCTTCACTCCCGATGTTGCTCCCAGCAGTTTTGTCTGAAGCGCTATGGGTTCCTTTCAGTAGGTTTGGAAATCACTGTGGTCTCCTGGTTAGGTCGCATCCAGGAGACAAACACTAGGCTGGAACCCAGTTTCTCACTGGCACTGTGTGGGCTCTAACCTGGAGCCAAATCCTAGCTGCTGACATTTAACCTAGTCTTACAGCTAACAGCTTGCCAGGCACTCCCAGTACCCATCCGTACTGTGCGTCTGCTTGCTGTGAATTGGGGGCTACTTTCCTCTACTGTTGACTATGGATTTTCAGGGTCTTGGAAAAGATTGTGTCTGTTGTTTGGGCCCAGCTGTTTGTAAAGAGACTAAGGGAATCCCTCAGGAGGCTTTAGCAAACTCGGTGTCTAATTTTTCTTATCGAACTTATGCACTACATAGAAAGCCTTTAAAAACTCATTGAAGTCAATGCTCCCATCCTTGTTTAAGTCCATTGTGTTGGCGAGCTCGTTAACCTGGAAATCATCAATATGAACGTTGTAGTGAGAACTGAAAAGGTTCCACATGGCCCGGAATTCTTCCATGGAGATCAGACCTAAAAGAAGACAGGAGAAAGCTGTGAGTGTTCACCTGAAGACTCGCCTAAGGGAAGCGCGGGAGCGCACACTGAGTGGATCGCCCCCGTTAGCAGCTCACTAGCAAGCCTGAGCATCAGGACACTGAAGGAAGCGGGGAGCGAGATCATGAAGAGAAGAAGCGCGTGTCACTTCTGATTGCTCAGTGATTTGCGATTGTTCCAGAGCCAGAACGAGTCAACAGTGCAGGAACGGGGAGGGGATCGTGGACTGTGGGAATCACCAGAGCTAAAATCTGAGCGTGAGGGCCATGGCAGGAGGCCACAACAGAGACTCACAGAACAGCAAAGGCAGCAGGCAATGCGGGGCCCTAAGGGGGTGACAGACAAGGGCACTGCCTTCTTATAGCCAACAATGCACATTCATGAATCAGTGATTAATTTTTTGGTGTTCAAAGGTCTCTGCAGTAGGGGGTTAGGCGATGACATTTTTTAAGCATGAAAGTAATTGTGCATCAAAGCTAAACAAAAACTGAGTTTTCATAGTCCTTAATTCCCCAAACCATCAGAACTCTAGAAATGATTTTGATTGGCAACAGTAACTAAAATAATGAACCTATCAGTAAATTATCTTTGTATTTGTGCTGGTGACTTATAAAAGGTGTTCTTTCAGTTTGACCTACAGCTCTGTAGGACTCTCTAGTCTTGAATGTAGAGTTTATGGCCAAGCTAAAATAACAATAATATGAAACACAAGTTTATTTATTTTCCCTTGAGTTTCTTCAAGTTTGGGTGAAGGATGAAATGGGTAAAAACAGAGTTCTGATTTCAGGGAGACAAACTAGCCTCTGCCTTCTACTACTACTGAACCAAGTTCATTTACCTGAGTGATCAGAATCAATGATATTAAATATGATTTGCAGGTCAGATCGATATCGGTACAAAGTTTCAATGACAGTAGACTGAGCCTAAAATAAAGATTTTTTTGAAGTGTTAAACATAGAATTAATGACACAGATCAATTTTAACAAAAGTACCAACACGAAACATCATCACCAATTCAAATTATGTGGTTTAAATAGAAATCTGAGAAGGTACGCCTGGCCCTGGAGGCCCGACCCTCCTTGACCAGAAAACAGACTGCGCTCTGTGTGCCTCTCGGGGGTGGGCTGCTGTGAACAGGGCCGCAGGGCCGCAGTCACTAACACCTGCCCACATTCACGGAGAGCTTGGGGATGACTTCCTTCGGTCCTCTGCAATCAGAAAGGACAGGAACACACCTACCATTCTATCCTTTAGAAAACAGGGAGACAAAGTAACTTTCTCAGGGGGTCTCACAGCTGGTAAGTGGGACTTGAGTTTCAGTGCTGGGAAGCCCAGGCCTATGACCTTAGTCGCCACAGTAAACTGCCTCTGAAGTCCAAAGCCTCCTTGCCATGGATATTTTAGTCTCCAACACCGACAACGACTTCTCTGTCTCTGCTCTGCCCTTCCCGGCAAATAGCCACTCACAGCCTCATTCCACTAGGCTCAATGTCCTTACTCACACTGATGAGTTGTTAAGTAACAAGTACTGGGATCTGATAACTCTTCCTTTTTAGTAAAGGATTCTGTGTTTCTTTAAAAGATTTATGTATGTATTTGAAAGGCAGAGTTACAGGGAGAGAAGAAGAGACAGGAAGAGATCAATCTCTCATCTGCTGTTCACTCCCCAAATGGCTGAAATGGCCAGGGCTGGGCCAGGCTGAAGCCACAAGACCAGAACTGCCACAAGGGTAGCAGGGGTCTAAGCACCTGGGCCACCTTCTGCTGCTTTCCCAGGAGGCGCATCAGCAGGGAGCTGGATCAGAAGTGGAACAGCTGAGACACAAACCAGTGCTCATATGGGACACGGATGTCTCAGGCAGTGGTTTAACCTGCTATGCCACAAAGCCAGCCCCAGGATTTTGCATTTTAAAAATCTTTAAGGCACTCTCTGAATCATGTTAGCAAGTCTATACACTCACAGTTTAATACAGAACACTAAGTATTTTAAATGGTGTGTTCTGGGAAAGAATGGATGTCCACTAGACTGTACTTAGCATTGGAATCCTATCTCTGATGTAGTTTCGCTTGCTGAAACATTTTCTTTTATATTCTTTTGGCTTATCCTTAGTATGCCCAAATTTGCTGAACAGACCACTACCAGCTTTTCGAAGGATTAAGTCACTCTTGCAGCTTGTGCAAAGGTGTTCGGCCCCAGCAAGGCTTCACCTGGGACTTTATCTCACTCACCTCTTTCACAGGTTTTTCAATGTGGATATCCTGGAAGCTGGACATATAGTCAATGTCTCCATTTTTGTCTGTATTTACTAGGTGGGAACTCAGGGATCTCCATGGTAAGTTCAGCCCCAAAACGTTCTCCATGGAAAAAGCCCACTGGGTCGTTGAAATTTTTCCTAACAACAACAAATAAGCCCATATTGTTTGTTTATAATTTGAATTAAAAAAAAGATTTATTTATTTGAAAGACGGGGTTAGAGAGAGAGAGGGAGAGATAATGTGAACTGTCTGCTGGTTCACTCCCCAAATGCCTGCAAAGGCCAGGGCTGGGCCAGGCTGAAGCCAGGAGCCAGGAGCTTTATCCGAGTCTCTCATGTGTGTGGCAGGAACCTAAGCACATGGGCCATCTTGCACTGCTTTCCCAGGAGCATTAGCAGGGAGCCGGATGAGAAGTGGAACAGCTGGACTTGAACCAGCACCCATGTGGGATGTTGGTGTTGCAGGTGGCAACACCACTACAACACAACACTGGCCCCTATAATTTGATTTTTAAAATAACACAAGCTCCTTGGCAGCAACAGTGGGTGGCCTAGGGTATCCTAGCAGGCCCCACTACCCTGAGGGAGAAATAACTACAACCTCTTCAGTATGCCGTACATCTTGCTTTGGCTGTCACACAGAATAAATTAGACTTTGGATGCTACATGTTTTCGTCTTTTCTGATGAACAAAATAAGGTGTGCTTATTATAGATGATTTGAAAACAGAAAATAATACAAAGCGCAAAAGATTTACTTTTGTTTTTAATATTTTGCTAAATTTCTCACCTGCCATTTTCTCAGCTAATATCCCTTTCCCCATAACATTTTCTAGTTTTCCAAAATACAAATATATTTATTTTTTCTGATTATTTACATATGCTCATTTTAAATGATTCTGAATACATAGAAAACAATATTACTTCTAGTTTTTTCTATGTATATAAACATATACATATGTAAATGTCTATATATTTTCTTGAAATTAAGTATACACTGTTCATGTTTTATATACATGTATTGATATGACAAAATACATGTGTATACACACATATACATTTACTCTAACCTGTTTTTTTCAATCAATAAGTCATGGATAGCCATCCATGCTAATAAACATAGATCTATATTATCTTTATATTTTTAACTCAAATCACATTTAAAAAAACATGTTCATTCATTTTTATTTATTTGAAAGGCAGAGTAACAGAGATAGAGTGCTTCTATCCACTGTTCATTCCACAAATGCCTGTAACAGCCAGGGCTAGGCCAGGCCAGGAATTCTTTTTTTTTTTTTTAATAGAAAGCTTTTATTTAATAAATATAAATTTCATAGGTACAGCTTTTGGATTATAGCAGTTCTTCTCCCCATACCCGCCCTCCCATCCCCAAACCATCCTACCTCCTACTCCCTCTCCCATCCCATTCTTCATTAAGATTCATTTTTAATTATCTTTATATACAGAAGATCAACTTAGTATATACTAAGTAAAGATTTCAACAGTTTGCACCCACACAGACACACAAAGTATAAAGTATTGTTTGAAGACCAGTTTTACTGTTAATTCTCATAGTACAACTTATCAAGGACAGAGGTCCTACATGGGGAGCAAGTGCACAGTGACTCCTATTGTTGATTTAACAACTGACACTCTTATTTATGGCATCAGTAATCTCCCTAGGCTCTTGTCACAAGCTGCCAAGGCTATGGAAGCCTCTTGAGTTTGCCAACTCCGATCATATTTAGACAAGGCCATAATCAAAGTGGAAGCTCTCTCCTCCCTTCAGAGAATGGTACCTCCTTCTTTGATGGCCCGTTCTTTCCACCAGGATCTCACTCACAGAGATCTTTCATGTAGGTCATTTTTTGTCACAGTGTCTTGGCTTTCCATCAGGCCAGGAATTCTATCTGAGTGTCTCACAGAGGTGGCAGGGACTCAAGTGCTTGAGCCATCATCTGCTGCCCCCTAGGTGCATTAGCAGGGAGCTGGACAGGAAGGTTGAGGCAGGACTCCACCCCAGGCCCTGGGATAAGCGATGCAGGTGGCCCAAGTGGCAGTTTCAGCTGCTGCACCACAATGCCCACCCCTACAGCGTCATTTTAATGGGTATGGTACTATTCCATTATTTCCTTAGGATCATTCCCAGAAGTGGTACTGCAAGATCAAAGGGTCTCAAGATTTGTAAGATTTTTTTGATATTGACAGCCTTGGTATCCGCTGAATTGGTGGGAAACTGGTTCCAGGAAACACAACCAAAATCCATGGATGCTCAAGTCTCTTCTAGAAAATGTGGTAGTATTTGCATAGCACCTCATATCCTCCTACACACTTTACCTCAGTTCTAAATTACTTACAATAGCTAATACAATGAAAATATTATGTAAATCGGTCATGCAGTTCATTTAGGGGAAATGACTCCCCAGACGTCTCCACATATCCAGTGCAGACGCAACTGTCTTTTCACAAATATTTTCAGGAATTCACAGTTGCTGGAATCCCTGATACAGAACCCACGAATATGGAGAGCTGACTGCAATGTCCGAGGAGTCTTTAAAAACTCAAGACAAAAAAAAAAAATGTATTATGAAAAGACTGCACGGATTTCACAATATTTTTGCACCAAACTAACATAGCTTTTAATTCTATTTTCCATGAACTTTTAGAAGTACCCTCTTACCTGCCCTCAGAGGCTACTTTGCTATTGTTAGCGCTCGTCAAGCTTTGTTTTTGCTAATGTTTTCGTGATCCGTCTTTTTCTAAATGTAGCTTTCAGTGTTTGGTGTGTGTAAATCCACTGCACTGGCTGCTTTCCCAACTGTTGAGAAACCATCAGTCTCATTGTCGTGTCTTTGGAGTGGTGTGTGTTTCCTCTCGGCCTGCTTGGCTACTGGTGCTCTGCGGTTTCACAAGCGTGTGACAAGTGCGTACTGAATCTTATTGATCCTGCCTGGGAATCATTCTCCTCCTTACTTATGAATTGGAGTCTTCCATCAGTTCTGGAAAAGTCTCAGTCGTTATCCTGTCAAATATGGCCTCTCATATTCTCTCTTCCTCATACTCTGATGAAATATACATTAAATATTCTCAGTTTACTGTTCGTAACTCAATCTATTCTTTTTTGAGCAGTGTTTAAGCCTCTTTGTAGCCCATCTATTATGCTTCTTCTTCAGCCAATATATTTTCATATCCATTTGGTTCCTCCTCAAATCATTTTCCAATGCCTGTTTGTGGTTCCATCTTATTTTTTAAACATTTCTTACTTATTTTACATTCAATAACTGTAATATCTGGTCCCTTGGGGAACTAAATATATTGTTTGTTATTTCTGCTGACTTTCATTCATGGTAGTCTGTCTCCTTGTTTGTAGCTCATGTTGGCTGATCTTATCTCAGCTATACTAGGGGTCAAATTTGGGATATTTCCCTCGAAGATGGCTTGGCATTTGCTCGTCAGGGTCAGGGAGCATTACAGATTGGTACCATTTTAGCCACTTTGCGGGTCCAGGTTTAAAGTGGAAGCCACACATTCGGCTTCCCTTTCTACCACACCAGTTTAGTCTCAGGACTGCCCGATACTAGAGTTTGCTCCTGGGACAGTGCAGCCCTTGGTGCTTGCCTGGTGCACCTTGCTCCCACACGTGCTTTCTTTTTTCTTTCTTTTTCTTTTTCTTTTTTTTTTTTTTTTTTTTTGACAGGCAGAGTGGACAGTGAGAGAGAGAGAGACAGAGAGAAAGGTCTTCCTTTGCCGTTGGTTCACCCTCCAATGGCCACCGCGGCCGGCGCGCTGCGGCCAGCGCACCGTGCTGATCCGATGGCAGGAGCCAGGAGCCAGGTGCTTTTCCTGGTCTCCCATGGGGTGCAGGGCCCAAGCACCTGGGCCATCCTCCACTGCACTCCCTGGCCACAGCAGAGAGCTGGCCTGGAAGAGGGGCAACCAGGACAGAATCCGGCGCCCCGACCGGGACTAGAACCCGGTGGGAGGATTAGCCTAGTGAGCCGCGGCGCCGGCTTTTATTTTTTTGACAGGCAGCGTGGACAGTGAGAGAGAGAGACAGAGAGAAAGGTCTTCCTTTTGCCGTTGGTTCACCCTCCAATGGCCGCTGCGGTTGGCGCGCTGCGGACAGCGCACCGTGCTGATCTGATGGCAGGAGCCAGGTGCTTCTCCTGGTCTCCCATGGGGTGCAGGGCCCAACACTTGGGCCATCCTCCACTGCACTCCCTGGCCACAGCAGAGGGCTGGCCTGGAAGAGGGGCAACCGGGACAGAATCCGGCGCCCCAACTGGGACTAGAACCCGGTGTGCCGGTGCCGCTAGGCGGAGGATTAGCCTTGTGAGCCGCGGCGCCGGCCTCCACACGTGCTTTCAACTCACCTTTTGCGGGGAGTAGATGTACAGCTAAGAGATCTACCTTGCTGTGAGGTTGACACATGCTTTCAAATTACACATCCTCCCGAACCCACCTGCTTAACAGGAGGGCCCTCCAGAGTATCTGGTCTGACACACTATCAGAATAGAAGTCTAATTCAGGGCTACTGTTGGTTTTCTGAGTTGAAAGATGCTATCTAAAAAGGAGAAAAATGCCCTTTTCTTGAGCAAATAATGAATTACATTTTATTTTTATCACTATCATTTCTTTTCCAGCAAAAATGGAGAACTGATATCCTAAGGAAACAAAGCAAAGGAACACCGATCTGGAGGTGACATGCTGTGTCAATAAGCGGTGCACGTTACAGAGTTATATTACCTGATCGACTATGGTCTTGAAGCTGGAAGGCACGGATGAGGTCAGTTTTTCGTCCAATTATCCTCTCTTTTAATATCTTAATGGCACTGCTTTCAATAGTATTCACCCTGTGTTAAGACAACAAATCATGAGGTGAAAGTTATACCAGCCATCCTGTCCTGATCCATTTTAATGTGCTTACCAGTTTCTACTTTAAATGATTTGCCTAGCTTCACACATGCCATGTTATTAACTAAAGAACATACACATATGTATATACATACGCATGTATGCATTCTGTGAAATTTTAAAAGGGTGACAAATAGTGTTTTCTTTTGGATTTTGAAGATTCACAAGAACAATTATTTGAAAATGAAGGAAAATAAAGAGGGACTTGCTATACCAGATATTGAAATTTATCATTAAGTTACTGAAACAAAGTAACAGGTATTGACACGAGAAGACTGATGTACAGGCAGAACGGAAGTTTCATAAATATGTCCAGTGATGTATGGGAACAACACACATGACAACAGTGGTATTACAAGCAAATAGAAAGGAATAATTTTTACAAATAGTGCTAACATAGTTAGCTAATCAGCTGGACTTAACATCTGCCTCAGACTATTTACAAAACCCAATTTGAAATGAAGGAGGAACAGAGGAACAAAATAGTGGTGAGATACACAGTCACCACTCAGGATCCACAGGTGATGCACACCGGGATGTCCCAAGGTCACCAAAATGCACATGTGCTCAAGTCCTTCCTATAAAATGGCCTAGTATTTGCATATAGCCTGTGGACACTGTCCCATGTGATTTCAATCATCTTTAAATGCTATATAAACAGTTATTATCAGGGCAGGCACTGTGATGCAGTGGGTTAAAGCCCCATCCTGAAGCGCCGGCATCCCATATGGGCACTGGTTCTAGTCCCGGCTGCTCCTCTTCCCATCCAGCTCTCTGCCATGGCCTGGGAAAGCAGTAGAAAATGGCCCAAGTCCTTGGGCCTCTGCACCCATGTGGCACCCGTGGCTCCTGGCTTCAGCGCAGCTCCGGCCGTTGCAGCCATCTGGGGAGTGAACCAGCAGATGGAAGACCTCTCTCTCTGTCTCTACCTCTTTCAAATAAATAAAATAAATATTTAAAAAAATAGTTATTATCCTGTATTGTTTGTGGAATAATGAAAAGACAAAAACTGAGATGGTGAGTACAGACACAATTTTTAAAAAAGATTTACTTATTAATTTTTAAATTTATTTATTTGAAAGTCAGAGTTACAGAGAGGAAGAGGCAGAGAGAGAGAGAGGTCTTCTATCCACTGGTTCACTCCCCAGATAGCCACAATGGCCAGAGCTGCACTGATCCAAAGCCAAGAGCTTCTTCCAGGTATCCCACACGGGTGCAGTCTCATCTTTTACTGCTTTCCCAGGCCATAGCAGAGAGCTGGATCAGAAGTGGAGCAGCCGGGTCTTGAACCAGAGCCCATATGAGAGGCCGGCACTGCAGGCAGTGGCTTTGCCTGCTATGCCACAGCACCAGCCCCTGAAACACAATTTTTTAAAGTGCTTTCTATCTGTTGTCAGTTAAATCTACAGATGCATAACCTGTGGATATGGAGGGCTAATCATATATCATATATATTATATGTCATATATATGATATATATGTGTGTACATATATGTATATATATGTATATATGTGTGTGTACATGTATATACATGAATCAAAATGGCAGATGTAAATCCAACCATATCAACAATAACATGATATGCAAATAGATTAAAATAAGCAAATCACAAGGTAGAGATTGTGACATTGTGCAAATACAAAACAACTTCCAATTATGTTTTCTTTTTTTTTTTTTTTTTTTTTTTTTTGACAGGCAGAGTGGACAGTGAGAGAGAGAGACAGAGAGAGAGGTCTTCCTTTGCCGTTGGTTCACCCTCCAATGGCCGCCGCTGCAGCCGGCGCACCGCGCTGATCCGATGGCAGGAGCCAGGAGCCAGGTGCTTTTCCTGGTCTCCCATGGGGTGCAGGGCCCAAGCACCTGGGCCATCCTCCACTGCACTCCCTGGCCATAGCAGAGAGCTGGCCTGGAAGAGGGGCAACCGGGACAGAATCCGGCGCCCCGACCGGGACTAGAACCCGGTGTGCCGGCGCCGCAAGGTGGAGGATTAGCCTATTGAACCACGGCGCCGGCCTTCCAATTATGTTTTCTACAGGAAACACATTTTAGTTTCAAAGATACAAAGAGATACAAAAGGAAAGGACAAAAAAAAAAAAAAACCCAAATACCAGGCAAGTAACAAAAATGACAGCTAGAATGGCCACATTAATAGTAGACAAAATAGACTTCAGGAAAATTTAAGAAGACAGACAGACAGACAAGGGGTGAGGGATGTAAGCATTTGGTGCGGCAGTTAAGACACCACTTGGGATGCCAGCATCCCATACTGGAGTGCCTGGTTCGAGTGCCAGCTCTTCTGCTTCCGATTCTAGCGCACCCTGGGGGGCAGCAGATGATGGCTCAGGTACTTGGGTCCCTACCACCCGTGTGGAGACGCAGATTCAGCTCCTGGCTTTGGCCTGGCCCAGATTCCCTCCTCCCTTTCTTTCTGCCTTTCAGATAAAATGAAAAAAACTTTCAAGATCTCAAAATAACAACATAATCTACTTTGAAACTGGACAAAGAGTAGACTAAACCCAATGTAAGCAGAAGGAAGAAAATAATAAAACAGAAAGAAATGAAAACACAATAGAAAAACAATACAGAAAAATCAACAAAACCAAAAATTGGTTCTTTGAAAGGATAAAAAAATTGACAAAGCTTTAGACAGGCCAAAAAAAAAAAAAAAAAGAGAGCGAGCAAGCGAGAGATGACTCAATGTCTAACACCCAATGTCTAAAATCAGGAATGAAAGAGGGGACATCACTGCTGTCCAGTAATGTAAGGAAGACTATAAGGGAATATTATGAATGATTGTACACTAACAAATTAGGTAATCCATATGAAATGGACAAATTCCCAGATAAACACAAATGACCATGATTTATTTAAGAAAAAATAGAAAAACTGAGCATGCCTGTAACAAGTAAAAAGATTGAATAGGTAATCAAGCAACCCACAAAGCAAAGCCTAAGGCTAGATGGCTTCACTGGGGAATTCTATTAAACATTTAATTCTTCTAAGAAATAAAAGAGGTGGGTGTCGCTCCCCCTCTTCGTGGAGGAACAACACAGGACCCTGCGTTGTTCTTTCGTCTGCTCGGCCCTCCCCAGGTTTGCTGCTGGTTCTTCCCGGGTTGGCTACCGTCCCTTCCACCTCCATGGAAGGGCGGTTCCCCCTAGCCACTTTCCCCACTTCCGTGGGGGAGCGGCACACCACTGGCCGGCTCTCTCGGGGGCTGCACAGGTGTTCCTTCAGATAGATGTTCCTGGTGCATGTTGTCTCTCTCCTCCTTTATAGTCCTCTTCCACCAATCCCAACTCTGCTACCCACACGCCGAGTACGCTGCTCTCCTCCAATCAGGAGCAGGTCCTACAGTTTATTGGTTGAACTGGAGGCAGCTGTGTAGAAGCTGTTTCCTCCTCTCCCAGCGCCATATTGTGGGAGAGCAGATGCATAGAATAAGTCTTAATTCCAGTAACTTAGTCTAGTCCGAGTTGCTCCCAGTTGCTCCCCACAGGTGGGAATACTGATGAGAAGCCAGTTTTACCCTGATGCTAAAATCAGACAAAGATCACAAGAAAACTCAGACCTATATCTCTTACAAATATATGAATTTAATTATGAATAAAGTTGTAAAATCCTCAATAAATTATAACACTGTATCGAAGAACATATTAAAAGCATTACACACCATCAGCAACAGGATTTATTCTAGGAATGCACATTTTAGGTAATATCTGAAATCAATCAGGGTTTCTGAATAAAAGACAAAAACCACATGATCATCCCAATAGATGCATTAAAAGGTATTTATCAAAATTCGTCCCTCTCATGATAGAAACTTTCTACAAATTAAGCATAGAAAGGAATTTCCTCAACCTAATAAAGGTTATCAACCAAAAAAAAAAAAAAAAACCCCACACAGCTAACCCCATACTTAATAGTCCAAGACTGAATGCATTCCCCTCAAGATCAGGAACAAGACAAGGATATCTGCTTCCGCCAGTTTTATTCAACGTTGTACTGCAAGTTCTAGCCATGGCAATTAGGCACGGGAAAGAAAGAAATGCATGCAGATTAGAAAAGAAGTGAAACCATTTCCAGGGAATAGGATCTCTCTCTCTGTCTCTCTCTCTCTCTCTCTCTCTCTCTCTCTCTCTCCTCTCTGTTTCTGTTATTCTGCCTTTCAAATAAATAAATATTTTTAAAAAGCACAAAGTTCAGTTCACATTTTCCAGTTTTAAAACTTACTGAAAGTTGAGTATCCCTTATGTAAAATGTTTGGGATCAAAAGGGTTTCAGATTTCAAAGCTGCTCAGATTTTAGAATATTTGTATAGATTTTGCTGGCATGGAAAGTGTTCTGGATTTCAGGTTTTCAGATTAGGAATGCTCAACTCATATAAAGCTACAGTAATCAGGATACTGTAGTCCCTACCTTAGGATAGACATAGAGATCTATAGAGCACCATTTAAAATCCAGAAATAAACCCTTACATTTATGGTCAGTTGATGTGTGACCAAAGTGTCAAGATGGGTAAATAGGAAAAGGATACTCTTTTCAACTATGTTATTAGGACAACTGGCTATCCACATGTAAGATAATAAAGCTGGACCCCTACCTCACACTATACACAAAAATTAACTCAAAATGGGTCAGAGCTAAATATAAGAGCTAAACCTATCAAACTCTTAGGAAAAAAGGCAGTAATAAATCCTTATGACTTTGGGTTAGGCAATAGCTTTTTTTTAATTATTATTATTTGACAGAGTTAGACAGTGAGAGAGAGAGACAGAGAGAAAGGTCTTCCTTCCGTTGGTTCACCCCCCAAATGGCCGCTATGGCCGGAGCTACACTAATCCGAAGCCAGGAGCCAGGTGCTTCCTGCTGGTCTCCCATGCGGGTGCAGGGGCCCAAGCACTTGTGCCATCCTCCACTGCACTCCCGGGCCATAGCAGAGAGCTGGACTGGAAGAGGAGCAACCGGGACTAGAACCCGGCGCCCATATGGGATGCCGGCGCCGCAGGCGGAGGATTGACCAACTGAGCCATGACACCGGCCCTGGCAATAACTTTTTAGATAAAACACTGAAAGGACAAGCAACAAGTTGGAATTCATCAAAATGAATATTTTTTTTTGTGCTACAAATAACACCATCAGGAAAGTTAAAAGACTCCCGAAGAATGGGAGCAAATATTTGCAAATTATATATCTAATAGGTGACATGTACTTAGACTACACAAAGAACTCTTATAAGAAAAGAGTAATAACATGTAAAAAGAATGTAAAATACACATCTCTCCAAAGGAGATATATCAATATTTTAATAAGCACATACGGAGATGTTCAGCATCATGTATCACTAAGGAAGTGTAAATCAAGATCCAGTGTGACTCTACTTCACACCCACTAAGCTGACTGTACTCAAAACGACAGACAGTAACAAAGGTCGTCAGGAATGCAGGGAAACTGGAATCCTCACAAACTGATGGCAGGAATGGAAATCTGTGCAATCCCTTAGAGAAACAGTTTAAAAGTTCCTCAAAATGTTACACATAGAGTTACTATAAAACCTAGCGATTCAAGTATATACCCAAGAGAAATAAAAACATACCTATGGGCCGGCGCCGCGGCTCACTAGGCTAATCCTCCGCCTGGTGGCGCCGGCACACCGGGTTCTAGTCCCGGTCGGGGTGCCGGATTCTGTCCCGGTTGCCCCTCTTCCAGGCCAGCCCTCTGCTGTGGCCAGGGAGTGCAGTGGAGGATGGCCCAGGTGCTTGGGCCCTGCACCCCATGGGAGACCAGGAGAAGTACCTGGCTCCTGCCATCGGATCAGCGCGGTGCGCTGGCCACAGCGCGCCAGCCGTGGCGGCCATTGGAGGGTGAACCAACGGGAAAAGGAAGACCTTCCTCTCTGTCTCTCTCTCTCACTGTCTACTCTGCCTGTCAAAAAAAAAAAAAAAAAAAACATACCTATGCACATTGCTTCTCGGCCTTTTGACTAAGATCAAGTGTAATATCTGTTCTTATCAGTTTAAAAAATATACATATACATAAAAAGTGGTCCATGAATGTTCGTAACAGCATTATTCGTAACAGCCTCCAACCGGAAACAATCCAAATGTCTATCAGCTGATGAATTATCAACGAAATGTGATCCACTCAGGAAATGTGATATTATTTGGCCATAGTAAATGAAGGGCTGACACATGTGACAACATGTCAGAATGAACCTCAAAACCATTGTGTTGAGAGAAAGAAATCAGCCACAAAAGACCACAAACTGAGTGGTCCTAATTATAAGTAATGTTCAGAATAAACAAATCCATAGAGAGAAGATAGATTAGTAGTTGCCTGGAGCTTTGATGGGAGGAGGTGACTGGCAAGTGACCCCTAATGGGCATGAGTTTTCTCACTGAGTAGTACAAGTGTTTAATAATTACATAAAGGTGGTGGTGGGGGGCATTCTGGAGTGCCTGGGGTTGAGTCCCGCCTCTGCTTCCTATCCAGCTTCCTGATGATGAGCACCCTCGGAAGCAGCAGGAGATGGCTCAAGTGCTTGGGGTCCTGCTACCCACATGGACGACCTAGATGGAGTTCCTAGCCCCTGGCTTTGATCTGGCTCAGACCCAGCTGTTGTTGACATTTGGGGAGTGAACCAGTGGATGGTAGATTCTCCTCCTCTCTCCCTCTCTCTCTTTCTCCCTCTCTCTTTCTCTCTCCCCTACCGTCCTCCATCACTCTTCCTTTCAAATAAATAACACTTTAAAAATTACATACAGGTGATGGCTGTACAACTCTAAATCCACTAAATATCATTGAATTACATACTTTAAGTGGGTCAACTTTATATACCACTTGCTGTATACTTGCATTTCCTTGATGATTAGTGATACTGGACATCTTTTCATACATAGTGACCATTTGAATGGCTTCTTTGGAAAAAATATCTATGCAGGCCCTTTGCCCATTTGGTAAATTGGCATATTTGCCTTTTTTGCTATTGAGTAGCTGTATGAGTTCCTTACATATGGTGCGCATGTCCTCCTCACACTGAGATGTGTGTGTGATGAAG
Organism: Oryctolagus cuniculus; assembly: GCF_964237555.1. NCBI lineage: Eukaryota > Metazoa > Chordata > Mammalia > Lagomorpha > Leporidae > Oryctolagus > Oryctolagus cuniculus. The sequence goes on along the minus strand of NC_091453.1, from coordinate 4,922,775 downwards.
GGGTTTTTGCCTATTGTGATTGTGTATTGTGATACAGAAAGCTGTGCCCAGAACAGTGTTTGACACATAGTAGGTGCTCAAAATAAGTGAATTATTCCTTCAATAAATGAATAACTGCTTGTCTATTTTCTATAGGGCAAGAAGAAAAAGGTGGAAGGGGCTGTTAGCTTTAGTTGCCTATGGAAAAAGGATTATTGAGAAGTAAGGGGAGAAAAGATTATTAACATTTTCTTTTGATGAGACTTTCTGTTTTTTTCCTGTTGTTAACTATAAACACATTAGTTTTATTGTAAAAAAAATAAAGAAAAGAAAGATAATGTTAAAAGGAGAAAGGGGGTACACACTCTGAGCACCATCACTGCCATCACATGAAGAGAGCCACCTGCTATTTTAGTCACATACACTTCGTGGGAGAGGAGAGAGGGGGAGCGACCAGACAGGGTCGTTGGGGGGCCCAGACGGCTATAGGGAGGACTGAGTAGGTGGGAGCCCTCCGTTTCTCTACATTCAGTCATGTTCATGAGTGCACACTGCTTTGTCCATTAAAGATGTGTGAACTGCAAATTGCTCCTCCTCTGGTTTTCAAATTCAGGTTTATTCACCACTTGGTGTCTGGAATTATTGCATTTTATTTATATGAATGAGTAACCCCAAAGTGGCTATTTCCACTCACGTGACTGCTCCTCGCCACTTGGGACTAAGTCATGAATCCCCATGCCCAGTCTTCTCAGCGGATACACACCTTTGGTGAAGAGGCTTCGAGTACGTTGCCTTAGTTACTTGGTACTGGAAAAATCGAAGGCTGGTACCAAAACTCAGTCTGATGTAAGCACCTCGGTTGCTGCCTTCTTCATAATAGTTAGAAGCAGAAAATACAGTGATGACCTGGTTAAAGAAAAAGAAGCTCATGTTCACGTAACAATAGTTCTCCAGAGGCCATTCAATAATTCTTAAATTATTCTTAAAATACAAAAGCTTATAAAGCTCATAGTCTCTGCGGTTATGCAAGCTTGATGTGATTGCCTGTGTTTCCCCTGGAGGAAAACGAGGCTTTTCACTCAGTGCTCCAGGAGTACCAGCTCCTAGCCACTCGCCCTCTAGCCCCTGTGTATGGCCCCGACATCCTGTGAGCAATTTTAGTGCAGGATCTTGGAATCCCTTTTTAATGTTTGGTTTTGCAAATGTGATTTTCCAGGGACATAAACCCCTCATTTTCTTGCCTTGTAACGTTTCTTGCATTCAAAGTAAAACTTGTCTAGGACCTCCCCTTTTTCTTTCTCTTTCAGCTAAGGATTCAGAGGGTTCAGGGCCTCTCAAAACCAGCATTTGAAGGGCAGAGAAATAGTGGCTGGAATAGGAGATCATGAAGAGCAAAGCAGCAGTGTTGCAGATGTAATGGAATACGGGAGGACAATACTTGTCAGTGACAGGAAACTTGACTTGTGCCTAGTTCTGTTCTAACGAGCATGTCAGTTCGGGCAAGCTACTGCTATTTTCCATTTTCTTAAACCTAAGAAACCCTAAATATCACACACCTTACCCATCTTGCAACGTTAATATGAGCTTAAAATGAATCAACAGAGTTAAGAAAAGAGAAGTGTTGGGCCCAGAAATGTTCCAGATTTCAGTTTTAGGAATTTGGAATATTTGCATCGCCTCTACCAATGCCACATCCCTTATCAAAAAATCCCAAATCTGAACTGCTCTAAAACTTGCAACTTTTTGAGCACCATGTTGGAGCTCAAAATATTTTGGATTTCAGATTTTTCGGATTAGGGATGCTAAATCTGTATTCATTCACTAAAGAAGAGGGGGCTTCCCAGGACAATTTGGGACAGGAGCCTAGTTCCTCAGTCTTCACCTCTTCTAGCCTTATCACTCAGCCTAAAGGAACGCAACACACTGGGTTTTAGTGCCTGCGGCTAACCGGGCCGCAGCAAGCAGCTCGCTGGGGATCAGCCCGCCGTGGGCTTCGTGATTTCTGCCCTGCACAGGCAGCATGCGGAGAGTGGAGGATAGCACCCCGGGCTCACTGCGGCCCTTCCTGCGCTCTGTGAGGAAAAGTCCATCCTTGGCTTCACTGTCTGGGAGTCACCTGACAATTAGTAAAGAATAGAGACTTGCTGGGAGTGTGTTTGGTGTCACGCATCCCAGTTCCTGTTTTTGGGATTAGGGAAGCTCAGGAAAAAATACAGCAAGTATCTTAGGGTGAGGGGACAGAGAGGCCCCCTCCAAACAACCTACGTGAACCCTACAGGCTGGTTGCCATTTGATCGTGGCGAAGACGGCATTTGCTGGACTTGCAGGTGAGAGGCGCGCGGCGACACGCAGCTCCTGCGTCGGGAAGGACGTCTGCGCACACAGCACGCACCAGGTTAGCGTACCTTTCCGTCATGGCAGATTTCATACCCTTCGGGTTTGCATTCATGAGACCTGATGAGCAGCTTCAACTGGTATTTACTGAGAACCTTAGACGTCACGTCTGGACCAAAATAGCAGCCCCCACCGCGACTTGTGTTTGGATAGCAGCCTTTTCTGCCTCTGGGATCGCTCCACAGAATATCAGTAACCTTGGAACAACAAAGCAAATCAGGTGACTACTCAGAAGTGACAGTCGAGTTTTCTAGATTCCAACTTATTTGCTGGAAATATCAATCCAAGGTCTACCAAAGGCTACTTTTCATCTTCTCATTCCTTCTTCAAAATTGTTTCATACTCATATTACCCAGAAATCCTTTCCATAATTGCAATACCCATAGCCACCATAATCTCTTTCTGCTCATCACCAATAACCAATATAACAATAACAATAACCAAAGTAGCAATACTGATTAATTAACTAATTATGAGAAATCAGCCTGCACCTTTCTGGGGAGGCCTTTTTTTAAATTTATTTATTTTTTATTTTTATTTTTTTGACAGGCAGAGTGGACAGTGAGAGAGACAGAGAGAAAGGTCTTCCTTTACTGTTGGTTCACCCTCCCGCGGCAGGCACACCGCGCTGATCCGAAGCCAGGAGCCAGTTGCTTCTTCTGGTCTCCCACACAGGTGCAGGGCCCAAGCACTTGGGCCATCCTCCACTGCACTCCCGGGCCACAGCAGAGAGCTGGCCTGGAAGAGAGGCAACCGGGACAGAATCCGGCGCCCCAACCGGGACTAGAACCCGGTGTGCCAGCACCGCAGGCAGAGGATTAGCCTATTGATCCACGGCGCCAGCCTTTTGGGAAGGTCTTTAAAAATCCCATCACAGGCTGGCGCTGTGGCTCACTAGGCTAATCCTCCGCCTTGCAGCGCTGGCACACCAGGTTCTAGTCCCGGTCGGGGCGCTGGATTCTGTCCCGGTTGCCCCTCTTCCAGGCCAGCCCTCTGCTGTGGCCTGGGTGTGCAGTGGAGGATGGCCCAAGTCCTTGGGCCCTGCACCCCATGGGAGACCAGGATAAGTACCTGGCTCCTGCCATTGGATCAGCGCGGTGCGCCGGCCACAGTGTGCTGGCCGCGGCGGCCATTGGAGGGTGAACCAACAGTAAAGGAAGCCCTTTCTCTCTGTCTCTCTCTCTCACTGTCCACTCTGCCTGTCAGAAAAAAAAAAAAATCCCATCACAATAGATGAATCTATAATGATTTGGGGGTTTGTTTTGGTTTTTTTGTTTGTTTTTAAAAGACTTATTTATTTATTTATTTGAAAGTCAGAGTTACAGAGAGAGGGAGAGGTAGAGAAAGATCTTCCATCTGCTGGTTCACTCCCCAAATGGCCACAACAGACAGAGCTGGGCCAGTCCGAAGCCAGGAGCTTCTTCTGGGTCTCCCCTGTGGGTGCAGGGGCCCAAGGACTTGGGCCATCTTCTACTGCTTTCCCAGGCCATAGCAGAGAGCTGGATGGGAAGTGGAGCAGCCGGGACTCGAACCGACACCCATATGGGATGCTGGCGCTTCAGGTGATGGCTTTACCCACTACGTCACCGGGCCAGCCCCTGCTCTTTCTTAAAAGATCTACACTGTCATGTTCTGAGGAGAAAGTGGTTCCTCACAATGAATACGCAGTAGTTGTTCCTGGTATGTTCAGAGAGAGAAGGTAGGTCTCCCTGCTGGAGCAGTGGCCCGGGTTTTGGTCCTGCTGAGCGTGTGGCCTAGGGAAGCCCTTGCTCTGTCCCATTACACATCTAGAAAACTGATCATCCACGAATGTCTCCCATAGCATCCCCTTCGCCCTTTGCCCCTGATGAGCACATTCTCAGTTTAGCACACACAAGTGCTTTCATTAGAACAACATTTCCTTTGGGGGCCAGAAGAGGCAAATTCAGGTGATATAATGCCCAGGCCTGAAGACTCAAGTTCCCAAGAATATTTTTCATAGAAAATCAGAGACTCCCTTTCCGGGGGTCCGATGGGTGGACAACGTTTATTTAGACTTCTGAAAGAGCATACAGAGCATCGGGGAAAACGATCTTCAGCATGAAAGCTGGCAACCTGGAGAAGACTCTCAGGGGTCTCACTACGACATCTTTACAATCAGGCATTTGGGCCTGACCTGCAAAGCACCTGCAAGTTCTGCCAGCCTCCTATCCTAAGAGTCTGTGTTTTCCACATCTTTCTTTTGAGGGCAGAAAAAGGCATGCATTTGAAGTTGTGCACCTATTCCAGTGGCTCGCAATCAGGTCTGGAGAAGACGGGCAGAAATGGTCACTCTGCTAACCCTGGCTTTACATCCATTTATAGATTTGGTATTCAAGAGGGCCAGAAATGAGAGAGGGAAAAGACAGTGAGGTGGAGAGGAAAACAGAGCTGCAAGAGAACGACCCTGGAATGCTAGTGCCGGGCCAGAACTAGTTACACCTGCGCCAGGCACACCTCAGACACTTGCAGATATTCTGATGCTCGATTCAGATGAGAAAGAAGAGTCAGCCCAAGTCTCCTTTCTCCCCACTGTGTTCCAGCGCTGGCACAACCCACCTCACAAATAAATGTGATGGAACGCCTTTCCGTGGCTGGCATTTATGGCAACAATTACACTTGCACTTTAAGCTGAGTCATATCTGGCTCTTCTACCCTGAATGGTCATGACCTGACCTGTAGTGTGTAACGAAGGAGGAAACATCGAATGCGAGGAGTTGTGTTTTATTCAGAGCAGATTAAGTTTTCCATTCCTACATGAGCTGCAAATCATTTACAGCCAAAATTACCCCCCGGAAAACCTCCAAAATTATCCTAGAAGTACAGTTTACATGGTTTTATGTATATAACTCTACGTAGTAATATGCATATGTGAATATATTATATAGGTGATAATGGACAGTATGTGATAAAGAATATACAGGAAAATTAAAATGTTATAGTATTTTTCTCCTCTTTTGCTTTATGCAAAGTTGAAATATACATAAATTCAAAGCACCCATGGTGGGACTTGGTTGAACTGGAACAAGCACTGGCCAAGGAGTTAGCTCTTCAAGCAATTATCTGTCACCTTCGGCAAATCACCTGGCCTATTCAGGCCTTAGTCCTCATCAACAAAATGAGAGACATATATTTAACACTCATTTTTCTTTGATGCAAAGTCATAAGGGGTAACAGTTTTTAAGAAATGAGTTTTTCCTTGCGAATCCATTCCAGGAGTTCTGCATTTTGTTCTGTGTAGAAATCATTCACTTGACTGGGTTTGCCTAGATTGTTATCATAACAGAGATTGAATCCTGGAGCTCACAGAAAAAAGAAATCTATAAAGGGCCCTTTGTTGGTGAAACCAATTGCTTAGTAGAAAGTACCTCTTTCCTCTCCAGAACACACTACCCTCTGAAATGCAGGAGCCTTTGGGTGGTAATTGCGTGAAAGATGAATTATTTACCACATTCTTTCCTGAAATGTTTTGAACCAGCAAACGGGACCATTATACTGAATTGCAGCTTTTATATGACCTGGTCAACAAAAATCTACTTGTGTCTCAGCTTTTAAGTTTCCTCAATCGAAAACAAATCCTTAAAGAAGTGGCTTGGGCTGTCCACAGCTCTAGGTAATCCAGTTTCCCAAAGTATGTTCTGGGAGAGACTTAACTGCCCTGAGAGGTGTAGGTAAGTGCTCCCCTTCCAAGTGGCCATTCGCCAGTGTTGTCCCTTCGTCACCTGTCCTCCTTCCAGTGCTGTTGAGCATGCCACTTGACAAAGCTACGCCCAGGCCACACCCTCCGGCTAGGTACCTCGATTTCTTTAGCTGCCTCCTCCTGCTCCTTGTCCACCCTAGACTTACTGAGTGAGGAGGACTAAAGTGACTCATGTCCTTCCTGAGACCTCTGCCACTCTCCAGCCATCTATCTCTTCAGGAAAAAGCATGAGAATTTGCCCCAGCCTTGGGATCCAATCCTGCACCATCACGTGTTGACCAGTCAACAGATATCAAGCAAATCACTTCCCCCTCAGGAGCTGTCTCAATGGGGCTAACCCTATCTAAAATTGCAATTTTGTCAAGTCCAGTTTTCCTGTTCCCTCCAACCCTGTTCTTACTTTCATTTTTCCCATAGCACTTATCTCTTAACATATCATATCGTTTACTTATTGCTGTATTGTTTATTATCTAACTCCCCTTAAAATGTAAGCTTGCATGGTAATAGATGTTTGTTCACTGACATTTCCCAAAAACCCAGAACAATGCCTTATTCATAGTAGGTGGTCAGTAAACACCTGTTAAAGGAATGAATGAAGAGAAGGGAGTTGCTTAGGCTACAAGTAAAATTATTTTTGCAATCTCTGTGCCCTCCCTTGTCGCTCCCCCTCTTTGCGGAGGAACGACACAGGACCCTGCGCTGTTCTTTCGTCTGCTCGGCCCTCCCTGGGTTTGCTGCTGGTTCTTCCCGGGTGGGCTACCGACCCTTCCACCTCCGTGGAAGGGCGGTTCCCCCTGCCACTTTCCCCACTTCCGCGGGGGAGTGGCACACCACCGGCCAGCTCTCTCGGGGGCTGCACAGGTGTTCCTCTTAGATGTTCCCCTTAGATGTTCCTGGTGCATGTTGTCTCTCTCCTCCTTTATAGTCCTCTTCCACCAATCCCAACTCTGCTACCCACACGCCGAGTACGCTGCTCTCCTCCAATCAGGAGCAGGATGAGCTCCTGGAGGTCATCACTCAAGTTGGCAAGAGGCAGCTGCGTAGAAGCTGTTTTCTCCTCTCCCCGCACCATATTGTGGGAGAGCAGATGCATAGAATAAGTCTTAATTCCAGTAACTTAGTCCAGTCCGGGTTGCTCCCCACACTCCCTTTTTTTTTTTTTTTGACAGGCAGAGTGGACAGTGAGAGAGAGAGAGACAGAGAGAAAGGTCTTCCTTTTTGCCATTGGTTCACCCTCCAATGGCCGCCGCGGCCAGCGCACCGCGCTGATCCGAAGCCAGGAGCCAGCTACTTATCCTGGTCTCCCATGGGGTGCAGGGCCCAAGCACTTGGGCCATCCTCCACTGCACTCCCGGGCCACAGCAGAGAGCTGGCCTGGAAGAGGGGCAACCGGGACAGAATCCAGCGCCCCGACAAGGACTAGAACCGGTGTGCCAACGCCGCAAGGTGGAGGATTAGCCTACTGAGCCGTGGCGCCGGCCGCCCTCCCTTTTCTTGTAAGTCTGTTCTAAGGCAGGCTATCATATTTGTCTCATCTCTCTACAATGATTAACTGTGAGTAATATACATCTCATATCTCGGTGAACCTAAAGCAAACCTTACACTATAGACTCTGCCAAGAAGCATGCACTTCCATGACTACAGGACAAAATGAAGAACATACAATCTTTGCTGTAACCACAGCCCGTAGATGTTAACAAAGTAATTGTGTGTCGCTCCCCCTCTTCGTGGAGGAACGACACAGGACCCTGCGCTGTTCTTTCGTCTGCTCGGCCCTCCCCGGGTTTGCTGCTGGTTCTTCCCGGGTTGGCTACTATCCCTTCCACCTCCGTGGAAGGGCAGTTCCCCCTGGCCGCATTCCCCACTTCCGCAGGGGAGCGGCACACCGCCGGCCGGCTCTCTGGGGGCTGCACGGGTTCCCTTAGATGTTCCCCATAGATGTTCCTGGTGCGTGCCGTCTCTCTCCTCCTTTATAGTCCTCTTCCGCCAATCCTAACTCGGCTGAGTACGCTGCTCTCCAATCAGGAGCAAGTCCTACAGTTAATTGGTTGAACTGGAGGCAGCTGTGCGGAAGCTGTTTACTTCTCTCCCAGCGCCATATTGTGGGAGAGCAGATGCATAGAATAAGTCTTAATTCGAGTAACTTAGTCTAGTCCGGATTGCTCCCCACAGATCCCCCTTTCTTTTTATTTTTTGGCGTTGATACGCGCCTGTCTTCGGTGTCCCACGGCACACACTCTGCTCTACTTGCTAGCGTTGCCACAGGCTCTTACAAGTCCTATCAATCAGGAAAACCGAATCCGGGTCCTCTCTTCGCCATTGTGAGGAGGTTTTTAGGCGCTGATGCGTGCCTGTGTTCGGTGCCCTGCAGCGCATGCTCTACTCTGCTAGAACTGCCTGCAGGTGTTTACAAAACCTATCAGGCAAACCGAATCCAAGCCTTCTCATTGCCGTATTGTGGGGGAGACTTATTAGTGTTGGTTCGTGCCTATCTTCGGTGACCTGCAGCTCATACTCTGGTCGAGCTTTGCTGGCGCTTACCGCCTTAAATCAGGCAGACCGAATCCAAGCCTCCTAATTGTTGCATTGTGGGGAAGCTTTACTGATGTTAATTCGTGCTTGTCTTCGATGACCTGCGGCTAGCCGCCCAGGTGCTCATCGCCTCACTAATCGGGCAGACCGAATCCAAGCCTTCTAATTGGCATGTTGAGGGGAGGCCTTATTTTTCTCTATTTCTCTATCTCCGGGCATTCCTACCTCTCCCATTTCACTTCTATCTTCCAGCATTCCCATTTCTCTTTTACTTCACTTCCAAACTTCTGTTTCTCTTATCCCTGCGGCTTTCCGGCACCTCGCCCCGCCAGCGGGTTCCCGGCTCTGCGCCGCTTCAGCCCGCGCGCCTCTCTCATCTGCGCAGCTTCCCGGCTTTGCGCGGCTCGGGTTCGCGCGCTCCGCGGTCTCCACGCTTAACCCTTTCGCGTCTGAACCACGGCCTACGCCAGCGTTCCCTATCTATTCACGCCCCGTGCTCTCTCTGCACGCGGCGGCTTCCGCGAGTAACACAGCGTAGCTTGCGTCTCCGCCACTAGGATTCAATCTAAGTTCCCCGGGCTAGCCTGGCGAATTCAACCCAGCGTACGTCTCCGCCCCACGGTTTGGCTTCCCGTCCTTTGCTCCCCGGGCTAATCAGACGGATCCCAATCTGGCTTGCGTCTCAGCTTCTGGTTTCAACTTTTCGCCCCCTATTCCCGGGCTAACTTGAGAACCCCAAAGTGGCTTTCGTTTCCGCCTCGGCCTGCCCCCCGCGGCTTCAATTTCCCTAACATTTTTCTCTACCCGGTATGTTTCCCCAAGCTTTCCTCCAACGATATTCCTCCCTCATTTCTCCTGGCCTCTCCCCACAGTCTGCATCCAAGTCTGTTTGTTCTAGCTTTCACTTTCGCTTTCGACCTTAGAGATTTCTCCCAGCTTCCCCCCGTAGTCCGTATCCGAGTCTTTGCCTAGGCTTTCAATAGCTTCTTCCGGCACCTTTTTCGTCCGGCTTTTCCCTAGGCTAATTGCTAGTCTCTCTCTCCGATATTTTCCCAGTTCTTCCCGTTTCTTCCCTCCTAAGTTTCCTATCCGTCCTGGGTTTCCTATCCGAGTCACGGCACCATTATGTCGCTCCCCCTCTTCGTGGAGGAACGACACAGGACCCTGCGCTGTTCTTTCGTCTGCTCGGCCCTCCCCGGGTTTGCTGCTGGTTCTTCCCGGGTTGGCTACTATCCCTTCCACCTCCGTGGAAGGGCAGTTCCCCCTGGCCGCATTCCCCACTTCCGCAGGGGAGCGGCACACCGCCGGCCGGCTCTCTGGGGGCTGCACGGGTTCCCTTAGATGTTCCCCATAGATGTTCCTGGTGCGTGCCGTCTCTCTCCTCCTTTATAGTCCTCTTCCGCCAATCCTAACTCGGCTGAGTACGCTGCTCTCCAATCAGGAGCAAGTCCTACAGTTAATTGGTTGAACTGGAGGCAGCTGTGCGGAAGCTGTTTACTTCTCTCCCAGCGCCATATTGTGGGAGAGCAGATGCATAGAATAAGTCTTAATTCGAGTAACTTAGTCTAGTCCGGATTGCTCCCCACAATTGTGAACTCTTTTTATCTCAAAATTTCATTTCTAGTTAACTTCGTACCATGAGCAAAGAAAAGAAAATTAGGGGTACGACTAAAATTATTACGATATGGGGCATGAGATTCTGGCCAGTTTTACCTTGCATCAGCTCCAGTAACATATGTGCAGTCTGCGAGATGCCATATCTGTATAGTTGGGACAGGGGAAGTTCCACTACAGTATGATACCCCCAAGTTTCCTCCCTCCCTCTCAAGGCTCTAACTCATCTACGTATCTGGAGGCCATGAATTTCTTTTTGTGCAATTCCAAACTTTTTAAGCATTAACCTTTTTATTCACCATAGCCCTAGAAAAGCGAGTTCTAACTTTCAGTCTTTGGAATGCCAAACTTTAAGGAGGCATCCTTTCCTATTTGCTACATGATGTTTCTTACGCTTCTTTTGTTCTGTTAAGATTTATTTACATATTTTGAAAGTCAGAGGGCGGAAGAGGGAGAGAGAGAGGCCTTCCATCCATTGGTTCACTCCCCAGACATATACAATGGCCAGTGCTAGACCAGGCCAAAGCCCAGAGCAGAAGCTTCATCTGGGTCTCCCATGTGGGTGCAGGGGCCCAAATACTTGGGCCATCTTCTATTGCTTTCCTAGGCCATTAGCAGGGAGCTGGATTGGAAGTGGAGCCACCAGGACACGAACCAGCACCCCCATGGGATGCCAGTATTACAAGTGGCGGTTTTACCCACTATGCAACAATGCCAGCCCCTCTTATATTTACTTCAAAAGAAATTTTTTCGCTTATTTATTTGAGGGAGGGAGGGAGAGAAAGAGAAAGAGAGAGAGAAAGAGAGAGGGAAAGAGAAAGAGAGAGAAAGAGAGAGAGAAAGAGAGAGAAAGAGAGAGAAAGAAAGAGAGAAAGAGAGAGAGAGAGAGAGAATCTTCTATCTGCTGGTTTACTCCCCAAGTGACTGTAACAGCAATAGCAAGGGCTGGGCCGGGCTGAAGCTAGAAGCCTAGAACTCCATCTGGGTCTCCCACATGGGTGCAGGGGCCCAAGCACTTGGGCCATGTTCTGCTGCTTTCCCAGGTGCATTAGCAGGGAGCTGGATCGGAAGCAGAGTAGTCAGGACCAGAACTGACACTGTGATATGAGATGTGGATGTCCCAAGTGGCAGTCCAACCCACTGCATCACAACACTATGAGCCCCTCCATTTCTTCCTTACCACCTCTTTCTCCCACCTCTCTTCATCCTCCTTGGTTAGAGAGTATTTTATATCAAACATCATGGTTTTGGAAACATCTTCAGCAATTAAGGTATAAGAGTACCAAATCAAGAGATTAACAATTAAAAGTGAGAACCGGAACAACCACTGGGCAGCTTGTTTTCCTAGCAGCAGTTGTTAGCCAGCGTTGTATGGATGTGTGTATATGTGTACTTATGAGCACATACGTGCATACAAATGCAGGTGTGTACTTGTATGTTTACTCTAAACCATAAAGCTACCTATTACAGCTACCATTCAACTCACGGGAAGAGCATGTTCATCATTGACCATTAGTTCATTTCAAATCATTTTATTTCCACTTTTTCAGAATATGGAACCTGAAGGCACATCTACAAAAGATCTTTCCCAGAGGTCATGGAATTCTTGTCTGAAAAGTTGAAAAACAGTATTCTGTAACATCCCTTCCTATAGTAAGAGAAATGGTATTGCCCAGCAGTTAAAAGTGGGCACTTTAGGGGCTGGAAGTGTGGCACAGTGGGTTAAGCTATCACTTGTAAAGCTGGCATCCCATAAGAATGTCAGCTCCAGTTCCTGGCAGCTCCACTTCCAATCCAGTTTCCTGCTAATGTTCCTAGGAAGACAGCTGAAGGTGACCCAAGTACCTGGGTCCTTGCCACCCACTGGGAGGCCAGGATGGAATTCTTGGCTCCTGGCTTCAGCCTGGCCCAGCTCTGGCTGTTGCAGCCATTTGGGGAGTGAACCAGCAGATGGAAGACCTCTCTCTCCATCTCAGTCTCTGTCTCTACCTATCACTTTGCCTTTCAAATAAATTAAAAATAATTTTTTGAAAATGTGAGAATTTTAGAGGCCAGCAAATTTTTGGATTCAAATCCAGACCTATCATTCAGCAAAGTATTCAACTTACGAGAGCTCCGGTGTCCTCTTTTGCGAAATGGGAGTGATGCCACCCATCTCCTCAGGTTAGTTTAAGGATTCAGAGAGAGAATATATATAGTTATTGTCCTTCAGAACTTGGCCCTGCTATATGGGGTACAAACTGACAGGAAAGCAGTTAAAATGTGGGATTGCAAACTTAGGAAAATGCCAAATTTCACTAAGGCAAATGAGCAAGGAGGCCCAGTAGTGATTCTTGTTGAATGGATGAATAAATAGGAGGACTAGTGACAGATCTGACTACATGCAGAAGCTGCTAGAGTCTCCAGCGAGGCAGCTCTGGGCTACGCGTGCTGTCACAAAGGTAAGTTCGTGTCTTCCTGCCTTTGATCTGTTTATAGAAATATTTGTTAACATTCTCAAAAATAAAAATATAACAGGAATGGCAATGTTAGGAGATTATTAAACCATCTCTCCAGTGAAATAACCATTTAACCTGTGAAAATTATTTTTTTAAAAAAAGTTAGAGGACAGAATTGTGGCACAGAGGGTTAAAAGCTACCGCCTCTGACACTGGCATCCCATATGAGTACTGGTTTGAGTTCTAGCTGCTCTGCTTCCCATCTAGTTCCTGCTAATGCACCTGGGAAAGCAGCAAAAGATGGCCTAAGTACTTGCATCCCTGCCACCCATGTGGGAGACCCAGATGAAGTTCTTGGCTCCTGGCTTCAGCCTGGCCCAGCCTTGGCCATTGCAGCTATTTGGGGAATGAACCAGCAGATCGAAGTTCTCTCTCTCTCTCTCTCTCTCTTTCTCTTTCACAAACACACACACACACACACATACTGCCTTTCAGACAAATAAATCTTTTTTAAAAATCAGTTAAAGTCTGTGGATGGCACAGTGGTTAGGATGCCTCTTGGGACGCCTGCATCCCATATTGGAGTATCTGGTTCAAATCCTGCCTCTGCGTCTGATCTAGCTTCTTGCTAATGTGCACCCTGGGAGGCAGCGATGATGGCTCAAGTACCTGGGTCCCTTCCATTGAAGTGGGAGAGCCAGACTGAGTCCCAGGTACCTGGCTTCAGCCTGGCCAACCTCTAGCTATTGCAGATATTTGGGGAGTAAGTCAGTAGATGGGAGATTTGTCTGTTTTGTATCTCTCTGGCTTTAAAAGAAATATATTTTTAAAATACTTAAAAGTTGTCTTAATGGTATACATCAGGTGGAGAAGCATTTATTTAAGAAATTCTTGGCCGGCGCCGCAGCTCACTAGGCTAATCCTCTGCCTGCGGCGCCGGCACACCGGGTTCTAGTCCCGGTCGGGGCACCGGATTCCATCCCGGTTACCCCTCTTCCAGGCCAGCTCTCTGCTGTGGCCCGGGAAGGCAGTGGAGGATGGCCCGAGTATTTGGGCCCTGCACCCCATGGGAGACCAGGAGAAGCACCTGGTCCTGCCATCGGATCAGCACGGTGCGCAGGCTGCAGTACGCCGGCTGCGGCGGCCATTGGAGGGTGAACCAACGGCAAAAGGAAGACCTTTCTCTCTGTCTCTCTCTCTCACTGTCCACTCTGCCTGTCAAAAAAAGAAATTCTACTGGGGCTGGAGCTGTGGCTTAGTAAGGTTAAGTCTCTGCCTGCAGCGCCAGCATTCCATATGGGCACTGATTTGTGGCCTGGCTGCTCCTTTTCCAATCCAGCTCTCTGCTATGGCCTGGGAAAGCAATAGAGGATGGTCCAAGTGCTTGGGCCCCTGCACCCACTTGGGAGACCCAAAAGAAGCTCCTGGTTTCTAGCTTCAGATCGCCCCAGGCATTGTGGCCATTTGGGGAGTGAATCAGTGGATGGAAGACCTCTTCCCCTCAATCTGCCTGTAACTCTGCCTCTGATATAGAAAAAATTGTAAAAAAGGAAATTCTATTAAATTTTGATAGAAACAGAGAGGGTCTGTGGCATTTGCGTCGTAGCCTACTCTAATCCCTATAGCTAAGCTAGTGTGCAGGAAGCGCCACCGGGGACAGCGGTGTTCTCAAGAAGACAGAGGCCCCTCTTCCTTAGCTCCTAGTAGAGGAGGTTTTGCTCCAGAAGGGGCAGGCAACCCATATTCCCCCCAGCTCTGTGTTACAAGATGCTAGATTCTAGGCAAGCATAGCACAGAGAACTTGGGTTCACTTCCCCTACTCATTGGGTGGAAACTGTGCCTGGGGAATGGCAGGCTGCAAATACTGGATCTCATGTGTCCCCACCCTTGCTCACTCCTAGGGAGGAGATACCATGCCAGGAGGAGCAAGCAGAGAAGCCCAGGGGCTAGCATCTTTGCCTACCGCTCCACTTGTAGAATAGCGCTGTCACTCTGAGAAGTGGGCTGTTCCAGCTCCAAGTTCAAGTGCAATGGCACGGAGGTTGGAATCAGGGGAAGGCAGGTCAAGAACACAGATCTTGGCCACTCTGCCTAAAGGTTCTGGCTTTATTGGCACAGAGCACGGGGATGTACCTGCCTGAGGGCATTGTGGAAAACAACAGAGATCTTAGGAGTAAACAGAAGGAAGGTGGTGGTTTCCTGACATTAGTAGCGACAATAGCCCTGCTAGACGTGTAACCGTCAGAATCAGGGTAAGAGACTGAGAAGAGCCTTGTTGGGGTCAGACTGAGCCTCAAGGATGGTGAACACCACGTTCCTGCAAAGGAATTGAACTTAATTGGATAAGACTATGGAGCAAATTGTGGCCCCAGGCATTGTTACACATAACAGAGCAAAGGGCGAACAATTAGCGAAGGCTAATAGCAGGGTGTGACACAAATACAGACAGACGGAAGCTTAAAGGGGAGACCCGGGAAAGACAAGACCAAAGAAAGCCCCATAACCACAACCATCCCTGGGAGTCAGGGATTATATCAGAGACTGCACACTGAAGGGGAACAGACTTGACGAAACTAGTCCAGACAAGTCACTAAACAAAAAGCAAATAATCACAAGCATGGGGATGACTGTCTTGAGTAACTACAATGTATTATCTAAAATATCCAGTCTTGAACAAAAATTATAACACCTACCAAAAAGAAAAAAGAAGAAGAAAGAAAAAGACCCATATACAGGGAAAAACAAGCAAACACTAGAAACTGCTTCGGGAGGGACTAGTTACTGGCCTAACAAATATTTCAAAGCAACTGTTATAAGTGAGTTCAGTGACATCTGTAAAACACTCCGCTCAACAAGAACAAAATGCAGTCTTCTCAAGTGCACCCAGAGGACTGTCCGTGCTGGGGCCACACAGTAAGCCTCAATATATTTTAAAAGGATTTACCAAAAAAGTGTTGAAAGGATTTAAATTATGTAAAAGTTGTGTTCTCTGACCACAATCAAATTAAATTAGAAATCAATAAGAGAAGGAAATGTAAGAAATTCGTAAGTGTGTAGAAATTAATCAGTTCACTCCTAAGCAACAGATGGGCTAAAGAAAAATTACAAGGAAATTTAGAAAATAGTTTAGGGGCCAGCTTACGGCTCCGGCATCCCATATGGTGCTGGTTTGTGTCCTGGCTGCTCCTCTTCCCATCCAGCTCTGTGCTGATGGCCTGGGAAAGCAGTGGAAGATGGTTCAAGTGTTTAGGCCCCTGCACCCACATGGGAGACCCAGAGGAAGCTCCTAGCTCCTGGTTTCGAATCTGCCCATCTCCAGCCATTGTGCCCAGTGGATGGAAGACCTCTCTCTGTCTCTCCCTCTCTCTGTAACTCCACCTCTCAAATAAATAAATAAATAAATCTATCTTTAAAAAAATAGTTTGATGTGAATGAAAACAAAGGCACAATATAGCAAAACTCATGGTGCTCTTCTATCCACTGGTTCACTCCCCAAATGCCTGCCATACCCGGGGCTGGGCCAAGCCAAAGTAAGGAGCCCAGAACTCAATCCAGGTCTCCCACATAGGTAGAAGTTGTACTTTGGAAATTTATATTTATTAAATAAAAGGGCCCCAAGTACCTGAACCATCATCTCCCTTCACAGGTGTGCATTAGCAGAAAGCTATAATTGGAAACAGATCCAGGACTGGAACTCAGGCATTCTGATATCAGATGTGAGCATCCCAAGTGACATCTTAACCACTGCACCAAACACCTGCCCCTCTCATCACTTTGATCCACTGCTGAACTGAACAAGGCAATTAAGAACTGGAGATCAGGTGCCTGTGCTGTGGCACAGTAGATTAACCCTCAACCTGTGGAGCCAGCATCCCATATGGCCACTGGTTCGAGTCCCAGCTGCTCCATTTCTGATCCAGCTCCCTGCTAATGCACCTGGGAAAGCAGCAGAAGATGGCCCAAGTCCTTGGGCCCCTGCACACACATGGGAGACTGGGAAGAAGCTTGTGGCTCCTGGCTTTAGATCAGCTCAGCTCCAGCCGTTGTGGCTATTTGGGGAGTGAATCAGCAGATGGAGGACCTCTCTCTCTGTCTCTACTTCTCTCTCTGTAACTGTTTCAAATAAATAAAATAAATCTTTAAAAAAATATTGTTAGGATGGCAATAGTACCCAAATTGATCTGGAGATTCAAGGCAATGCCAACTAACATCCTGGCTGCTTTTTGGTAGAAATTGACAAACCAGTCCTAAAATTCACATGGAAATTCAACAGACAGAGAATAGATAAAATAATCTTGAACAAGGATGACAAAGTTGAAGAACTCATATTTCCCAATTATAAAACTTCCTACAAAGCTACAGTAATCAAAATTATTTAGTACTGACATAAGGATAGACAGAAAGATTTTGGAACATAAATAAGGATCTAGAAATAAGTCCTCATATTTATGACCAATTGATTTTTGATAAGGGTGTCAACAAATTCAATATGGATTTTTTTTTTTGACAAGAAGAGTTAGACAGAGAGAAAGGTCTTCCTTCTGTTGGCTCACCCCCCAAATGGGTGCTACAGCTGGCGCGCTGCGCCGATCTGAAGCCAGGAGCCAGGTGCTTCCTCCTGGTCTCCCATGAGGGTGCAGGGCCCAGGGACTTGGGCCATCCTCCACTGCCCTCCCGGGCCACAGCAGAGAGCTGTCCTGGAAGAGGGGCAACCGGGACAGAATCTGGCGCCCCAACCGGGACTAGAACCCGGTGTGCCGGCGCCGCAAGGCAGAGGATTAGCCTAGTGAGCTGTGGCACCGGCCAATTCAATACGGATTTTAACAAATGTTTCTGTGATAACTAGATATTCATGTAAAACAGAGTGATTACAATATCCTACCTCAAATTATACACAAATATTAACTCAAAATGGATCCAACACCTAAATGTAGGAGCTAAACCCATAAAACTCTTAGAAGAAAACTTCTTAAAGAAGTAAATCTTTAAGAATTTGGGTTAGGTAACTGCTCAGATACAACACCAAAAACACAACCAAGCGACCAAAGAGAAAAACACATAACTTGTACTTCATCAAAATTAAAAACTATTGTGCTGAAAAGGCACCATTAAGAAAGGGAAGAGATAAGCCACAAAATGGAAGAGAAGATTTGCCAGTAATATATCTAATAAGGGATTTGCCAGTAATAAGTCTAATTCTGAGTAATAATTGCCAGTAATATATCTAATACAAAGAACTTATAAAAACTCCTACAATGAAATACCTAAAGGATAATAACTCGATTTTTGAAATGGGCAAAGGATTTGAGTAGACACAATGTCCAGAAAAAACACACAAAAAGATATTCAACATGATTAGTCATTAAGGAACTGTAAATCAAAACCTCAATGAGACTGGACCTCATGTCCTCTAGGATGGCCATAATCAAAAGGATAGATAGGGGTGCACATCTGGCCCAGCGATTAAGCCACCACTTAGGATGCCTGCATCCCATACCAGAGTGCCTGGCCTCTAGTCACAGCTCCACTTCCAATTCCAGCCTCCTGCTATTGTGCACCTGGGGAGGCAGCAGATGATGGTCAAATATTTGAGTCAGTGTTACCCACATGGGAGAGCTAGATCAAGTTCCAGGCTCCTAGCTTCTGCCTGGCTCAGCCCTAACTGCTGTGGACATTTGAGGAGTGAAACAGGGGATGGAAGATCTTTGACTCTGTCTCTGTGAATTACAAATAAATGAAATTTTTTTACAAAACAAACAACAACAATTGTTAGGATGTAGAGAAATTGGAACCCTCATACACTGCTGGTGGGAATGTAAAATGGTCCACCTACTTGGGAAATCAGTTGGCAATGTTCTAATATTAAACTTTAGAGTTACCTTATGACCCAGCAATTGCACTCCTATGTATCTATCCAAGAGAACTGAAAATATATGTGAACATAAAAACTTGCATGTGAATGTTCTTAGCAGCATTACTCATAATAGCCAAAAAGTGGAAACAACCCACATGTCCATCAATTGATGGTTGAATAAATACAAAGTGTTCTAACCGTACAAGGGAGTATTACTCAGCAACAGAAAGAAATGAGGTACCAAAGTAAGTTGGAACGTGGATGAAACTCAACAACATTGTGCTGAGTGAAAGAAGCCAGCCACATATGGTGCATGTCCATGTGTACAGCATGTTCAGAAAAGACAAATCTATACAGACAGAAATTAGATTAGTGGTCGCCTAAGCCTGTGGGTGGGGCAGCAAGGGAATGGGGAATAACTGCTAATGGGTCTGGGGCTGCTTTTTCAGTGATGAAAATGTTCCAAAACTCGACTGTGGTAATAGTTGTACAATATGCAGAATATACTAAAAACATTGCAGTATATTCTTTAAGTGGGCAAGTTATATGGTACATGAATTACATCTCAAAGCGTTAAAAGTATCGTAAAGAATGCAGAGAAAATGACATGGTCTGCTCATCACGGTAAAGTCACTTTTTATCCACATATTACAAGGAGCAACATCATCTATGCTGGTGTCTTTGTTGCCACTCTGGTGAACACTTTGATTACCTACCTGCTCCCATTCGTGCTTTGATAGCTGTTCAGAAAAAGAGTCATTTTGTTCGGTTTTATCTGGCATATTAATGGTGACACCTAGTTTATTTTTCTTCAAGTTGGAGGCATTGTCTCCAATTATTGACATTGGTGGCATCAGCACAGATTTCATCTACAAAACAAATTCACACTTTAGTGAAACCCTCTGCCTATAGTGCTACAATACAGGATCCCCCAGGGGATCCTGGCTACAATGTAGTGCCTCAACCCAGTGAAAAGCCAGCAACCTTCTCCACCTCTCCTCTATCTTCTGGAATCACTGGTGGCTGCAGGGGGGCCCTGTTGGGTTGTTTGTGCATTTCCAAGTGTGGTCGTTGCTCTACAGGGAAGGACTTCTTCCATTAGTGTTTCTCAGGGTCCCCGAGGTACAGAGGGAAGTGCTAGCCATGCGCGCAGGCACTGGCACAGGACAAAGAAGAGTCTAGAGGCAGAGCAAAGTCTCTCCTTCCGAGCCTTCTCAAGGGGCTTGGAGGAGTTCAGAAACCCCTCTCAGGAGGTTGGCTGCTTTTCATTCTGCTGCATTTTCCAGGAGAAACGAGAAAAAGTACAGCTGCGTCCAGGAAAGTTCTCAGCAGGGAGATAGATTGAGAACTTGGTGGTGAGCCCTTCAACCTAAATGCAGTGTAGTTTGCAACCTGACCCTGACCCTGACCCTCTACTCCTCGTTACAACCTTGCTGTGTTCCTCTGGAAAAGAAAATGTCTTTCTGACACAAAATTTGGTCTCAGCTATTATGAGCAAGTTCATAGACTGCTCTTCCTCCCAGCAAATGATCTCAGGTCTTAGGCAGAGCAGAGTATTCTGGGAGGACCCTATACCTGACTTCTGATAAGCTCATTGGGTAAGGCCACAGGGTCCCTTCAGTATGTATGGCTCTGAAGTTTTCAAAACCACTTAGGATCAAGTTATTTTGCCCTTCACCAAAACACCATGCTGCCATTTTCTCCAGGGGTGGTGAGGTGGCGGGGAGGCTACTAGCTATTCTTTCCCATACCGCTGCTGACTCTCACTCTTATGGAATCTTCCTTCTCTGTCCCTCTGCATTGACATGCCACCTGCCTACCTTACAAAATACTTTTGATGAACCTAGACTGGAGGTTGTCATCAACTTGGTCCAACTTTATCCTTCCCCAGTCAACAATTATCCCACAACCACAGGTGTAAACCACTTAGTATGGTCACCCCTATAGTCGGAGGGTCCTATGGGATGAAAAACCTAGGGTTATAAAGGTGAACTTGAAAATCTGCTTTTGTATCTCATCTGATAGCACTGCAAAGGCTTGAATCTGTTACTCTCATTAAGTGCTCAATAATATTTAATACAAGTACATAGTACTGGTTCAACTTCACTCTACAAGGAGGAGAATGCACAAAGCATATGTATATTAAATTTCTATCTTTAAAACCAGTCTGTGAACAGGCAGAACAGTCATCCCTGACAGGGGGTGAAATTCGAGGTATCCTGGGAAAATTGCTGACCCAAAAACTTTTCCCCTAGGTCTATTCTTGGTGACTAAAATTCAAACTTTAGATCCAATCTCAGTGTCTCGAAAGGCCCTAGAAAGGGCAGGCCTGCCTGGGGAAAGTAAAAGTCATCCTTCTCATGAATCAGTATAGGCTGCCATGGCTGACGAGTGCTGGAGTGTCAGGGTGGGTGGTGGTGGAGTAGAGCATCCATGCCATGTGCTTGCCACATTTGACAAAAACATCATGTTCCTTGCTCTTGGCTAGAATCATATCCACTTAACTATGTTAACACTGACTAGCTCATCTTCACCAAAATGTCTTCTTGGCTTCACTATTTGCTGATATCATGAAAAAGGTGCCTTCAAGTTAGCACGGCCTTAAAATGTATTGCAGCTGGGATATTTCTGAGAGTAAAAGGAGGTGTTATTAACAATTACATCAGAACTACAGGGTAAACCAGGAGGGATGCCCCTCACTCTGTGAGGGAAGGGAGGTATATGAAATCATCAGGGAATCAGGAAGGAGGCTGTAAAAGGTCTCTATCGAGCTTTGCCTTAGGTTTGCCCTGCTTTGGTCTAAATCTCTTAGGAGATAGTCAGCAGATATTAAGTACTTATGATCTATCAGGTGCTGGGGCTTACATCAATGAACTAGAGAAACGGGAAGGGAGTAAACAGCTACTACCACAATTGCTTATTTAATTTTGGTAACGATTGTGAAGGCTATGTACAAGAAGCTGGAATCTGAGTTAGACCTAAGGCTGTACTGAAGGTGAAATTCAAAGGATGAGAAGACAGTAGTAACAATAATATCACTCTTACCTGCACAAAGGCTTCAAAAACTCAAGGTGCATAGGGGTCACATTTCTGTCTCTATCAGATTAAATTCCACCTCTAGCCCCTAACTGCCCAGATTGGCTGGAAGTTCGTGATCAGTCCTGACGTGTAATGGTTCAGATTTTCCACTAAGACCAGATACCATGATTTGACTCCAAGCTGCTCTTGGTCCTCATACCCGTATAGTACCTACTTTGCTCATAGCCTGGGGTCTTTTGCTTGGGTCTGGTAGAGAAGGAAGACACCTTCAGTCACCCTGCAAGGCCTGTCCAAGGAGCCCTCGATTAGGTGTGCTCTTTATAAGTAACACACAGCCACTTCCTTCAGAAGTTCTGTATAGGTTCCTGCTAGCTGTATCATGTTTAATATGATTATTTAGTGGAAAACATTTAAAAATTATCCCTAGCCATTGGAAGAATAAAGGAAATCATATCAATTCACTTATTTGAGTAGCGAAACTCACAGAGACAAAAAGTAGAATTAGAACAGAGATTATTAGGGACTGGAGGGAAGGGGGTGTGGAGTTAGTGTTTAATGGATATAGAGTTTCAGTTTGGTAAGATGCAAAGTTCTTAAAATGAATGTTGGTGAGAGAAATGATGGCTGGACAACAATATAAATGTACTTAATGCCTCTGAACTATAGACTTCAAAATGGTTACAGTAATACATTTTATGTCATGCATATTTCACAACATAAATGAATGAACTGAGATTGAAGTTTTCCAAAAATCAGGATTTTTTGCTTATAGACACTACATGAAATGCCAACATATCCTTATTTTCCCCCTTTCGGCATGAATTTTAAAAAGTTTTTCTTATGTAGAAGTTACCCACTTTGTTATCATGTAATCATAGTTTTTCTTAAACTTTGTACTGATCTTTTTACAATTACACCCTCAAACACATTTCAAATAATAAATGAAAAGAAGCACACAGTCCCCTTTGTACATCTGAGACAAGATTCACGCAAACATTGCTTCTTACTTTGTTTCTTTGTACACGGTGGAGTAAACACAAGTCTGTGGAATCAGATATCCCACCATGTATGACCAGGATCTCATTGTCAATGATCGTACCAATTGGAAGCCAGGTATAGACTTCTTCCAACATTTGTAAGATTTTCTTCCCATGTATCTGCAAGTAAGAGAGCTTGTGTAAGTTTTGTTTTTCTGATAGGTTCAGCTCATTGAATAGTCCCTGCATATGGCCAAAAAGCAACAGTCCTCATGCCACCCCAAGGAAGTTATCACAGAGTTGCTGACTAACTAGTATGAATTAATCATTTCTTTTTATTTGGTATTTCTGATACTGTGTTTTGGGGGGGCCTTGCCATTCCTGGAGGAGAGATCATCCCTCCCAAGGGTAGCTAATTCCTAGACAGCAAATAACTTGCCTTTCATATGCAAACCAGGCAACCCAGGGCATAAACACACACACACACACACACACACACACACACACCCCAAACTCCATTACTGAGCTCTCATCCTCAGGACCACTATGTCTCTGTTTTAATCACCCCATGGCCTAGTAGTGCCAGACAACTAGGGACAACCCCTATGCCCTAGCATAGGTCGAACTTACTAACAACTAGTCAATCCTAAACTGGCTTACACTGAGGTACCTTGCCTGTCCCTCCTAGGAAAACCATGATAAAGGCCTTTGCCCGTGTTTTCCCCTGGCTCCCTCTGCCTTCCCTTGGACGCTGGTACTTCCCCATTGGGTTCCCTCAGTGTGACATATAGAGCCTCCTGTTTCTAGGGGACTATGAATAAAAACCTCTCCCTTCTTGAGAGTCATTTCTATGTGTATGACTTTTACTATACGTGAGCACAACAGATCCCAGGTACATTTAAAGCAATGGAATATGTTTGTATCTATGCCAAAACTGAAACAAAAGTCACAATGAAGAAGCTTGGGTTAGTCCAGAAAGACTCCACCACGTCCAGAGCTTCCTGCTGGTATAGATTCTGATTATTGGTCCATCACCTTTCCTAAATCTTCAGGCTGGTCTTCACTATCTTTTTCTTTGCTTTCTATTTTTTTACACTTCTATGCATAAACAACAGAGAGAATTCAACATAAAATAAAATTAAAAAGTCAGTCTTACCTTGTATTTATGCAAAACTTCTCTTGTGAAGCCGTACCTGAAAAAAAAATGGATTTATGCTATCTAACGAATTGTTGAGAACTCCCACTTACATATGTCATACAAAAAGAAGAGCCCTTGACATCCCTCTTTCACAAGTACCAAGAACACAGTTGGAACTTTCACTTACCCAAGTCTGTGCGAGGCATGATGTGAAAGAACAAGAGCAATCATTGACATTGGCTTTACTCTCAAGGAACTTACGGTATGGTTGGGGGGAAAAGACAGGTTTTCATGAAACAGTCACAACACAGCTTAGGAGCTAGGTGATAGATGCAGGTTGTGTAAATGCCACAAGTGTTCAGAAAAGGGTGATACTGCAGGAGCTGGAGGAGGCCGTGTGGGAGAAGGCTTTTCACTGGCAGAATTTCTCAGACATCCTATGTCTTAGAGTAAATTACTAGGAAAAAAAGACTGAACAAAGACGAAGAAAAGCCTAGAAGATAACAATCTGGCTTTTATGCTTTCTCTGAAACAAGTCATGTCATGTAATGATATTGAAGGTTTTAATAAAAAAATATCAGGAATTTTAATATCTGAAAAGCAGAAGCTGAGTGATTTAATTCTGGAAATTTTTAAAATTACTTGTCCTAGCTTTCAAATAATAGTATGTACCCTTAATACCCAACATGGGAAATCTGGAACATACCATACCCCAGGTTTCCATGAAAATCATGTCATGTCAGGCTTCTACAGTGTAACGTAATGCTGTCTGAGATGAATTATATCCTGTGCTCCAAAGCATCCATGTGATTAAGTCTAAAGGATACTCTGTAGTCTTCACCTTTCTTGTCTTCTTGGAAACACTAAATATAGTTGACTACACTGTCCTTCTGCACAACTCTTCTTCTCTTGTATTTTGTGACAGCAAACTCTTTGTTTTCCTGCTACCTTTCTGGCTATTCTGAATCTCCTTTGCAAACTCCCTTCCTCTTCCTCATAGCCTTAAACATTGGACTTGCTTCAGATTCTGTCCCAGGCCATCTTCACCCTTCACTTTCTCCATTAGCAGTTCCATCTGTGGCCCATCAGGGTTTCCATGACTAGCCAATGTCAATACCCCAGGATAATACTTCAGGCCACACTTCATTTATCATCTCTGCACACAATACTCAACCGCCTACTCAACAGTACCTCAAATCAGCTTCTTCCAAACTGAACTCATCGTTCTCCCTCATCCCAACCTTCTCTTCTTTCCATGTTCCCCATATCAATGAATGATGTTGCTGTATCTCCAAACTCAAGCCACAAATGTGTGATTTCTTCCTCTTTCAAGTCCCCAGTACCAAGTTACTCAGCCTTAAATCATTATTCCCTAAACCCTTCTTGAATTTATCTGTTTCTTTGCATCTCCATTGCTGCCACCCTGGTTTAAGTGAGAACTCATCATCTATCTCTTTATTTCCTGACTGACCTCACTGGATCCACTCTTGCCTGTTTTCAAATCACTCTTTCTACATTTTATGATACTCTTCGATGGTATTTTGTAGTCTCTGGCTACCACCATATTTTTATAGGAGAATCCTCTGTTACCCCTTAAACAAGATTGGACCCTCTTTACAAACTCATCACACTTGGGGTGGGCATTGTGGCACAACAGGTTAAGATGATGTTTTGGATGCCATCTCATATCAGAGCCTGGTTTGACTCCCAGCTACTCCAGTTCCCATGCAGCTTCCTATTAATGCACTTGGGAAGCAGTAGGTGATGGTTTTAGTGCCTGAGTCCCTTGCCACCCATGTAGGAGACCTAGATGGAGTACCTGGCTCCTGGCTTTCGTCTGGCCAAGTCCCAACTGTTGTGGATACCTGTGGAGTGAGCCAAGGGATGGATCTCCCTCCGTCTCTCTCTCTCTCTCTCTCTTTCTATCTCTCTCTTTAAATAAATCTTTAAAAGGAAAAAAAAAACCTCATCACACTTGAAAAACCTGCTCAATATGTATCTTCCCTGCTAGATGAAAACTGCATGAGGGGGGGACCATGTCTATTTTGTTAACCGTTATAGGTACTAGATAAATATGATTAGCTAACTAAATAAATGAAAGGATAAAAGATGTATCCAATTAAAAGTATTGTGCTATATGGGCCTCTGATAATAGTCCTAGGATTTTTGTTGTCATAGTCTCACAATTCTCCTCCATACCTTCAGAATTATATTTGAAACTCTATACTCAGACAAGATGCCAAAACTGCCAAAAAGACAAGTCTACTCAGTTGCTGAGCCTTGATCAAGACACCCAAAAGCCCAGGACCAAAAGTATGAGACACGTTATACCTTCCACTACCCTGGTACTAACTGATTTCTGTTACTCATAAAATGAGGGATGAAAAAGAAAAGGAAAAGGGAACATTTGTCAACTACTGTGCCCTCCTGCAAAAATTCTCAAAACATTTAACCAATTTTTATTTCTCAAATTTCCAGTGAGTCACAGAGCTGAAATGCTATGCCACAGCTGTTCTCAAATATGTTTATGAACAACTATGCCAGAGCAATTACCATGTCATAAAAAATACACACATCAGTGAAAAACATGGTACATATTTTCTGAGAAAACATCTGGGGCAAGCAAAAAGTAGCAAGAGAGCAAGTCCCTCTAAGTCTGTTCAGGGAGCCTACCACCTCCGAGCGTGGCCTACCATCCAAGTTGACCTGTGAAGAGTGGACATGGGAGCAAGAGAAAGAACATGATGGAAGGAGGAACAGAGCTAGTGGAAGAGCTAGGAAGAGGGCTTCAGAGCAACTGAGAATTCCTCAGGAGAAGAGCAGGGCCTGTGAACAATGAGAAGTAAGGTCTTCCTGAGACGCCCCTCATCCCTCCTCCTCTACCCTGCCCTCTGACTATGCTAGGCACCAAACATGGAGGCACTCTCTGGAGCAGGAACCAAGACAGGGAATCTGAAGCCTTGGTTACCTCAGATTCATCATAAAGTCTTCATGGTTGCCTCTGTTCAAGTGCAGGTTATTGGGGTACACAAGAAAACTCACAAACAGGATCATTAGGATCTCTACGGAATTTTTTCCTCGGTCTACAAAGTCACCGTTGAAGATGTATGAGTTTTTCTCTGAGGGGAGGCCATTCTGTGGAAGGAGCAGAGGGGATGGAAAACAAGCAGTTAAAAGAACGGACTTGCAAAGTAAGGCTTTCCGCATGCACAATGTCCCTGTGACCATGGAGAACAGAGAGGAGTCAGTTCTTCCTTGGTAAAAGCTCCTCACCCACTTGAGCCAGTTTTCCTTGTCTAGGGCTGGCATCTCCCGTAAGGGACCAGGAAGTGAAGAGTTGGCTCGAGACAGGAAGGTCCCAGGGAGGATGGGGTTGCTCATTCTACTCACTACCAGAGTTTTCTCTGAAAGGAGCTGATATTTGTCCTATCAAAAATAGCTACTCTCACCCCTTCCTTCTCCCCTGAAAAGAGGGAAGCTTCGGTCAAAGAAAGACCCTTGCCTCCAGAGCCAGAAATCTTTCATATCAGGGGACCCCATAATTAATTTGTCTGGATTGAGGTTCCCTCCAACTGCAAAAGGGAAGACACCACAGGCCTCCCGAGATCACCCGAGAGATGGATGAAAGCACTCAGGCGAGCGGAAGGGGCTGCGTGACCATGAGCAGGACTGATGTGCCGCCAGCGCACACCCACACAAGCCCAGTGGCCTCTGTAGGCTGGCAGGTGTTCTGGCTGACCACTGACCAGACCATGGTAATTGTTAAATGTTTTCAATACCGATCCTGACTATGACATGATATACTGTTAAATAGTGCTACTATGAAAAGGAGATGGAGTTGGAACAAAAGACTGGCCTTCATGATAGCTATTAGTCTGGTTAGTCCTACATCCCAAAACTCTAAGACAAGACTTAGTGTATTTTATTTTCTCTATGTCATGCCTGATAAGAAAATAGCCAAGTGCACTTCTATTGCATAGTGAGATAAACCCAAACATTTGAAGATTAAATTACAAAGAAAAACATTTAAATATTCATATATCAAAATGCATGTCTACCTTTAAAAAAGTGACCTTCAGAAATACACATATTCTAGTTACATTAAACTTCTTCAAAAACTTTTCAAATGTCTCTTTTGTTAGATTTCAAACAATATAAAAATTTAATTACTTTATACTCAGTATTCTCCTAACTATATACATTTTAATTGTTCATTTCTATATATACAAATAGTTGAAAAAATATAGGTTACAAAGCATAACTTAGGGATTCCAGAAATCACTTATGCAATGCAACATGTTCTGGAGGTAATTGGAAACAAACAAGCAAACAAACAAGTAATAAGATAACTAATTCTCTAGTCCAGTTTCACTTATAACCCGTGTGCCTTTAGGAAAGTCATTTAACCTTTATGACCTGTAGTTTCCTCATGTATAAATGGCAATCATAACTTCCATACCTACCACATGGGGCTATTTTGGAACTCAGATAAGCTATGTGTATAAAATCACATAAAAACTGTAAAACATCACACAATTACTAGATTCATTTTATTATGACCCCCAACTATTTGTAATTTGAAGATTCAATTATTTTACATTTTTTAATATATTAATTCACATAGCCTTATTTACACTGGGCTACAGTAGTATAAAACAGTTGTAAAAATACAGATTATTGCTCATCAAAACTTAAAGCAAAGGGGAAGAATTCTGCATCTTTCGTACTCTTCCTCCGTGCAGCCTTCAGCTGGCTAGGGTAAGGTGCGCTGGAGAAGCTGCAGGGCTGTTGGAGGCTATAGCTTCTGTTGAGAGGGCCAGGTTTGAAGGGAGCTAGAGGAGCAGCAGTTTAGAGTTAGAACATGGAAGAAGTAGGCTTAAGAGCCTCCTTGGGTACCTTGTTGCAGAATAGGTATGTGGTTCCAGTTGTGGGGTGAAATGTTGCATGTTATTCGAAAAAGTGTAAGGGAACTTCTTCCACAGGTGTTTAACTTAGCATCTCAAACACCACTTGGGACACCCACATCCCACATTGGAGTGCCTGGGTTTGACTCCCAGCTCTGGCTCCCAATTCCAATTTTCTGCTAAGGCAGACCCTTGGGAGGGAGCAGTGATGGTTCAAAGGGTTGAGTCAGAAATGGTGCTGGGAAAACTGGATCTCCACATGCAGAAGTATAAAGCAAGACCCCTACCTTTCACCTTACACAAAAATCCACTCAAAATAGATCAAAGACCTAAATTTATGACCCGATACCATTAAATTATTAGAGAACATTGGGGAAACCCTACAAGACATTGCCATAGGCAAAGAGTTCTTAGAAAAGACCCAGAGGCACAGGCAATCAAAACCAAAACTGACAAATGGGATTACATCCAATTCAGAAGTTATTGCACTAGAAAAGAAACACTCAGCAAAGTAAAGAGGCAACCAACAGAATGGGAGAAATTATTTGGAAACTTTGCAACTGATAAAGGATTAATATCCAGAATATACAAAGAGATCAAGAAACTCAACAACAACAAAACAACCAACCCAGTTAAGAAATGGGCAAAGGACTTAAGCAGACATTTTTCAAAACAGGAAATCCAAATGGCCAATAGACCAATAGACACATGAAAAAATGCTTAGGATCACTAGCCCTCAGGGAAATGTAAATCAAAACAACAATGAAGTTTCACCTCACCCCGTTAGAACAGCTTTCATACAGAAAATAACAACAAGTGCTGGCGAGGATGTGGAGAGAAAGGTACCCTAATCCACTGTTGGTGGGAATGTAAACTGGTGCAGCCACTGTGGAAGATACTATGGAGATAACTCAGAAATCTGAATATATACCTACCATATGACCCAGCCATCCCATCCCTGGGAATTTACTGAAGGGAAATGAAATCAGCAAATAAAAGAGTTATCTGCATGCCCATGTTTATTGCAGATCAATTCACAATAGCTAAGATATGGAATCAACCCAAATGTCCATCAACTGAAGACTGGATAAAGAAATTATGGGATACGTACACCGTGGAATACTACACAGTGGTAAAAAAATGAAATCCTGTCATCTGCAACAAAATGGATGTAACTGAAAAACATTATACTTAGTGAAATAAACCAGTTCCAAAAAGACAAATACCATATATTCTCCCTGATCTGTGATAACTAATAGAGCACCTAAAAGGTAATCTATAGAAGTGAAATTGACACTTTGAGATGTGATGGCTTTGAACAGCCCTTGTCTCAACTGTTAAGGAACAGGGTTGTTTTTTTTTTTTTCATACTATTTGTTGAACTCTTTACTTAGTATAGAATTAATCTTTAATCTTATATTATAAACTTAATTGAAAATAGATCTTAGTAAAAATAAGAATGGGAATAGGAGAAGGGGAAGAAGAAGGGTGGGAGGGTGTGTAGGGATGAAAGAATCACTATGTTCCTAAATTTGTACTTCTGAAATACAAGTTTATATGCCTTAAATAAAAAGTTTCTAGGTAAAAACAAAACAAAACTGTTGAGTCCGTGGGAAACCTGGACTGAATTGTGGTTCCAAGTTTGGGCCCCCTGGCCTTTGCAGGTATTAAGGAGTGAATCAGTGGATGGGAGCTATTTCTTTCTCTCTGCTCTCAAATAAATTGAAAAATAACAACAGGCAACTAGGAACATAGAGACTTCCTTTCCTCTTCTTGATACTGGAGTAGAAACTGTCATGCCTCCACCTCTGGAGAGGCTTACCCTAGCTTAAGCAGAAAATAGAAAACAGAAATAAGCTAGCACTTAAGAGGATCCAGCAGCCAGAGAGAGACAGATCAATCAGATCTACTGGGCCAGATGGCCCCTAATGAAACAGGACTGCTGGAGGAGACAAAGGACAACTTTATTTTTAAAACAACAGGAAAACATGCATAAAATAAAGAACAAAAAGCTATTAATTCTTCGCACTAAAAATGTGACATTCAAATTTAAAATATCAATGAATTAAGGCTAACTAAAAGAAAGAATAGTTGGGAAATACACTACTGATCTGAAAGAGAAGTGGAGGAAAAAGCTCTCACCAGCAGCAAAAAGCAAAATGATAGAAATCACAAAGAATGAGCACAAGACTAGACTTCAACCAGAATCAGGAAAAGGGAACAGATGAAAAGAGGGAATCATTGCAAAAATTTGAGAGGGAATTTGCTATGTTTAGAAAGAGACTTCAGTCCCAAGTTGGAAAGAGATAACGACCCCTACCAATACACAACTAACTAATGGGAGGGGGAGGTTCACTATTACTTGGTTTAAAAAAAAAAGTCTCAAAAGAGGCCAGACAGAAATTACAAAGGGAAAGAATCAGCCTGCTGTGAGACTTCTTCTCTGCGGAAGGGGGAGGGAGGAGATGGCAGAATAAGGATATGAAACAAGAATTCTGTATTAACCAAGACATCATTACTATCTCAAGGTGATAGAAAAATGTTTGCCAACATGTAAGGGAACAAATGTCAATAACAAAATGAATGTTCTTCAGGGTGAATGAAGACACATGAAATTATATAGGGATCTAATATTACAAAAAACAATGGACCTATACAGATTGCTTGTTATATATCAGGTACAGTTTTTGGAGCTAGGACCACAGAAGTAAATGATACAAAGTCTGAGCATTCAAGAAGTTTGCATTCAGAGAATAGCACGTGCATGCCCCATAGACAAAACACTCAAGAAAATAATCAAATAGCAATTGTAACAGTGAAAAGTCCTCAGGCTAGGGAACGACCAGGAGGAAAGAATACAGATGTGAAAAATGAACCATGAAATGTATAATTAAATATAAATCAGTGTGATAACCTGGAACTTGCATTTAAGTACTAAGCAAGTATTCTAGAAATAGAAGAGACATTATAAAGGAAAACCTAATGATTTCTTTTTTTTTTTTTTTTTTTAATTTTTGACAGGCAGAGTGGACAGTGAGAGAGAGAGAGACAGAGAGAGAAAGGTCTTCCTTTGCCGTTGGTTCACCCTCCAATGGCCGCCGCTGCAGCCGGCGCACCGCGCTGATCCGATGGCAGGAGCCAGGATCCAGGTGCTTTTCCTGGTCTCCCATGGGGTGCAGGGCCCAAGCACCTGGGCCATCCTCCACTGCACTCCCTGGCCATAGCAGAGAGCTGGCCTGGAAGAGGGGCAACCGGGACAGAATCCGGCGCCCCAACCGGGACTAGAACCCGGTGTGCCGGCGCCGCAAGGTGGAGGATTAGCCTATCGAGCCACGGCGCCGGCTCAACCTAATGATTTCTAAGATTAAAAAATATGTCATAAGCCAAGCAAGGGTTTGCAAGTGAGGTGAGGGGAGAAAACTAAAATGCTCTATGAGTCTCATCTGCATGTGGGAGATGGAAGGTGTGAAAACAATCAACTTACTGGGAGAAAGAGGATCATGGTGGGAGAATGAAGTTGTATCAATTTAAGAGATGTATACAGACACAATATTTATTAGGAATGTTAGCAATGGGAAGGTAACCACTAGTGAATGGATAAGCAGAGTAGAAACTTCAAATAAAAATAAAATAAAAGAATAATACCACCAAAACAACAAAAAGAAAATGGGTGAAACAAGGTAAAAGAAATAGTAAAACAGAACAGAAAGGAAATTGTCAAATACATCTCAAGTACTGAATGTGAATGGGTTAAATTCTGCTACTAAAACATCAGTCTGTGTTAAAATTTAGGGGTATACTGGGGTCCGTGCTGTGGCGCAGCAGGTTAACGCCCTGGCCTGAGGTGCCGGCATCCCATGTGGACACCAGTTTGAGACCCGGCTGCTCCACTTCCGATCCAGCTCTCTGCTATGGCCTGGGAAAGCAGTAGAAGATGGCCCAAGTCCTTGGGTCCCTGCACTCACGTGGGAGACCCAGAAGAAGCTCCCGGTTCCTGGCTTCAGATTGGCGCAGCTCTGGCCATTGCAGCCATTTGAGGAGTGAACCATCAGATGGAAGACCTCTCTCTCTCTCTCTGCCTCTCCTCTCTCTGTGTAACTCTGACTTTTGAATAAATAAGTAATAATCTTTTTTTTTTTTTTTGACAGGCAGAGTGGACAGTGAGAGAGACAGAGAGAAAGGTCTTCCTTTTGCCTTTGGTTCACCCTCCAATGGCCGCCGCAGCCGGCGCGCTGCTGCTGGCGCACCATACTGATCCGAAGGCAGGAGCCAGGTGCTTCTCCTGGTCTCCCATGGGGTGCAGGGCCCAAGCACTTGGGCCATCCTCCACTGCACTCCCTGGCCACAGCAGAGGGCTGGCCTGGAAGAGGGGCAACCGGGACAGAATCCGGCGCCCTGACCGGGACTAGAACCCAGTGTGCCAGTGCCGCTAGGTGGAGGATTAGCCTATTGAGCCACGGTGCCAGCCCATAAGTAATAATCTTAAAAAAATTTAGGGTTATACAAGTATTAATTGTGAGATATAAACATGAAACAAGTACATAAGAAGAGGTTGAAAACAAGGTAAACACAACAAAGAGAAAGCATGAATGGAAATATTAATACCAAAGCAGAATTTAAGATTAAAGTGTTCAACAAGATTACAAAACAACATTATACGCTAATAAAATGTACTTTATGAAGAAGACATAATTCATGAGGTGGTAGTCAATAAACAAAAGAACAAGTTTTTGCTCCATATATTTAAATACTATTAATGCAGGAAGAAATTGTTTAAAAAAATACAAACAGTGAATTATTCAGATTGGCTTATTGGTCTTAAATCCTGTCCACAGTTCATGGGTTTCGG
This sequence comes from Oryctolagus cuniculus, assembly GCF_964237555.1. Taxonomy (NCBI): domain Eukaryota; kingdom Metazoa; phylum Chordata; class Mammalia; order Lagomorpha; family Leporidae; genus Oryctolagus; species Oryctolagus cuniculus. The sequence continues at coordinate 4,889,339 of NC_091453.1, read as the reverse complement.
TCCCACCAGTACTTCTGATTCAGCTTCCTGTTAATGCACACCCTGGGAGGCAGCAGATAATGGCTCAAGTATTTGGGTCCCTAGCACCCATGTTGGAGACCCAGATGGAGTTCCTGGCTCCTGACTTTAGCCTGGCCCAGCCTTGGATGTTGCAGGCATCTGTAGAGTGAACTAGCAGGTAAAAGCTCTCACTCTCTCACGCTCTCTCTCTCTACTTTTCAAATAAATAAAAAAAAAAAGTCCATATATTATTTTATACTCCCTTTCAAAGGTAAAGCCTAATTTGCCTCCCCTTGAGTATGGGCTCTACTTAATAATTTGTTTCTAATGAGTAAACAAAAGGCAGAATTGATGATGTGCAACTTTAGAGATTATGTCATAAAAGATACTGTAGCTTCCTGCCTGTTCTCTCTCCTAGTTCATTCTTTGGAGAAAGCCCACCTATGTCATGAGAAAACTCGGGTAGCTGGTAGAGAGATCTGCATGGCTATTCTGCTAACAGCCAGTGAGGAATTAAAATGCTATGCCTATAGCCATGCCAGTTATCCATCATGGAAAAGGATTCTCCAGCCCCAGTAAAACTTTCAGATAACTGTAGCCCTGGCCCATAGTTTGAATGCCACCCTATGAGAGATCCTGATTCAGGAACCCCCAACTAAGCTGCACTCAAATTTCTTATGCACAGAAAATGTGAGACACTAAAGTTTGTAGTTTTAAGCTACTAAGTATTAGGGTAATGTATTATACACATATTGAAGCATAGAATAGGGCAGGCATTGTGGTACAGCAGATTAAGCCACTGCCTGGGATGCCTGCAACCCATATAGGAATGCCTAGTTCAAGTTCCAGCTGCTCTACTTCCCATCCAGATTCCTGTTAATGTACCTGGGAGGCATTAGAGAGCTCGACTACTATCACTGGGTTCCTACCACCCACATGGAAGACCTAGATGGAGCTCCAGGCTCCTGACTTAGGCCTGGCCCAGCCCCAGTTGCTATGGGCATTGTGTGTGTGTTGGGGGGAGGTTGAACCAGTGTGTGTGTCACTCTGCCTTTCAAATAAGTAAACACATGTATTCCCTCCCCAAATGCCTGCAATAGCTGGGATTGGGCAAGGTGGAAGCCAGGAGTCAGCAACTCCATCTGGGTTTCCCACATGGCTGGCAGAGGCCCAAGTTCCTGGACCACCTTCTACTGTCTTCCCAGGCACATTAGCAGAAAGCTGGATTGGAAGCAGAGCAGCTAGGACTTGAACCAGCACTCCAACATGGGATGCTGGCATTGCAAGTGGAGGCTTAACCCGCTGGACCAGTACGTTGTAACAAATAAAATCTTTAAAAATACATGGAATAGAAAATATATGGAAAAACTATGCAATCAATAATGCTGATTTGATGCACATATGAAGAAGTTTGTTTACCACAAATAGAGAATCCATTTAATTTTTCTTGTGTCCACAGAACCTTTAAGTAAGCAATCTTATACTGGACTCCAAAGCAATCATTAAAAAATCAAAAACAAGAAACATTTCATAGGATAAATTTTCATATCATAATCCAATAAAACTTGAATAAATAATAAAAAATGTAATTAGAAAAAAATTTAGCTCTTTGAATTAAAATCCTTGAAAGCTAACCTTTATAGTATTAATAAGCATTGGATCAATGAGAAAATTAAAAGCAAAATTAAAAGTTCCATAGGAAGTTCAGTTAGAACTAAAATTAGAAAAGATGGACAGCCTTAAATGATGAACATGAAAGATTGCATTCATCTGAAGAAATTAGAAAGAACAATGAAATAAAGATAAAAGCTGATATTATGGAAATAAAAAAGATATATAAATCCAAAGATTGACTCTTTGAAAGAAGCAATAAAATTGATAGACCTGTCATGAGCCTGACTGAGAATTAAGTGAAAAAAGAATGAGAAAACTTAAGATTGGGGCCAGTGCTATGGCACAGTAGGTTAAGCCTCTGCCTGCGATGCCAGCATCCCATATGGGTGCCGGTTTGTATCTGGGCTGCTCTTCTTCTGATGCAGATGTCTGCTAATGCTCTGGGAAGGCAGTGGAAAATGGCCCAAGTACTTGGGCACCTGCATCCATACGGGAGACCCAGAGGAAGCTCCTGGCTTCGGAGCAACCCAGCTCCATCCATTGTGGCCATTCAGGGAATGAACCAGCAGATGGAAGATCTTTCTCTCTGTCTCTCCCTCTCTGTCTGTAACTCTGCTTCTCAAATAAATGAATAAATCTTTTAAAAATATGATTAAAGATTTTTAGAAGACATAAAGATTCAAAGAAGTAAATAAAAGAATTCTCTAAATATACATAAAAGATACCAACATCTATGGCAATGTATTTTTAATATCTTAGAGGAATGAGTGATCTCCTTGAAAATTATAAATTACAAAACTGATTCAAAAGAAGTAGAAAACGTGAAAAGTGCATTGGCCTCATGTGGCTTTATAGCAGAGCTCTATCTCCATTTTCAAGAGCAAATCATTTTTAATGTTATTTAAACCCATGATTCCCATCCATGGCAGCACATTAGAATCACCTGGATGATGACAATGTATAGTCAAATTTCAGTTTGAGGCCCACTGATTTAAATTACTCTGAACGATAGAGAAAGATGGAAATCTCTCCAACTCGTTGCCAGAAGCTGCATAACCTTAATTTCAAAAGTGAGGAGAGCTTTCAATGGTCTAAAAATGATATTTACTATGTTTGGATAGTAAATGTGTTTTCCACTGTGATGACAGATTTTCTTATATTAAAACTTCTCCAGTTAAACCAGACTTTGCTGTAGGTGGATTCTTTGCTACCTGTCTTCTTTCACCTCCACTATGAACAAAGAATAACAAATTTCTTTAAATTTCATTTTAAGCCAGAACCAGTCATGGTCAGCCAAGCCATACACTTCATACAGTACACTTGTCAGCCAAGGAATTTTAACCTTTTTGAAAAACCACACATCTTTAAAAGACTAAGCTTTGTGCTAATGAAGTTCATGCAACAAACTATGTCATGGTCTCTAAAAATGATTTAAAAGGAGTCAGACTCTCACTGGGATTAAACATGACAATAGGTCTGATCTGATTTCATCATCATTTAAAAAAATCATCTATTATTTTTCACTTTATGTTTCTGTGTGGGAACAAACTGTTGAAATCCTTACTTAAGGTATACTAAGCTGATCTTCTGTATATTAAGATAATCGAAAATGAATCTTGATGTGAATGGAAAGGGAGAGGGAGTGGGAAAGGGGAGGGTTGTGGGTGGGAGGGACGGTATGGGGGGGAAAGCCATTGTAACCCATGAGTCGTACTTTGGAAATTTATATTCATTAAATAAAAGATAAAAAATAAAAAATAAAAGGAGTCAGAACACTAACGGAACTCCTCTAACTGTTAAGCCTCTCAATGCAACTACTTCAAAGAAGGCAAGACTATCTGGATGTGAAGATCTACTCTGTAGGTTCAAGGTTAGTCATTTTACTCTGAATAGTCTGAATAAAAGTAAGATTTGGTCTTAACACATCAAGAACATTAAGGGAACTGGTGTGGCGCAGAGTGTTAAGCCATAGCCTATGCCTATGACACCAGCATCCCAGAGTCCTGGCTGCCCCACTTCCAATCCAGCTCCCTGCTAATGCAACTGGGAAGGCATAAGAAGATGGCCCAAGTGCGGGGTCCCTGCACCCATGTGAGAGACCTAAATGGAACTCCGAGCTCCTGTCTTTGGCTTGGCCCAGTCCCAGTCATTGCAGCCATTTGTGGAGTGAAGCAATGGATTGAACATTCATATTCATTCATTCTCTCTCTCTCTCCTTGACCTTGACCTCAAAAGTAAAAGAATTGATCAATGTGCCTGAGTGAAACACATCAGTGATAGAGAATACAGAAAATGTTTGATTACCTTTGAAACTGGAAAATTATGGGCCTTTATGGTGGGAGATGGTGCAGAAGATAGAAAGAAACAGAAAACAAGCAATATGGCTTCCACTGGACAGCATCAGTATGGGGCCCACCAGGTTAGAGTTAATTAGCTTCTCTCTGTCCATGTACTTTTCTTTTTCAGCTACAGGAGGTCACCATTCATGGCATCAATTTAAAAAACTAATCTGCCAGTACTTGATCTAAGATTTCAAGCTTTCCATTCAATGAGGGAAAATATCTTGTCATTTCAGAAAGGCTAGAGCACTGAATGAAGGATTTAGAATTGGTCTAATTAAGCAAAAGTGGCTGATGAAAATTAACCTTCTCAGAAAATAAAATCTGAAAATCTAACCTAACTAATGATATGTAAATTACTTTACTTGAAGATAAAATTATATTTGAAGCCACGTAGAGTTGAGATGTCCTTTTAACAAAGATCTGTCATGGTTAAGAATGTAGTATCCAGGGAGGAAGAATCCTTTTCAATCCCAGATGGGACTGTGAGCTGCAAATGTCTTGCTTCATATTAAGGTGCCAAATGATGCAATTTTTAAGGAAAAGCAAATATTAAAGAGACTAACATCTCAAAACAATCATAAGTATGAACCCTGTCGTTCAGTGCAGCACACCAGTGTGCTCCCTTGGAGCTCCATACTTAACCCCGCCATAACACATCCTACCGTGAATCATCTTGTCTTTTTGTTAACCAACCTTCCCCACTTAACTGTATCTTAGTCATACTGTACCCACTAGGCCTTGGCAAAGTACCTCATTCATAATAGGTGTTTAATAAATATATGAAAAATAAAGGAATTTTGCATTCATGCTTCTATGTTCCTATAGTTTTTAAATGATGCCTTGAATACTAATCGGATCAGATAAAAATTTATTTGAATGAATTGGTTAAGGAAAGATTCACTTTTGCATATGATGGTCACAACAAGAGAAGTCTTGAACCAAACCAGCCACTTCAATGAAAAGAATAATTTCATGAGGCATCTCAGTGGTCTTATATTATAACTTCCTCTCAGGCTATGCCCCATCTGTATAGCCGTATCCGTGCTGCACTGTGTGAAAGAACCAGTGAGGAAGAAAGTATCTTAAAAAACAAAAAGAGCTACTAAAATTTCCCCTAATTCAAAGCCTGGCGTTTTTCTGATTTCTCTTTTGGGTTGATGATAAGGAATCAGTTAATCATAGTATAATGTAAACTTTGGTAATTTATTGCTCCAAAAATCTCCCAACAAGAGGTAGTTTGCCAAACTATTCCCCATAATTCAAGTGTTGCTTCCCTTAAAACAATAACAAAATAAAGATGTTGAAACATGGACACTATTTACTTCTAAACATAAGCTTGGAAGCTTGTTGCTCACGTGGATTGGACTCAATCTCATGGCTCCTGTCAATGAACCAGAGTCAGGTATTACATGCAACTGGGATTCAATAAGCTCTTAACACTTTGAATGAGTCCAAAGTATTGCAAGGAAAGTCAGAGATCATCACAGAAATTCTACCACTTCCTAGAATGATTACTTAGGTCATGCTTATGTATCTACTGTAACCCTTGAGTAAGCAACCTTTGTATCTGACACCAAAAAGAGAAACCCATCAGTCCCTATCCCTCTCTTCATTTGAAATATTCTTTTCCTGTTTTCCTCATCTGATTTCCTGGTCCATCACTCTTCTCTCAACTAATCTTTCTATTTTGTCATGTTCTCTCTTCTTACTACATCTAACACCCAAATACGATTCTCACTTTTCCTGCAGGCATTGTTTAAAAGAATTTTCCAGATCATTGAAACTTACTCCTTTAAACTAAAATCCCTTTGCAAATTACTTTATACATTGTGGTTGAGATTTTCTAGAATGTACCATTTGTTCCCTTTACTATTTAACAGAGTATACATACACTATACAACTTGAGACTTTCTTGCCTATGCAGTCTTATCAATCTAAACAGCCCCTCAGGTACTTCTGAGAAGTTTAGAGCTCTCTTCCACGTACTACCCAGCCCCAGATCACTGAATATTACTACTTTGTTTTCTATGTCATTTTTGTAGCTCCATATTTCCTTACTGTCAGGAAGAGCTTTTACTTTGTGTCTTTGTCATTATATCCGACTTTTGCTATTCCCCTTCCTACTCTCCAGTCTGCTGTGGGATGGGTAGGTAGACATCCAACTCTGTGTGTGACAGGTTTTCCTGACATATCTTCACTAATCTTTGAAAAGGGTCTACAGCCCATTCTGTGAGTAAAGTTAAATGGATTTATGACAAATATTTCATTTTTAAAAAGATTTACTTATTTTTGAAAGACAGAGACACAGATAGAGAAAGAAAGATACACAGAGAGATCTTCCTTCTGCTGGTTCATTCCACAAATGGCTACAACAGACAGGGCTGAGCCAGGGCTGGGCCAGGCTGAAGCCAGCAGCCCAGAACTCAATCCAGGTCTCCCATATGGGTGTCAGAGTCCCAAGCACTTGGATCATCATCTGTTGCCTTCTCAGGCACATTAGCAGGAAGCAGGATCAGAAGTGGAGCAACTGGGACTCAAACCAGAAATCCAGTGTGTGATGCTGGTGTCGCAAGTGGTACCTTAGTGGCTACTTAACAAAGCAGATGTCTATGACAAATATTTCAAGAGCTCAAAGACCCTTATACAACCCTGAGTTTGGGATCATATGAGAGATAAAAGAGGATAAGTAAAGTAGAATAACATTTCAGATGTGGATAGATGGAGTATCACTGTCATTTGTATTCATATAGAAGTGCTGTTTCCAGAACAATTTGTATTCATGTTTTAGACTGCAGTGCATTTGTGTAATCTATCATCATTCTGCATTTAAACTGCAGATAAAAAAAAGAAACAGAAAAGGACAAAGCACTGACCTTTCAAGTTAGACACCGTCATAGGGCTGGAGCTTCCTCAGACATCCCCACGTGCTGCCCTTTCAGTGCACTGCCTCGGTCTCCGGACATTCATTTGCCATAAGCTAAGTGACCCAGTGCCATCAGCACAAGCTCCCCTTGTCACTCTCCCTTCTCAGACCCCATTAACCACACCTTCTTTTCAGTTTGCTTAAAAAATGCTTTTAATAAGGGAAAAGCAGGTCTTTATTCTGTCCTCACAAATTCCTTTAAAATAATAATACATAGTCAGGGCGTTTTGCTGTTCCATTGTAAAAAACACTAACAAATAATATTATTGATCAGCTCTTCCCTCCCGCTACTTGACAGTAGTTGTTATTTTCTTCTTCTTCTAAATCAACTCTACTGTGTATATGTAAGGTATACTCCATGATGTTATGGGATAGCTGTAGATAGTAAAAAGGTTCCTGTAGCGAAGCAGGTGAATGTATCCCTCATCTCACATGCTTACCCAGCTCTGCTTGTTTTTGTGGTAAGAGCAGCTACAATCTACTCGTTTCTCATGAGTCCCATCCACAGTACAGTTTTATTAACTATCATCCTCCTGTTGCACATTAGATCTCTTTTCAGTTTCTTAAAGAGCAATCTTGCTACTATCAATGGCTTATCCCTCACTTTCCCCCTTTAAAACAGGCAATTTCATGATTCTGGTGTGTTTGGTTCAATCCGGGTCTAAGATGTGTTTTACCTTTTTCTCACTCAAGCTTGCCAAAATTCTAATTCATGGTTCCTGCATACTCCTGTTTCCTAAACACCGGCTCCTCTCCCTCTGCTCAAATCTATCCTGAACAGAACAGTCCCCTACTCTTTCATCACTGACCTCACAATCTACTTCCTCAACACTCTTATTGGTTAGCTCTCAAAATATTCCTTGCTCCATCTGAATGCTATATTTTACCTTTGGTTCCTTTTATAGTGCTTCTTACCACCTACCTCCTCCTGTTCATTCTTACATTAGTGACTTCCAGTTTTATATGCTCCCTATAGTTTTGTGGACAGAATTAATGAAACTCATCAAGATACTCTTTCCTCATCTGTCTACTCCAGAGTCCCATCCATGACCACACTTTAATATCTTCAACCTCCGCTCAAGACATTTTTTAAATGCCTTGGACTTTAAGTGACTACTTTCTGAATTTTATTTATTCAACTTCTTTCCCTTTTATATCCTTCCCAAAACCTCTAGTGAAAGAATTACATTTGTTACTGGTCTCCACACCCCCTGCCCCTCTCCTCCTCCCTCAGACTGTAATTGTCAATCGCAGGAGTGAACTTCTGAACATTTAGAAAGAAGTTGGGTGCTGCATTATATAATACCCATTCTCTAAACTGTACAACTGTGCACTGCAAGAGAAGATTGGCATGTGACATGCTCAATTCTAAATAAAACCAAAATAAAATAGAACTGCTTCCTCTTCATATTGTAGCATCTAGACATTTACGTCATAACAAGAACAATAAATGCAATCAAGTGAAAGTCCTAATGGATGTACAGATAGTAATAATGTTGAACAAAGACCCAAGTTAAATTTTTAAAAAATGTATGAGCTATGTATTTAAATTGACAAATCTTTTAGATTCTTGGATAAAAACTATTACATTTATATCTGTCCATATATCTAACAAAACTAATATTATTGTCTGCCCTAGGACAACCCTCCTAACCTGAACATAGAAACGTGACAAAATAATCATTTACCTTATAGAAGATCATAAAAAGGTCATCAAGTTTCCCATGCAAATCACCTAGAATGCAAATGAACAATCACAATCAGTAGGAAACAAGGCACAATGCCCACTGTCTTATTTTTTTTTTAAGATTTATTTATTTTATTTGAGAGAGAGAGAGAGAAAATTTTCATCTGCTGGTTCATTCACCAAATTGCTGCAATGGCCCAAGGCCGGGCCAAGCCAAACCCAGGAGCCAGGAGCCTCTTCCGGGTCTCCCATATGGGTGCAGGAGCTCAACGCACTTGGGCCATCTTCCACTGCTTTCCCAGGCACATCAGCAGGGCGCTGGGTCAGAAGTGGAGCAGCCAAGACTTGAATCAATGTCCATATGGGATGCCAGTGTCACAGGTGGGGGGCTTAACTCACTATGCCACAATGCTGCCTTCCCCATTGTCTTATAAAATCGTTAAACTGAAACACTGCTGATATACTTCAAGTGTTCTCAGGACATTAGATTTTTATCCTATGATGATGTTAATTCAAAGGTAATTTGCAGGGTGGCCATTTGGCACAGCAGTTAAGATGCTCCTATCGCACACCAGAGCGCCTAGTTCTGTTTCTGATGTCAGCTTCCTACTAACATGCAGCCTAGGAGGCAGTGGTGACGGCTCAAGTACTTGGGTCCCTGCCACCTGTGTGGGAGACCTGGATTGAATTCTCAGTTCCTGGCTTCCCCATGGTCCAGCCCCAGCTGTTACAGGCATTTGAGAAGTTTATCAGCTGATAGAAGATCTATTTTATCCTTTCTTTTCTTTTTTTAAAGGCAATTTGTTTGCATAGCACTCTTTTCTTACCTCCTCTCAGAGCACAGTATCCAGTAGCACAAATACCTGTTCACTCTAGCCGTTTACATGGGGTTTCGCTGACTCTGGGCCAAGCACTGAGCTGAGGGTTTTACATGAATTACCTTGTGCAATACATGCTGTGAGATAGGTATTCTTTTCACCATTCTCATTTTACAAGTGAGGCACGGAATAGTTAGGTTTAGGCAGCTACCCAGCTAGCAACTATCAGAGCTGGTATTCAAACCCAACTTTATGTGGCTTCAAACTCCAGCTGGGAGCAATTAGTCCTGCTGCGTACAGTGTAATCCCCAGGGGAGCAGTAACAGTATCCATCTTAGTCAGCATTAAACCCACAAGAGCCTCCTGTAGTAGCTGGTGCACAGTAGGCACTCAATAAACACAGTTAATCACTAAATGCGTAGCTGTTTAAAGCTATATTTTAAAGAACAAGCTCCAGCAGTAGCATCTGAAATTTAAAAATTGTAAGTATATGGTTGACATTCTTTTGATGACAGTTACAGGAAATAAAAAAGAAAGCCAACTAAGGGAAACCAAATGAATCTATGAAGCCCTTAATTAAAAAGTAACAGTGATCATGTGAATATTCAAAAGCCTTATTTGGATAACTATTGCTAGGTAAAGTATCTGTCTTTCATAAGCTCTGTTCATAAATTTTATTCTTAATTACCATAGAATTTAATTTAGGAATACTCTTCCTCAGTTTGCTTAAAGTCCCACAATCAGATTAATCAAATATATGCAACAGAAGACACTAATTATACTGAGAACAATAAAATTAAAACCCCATGTCACCAGAACTTAGTTATAAAATATGGCAATATCAATTATAATATTTAGTTATAATATTAAGAGCATAATATTCACATTAATATATTGTATGTTTAAATATCATTGATTTTAATACAGTTGTACTCCAAATATAAGGAAATAAAGGTAGAAGGATTTCTAATTAGACAGCAAATTAAAAACTTGTATCATAGGAATATAGACACAAAAATATTTCTACTGTAAACAAAACCATGAATACAGAATTGGTTATCATTTATAACACAGCTGTAGACTAGAAAGTTTCCTATATTTCATGCATGTTAAGAACTATGCAGTTGGGCCAGTGCTGTGGCATAGTGGGTAAAGCCGCTGCCTGCAGTGCCAGCATCCCATATGGGTGACGGTTCGAGTCCTGGCTGCTCCACTTCTGTTCCAGCTCTCTGCTATGACCTGGGAAAGCAACAGAAGGTGGTCCGAGTCCTTGGGCCCCTGCACCCGCATCGGAGGCCCAGAAGAAGCTCCTGGCTCCTGGCTCCTGGCTCCAGATCGGCACAGCTCCGGCTGTTACGGCCAGTTGGAAAGTGAACCAGCGGATGGAAGACCTCTCTCTCTCTGTCTCTCCTTCTCTCTGTTTAACTCTGACTTTCAAAGTAAATAAATAAATCTTAAAGAGAGAGAGAGAGAGAGAGAAAGAGAGAGAGAAAGAACTATGCAGGCATTATTTAGATGTCCATATAAAAATGCATCATGAAATTAAAATAATGGTAAATTTTGAACACAATTTCTCTCCCTTTCCTAATACTATCTTAAATAAAAGATGGTTTTTGAAAAGATGGCTCCAATTCTAACTTTATAAATTGTAAAAAATTTCACATTTTTGAAATTTTGATGATGACCAAACTTTCCAAGTTCAATGGGCCATTAAAGATAAAAAATAATAATTCCTATATTAAGAGAACATACTGGTCTTTGGTTTTCCTTCTCGCAATGTTTCTAAGTGGACAAACTCTGGAAATAAATGTCCAAGATGAAGGAATATTTAAATGAATGGAATTGTCCAATCAACCTAACCCATAGTTTTTGTCTCATGATGGAAATTGAAATATCAACCAAACAGGATACGGTGAGAGTCAGCAGACATAGCGTTGCCCCTAACTGGGGCACAGAAAACCTGGTTTTTAATTCTGACACTGCCATTAAGTAGCCTAGTGGGTGGAGGTGGGGGTGGGGGTAGTACACAGAAATGCATATAATGCACTTTCCTCTCAGGGCCTCAATTTCATCCTTAAGAGCAAAGGGTAGACTAGACCATCTCTCTCTCTCTTTTTTTTTTTAAGATTTATTTATTTATTTGAAAGTCAAGAGTTACACAGAGAGAGGAGAGGCAGAGAGAGAGAGAGAGTCTTCCATCCGATGGTTCACTCCCCAGCTGGCCGCAACAGCAGGAGCTGCAGTGATCAGAAGTCAGGAGCCAGGAGCCAGGAGCTTCTTTGAGGTCTCCCACACAGGTACAGGGGCCCAAGGACGTGGACCATCCTCTACTGGTTTCCCAGGCCATAGCAGAGAGCTGGATCGGAAGTGGAGCAGCCAGGTCTGGAATCCGCGCCCACAGGGGATGCCGGCGCTTCAGGCCAGGGCGTTAACCCACTGCGCCACAGCACTGGCTCCTACTAGACCATCTCTGTAAGAACCCCATCTCTGTAAGAACCCCTCAGTTCTTACACTATGGGATGCTAGCATTCCCTTGCCCTCTAGTTAATTCATATCTTCTTCCAGATTCCATTCACCAAACATTAAGTCTGTAATGGTATACTGGAAACACACCTTCTATTTTGGCTTTAATATGATGGCAAATCCAGCCCTGGATCACATGCTGGCAGGGTTTCCTGAGCCTTATGACTCTAAGTGCTTTATTTCCATGAAAAGTAAGGCCCCCAGTGCTAAGGCATATCATCTACAAGTCAGAGACCGGGTGGCCTGGCTGTGCTGGAACTGAACCTTTAGAGAGTCTTCAAAGACCTCAGTTAGGACATGAGCTCTGCACTTGCTACCTCAAATCCCTCTCACCACGGTCAGATGCTGGGCATGGGAATGGTTTAATTAGATTGTCAGATCCACTTCTACCTAGCAGAAACACAGGCTAAAAATTGATTCGGAAAATAACAATCACTGTTTTGTAACCCGAAGGCTTAATTAGAAGTAAGGGAATTGCTGTTCCTTCCATGCACCCCATTCTCAGGCAGTTGCAAGCACGCTGAGCACCAACTGTGATGAATTTCAATGTGTACTCTTTCTGGAAGCAATATCCTGCCAGGCTGACCTATATGATAACAGAATCTCAAATCTTGTTATTTAGAAGAACAAGAAACAGATTTCTGGGACATTCCCACTCTTCTACAGGCTGCAGAGACCAGTTGGAAAAATCTAAAACAGCAGCCAAGGGCAATACATAGTTTACTCTCCAGCTTGACTTGGGCTTTTGTCTACCCCACGTAAGTGGCACGCAGAGACCCACCTAGAAAAAGCAACGTGCAACAAAGATAATGAGAGCTAGACGGAGGGCAAAGAACACTTATTCCACCCATGGGTGGTTTTCCATATTAAAATGCTGCCTGCCTTTATAAAAAGCTATGAGTTCTTTTAATTTCTCACATAATTAATTCCTACCAGCTGGTATGCAAAACAAAGACAAGATGGGGAACAGTATTATCATGATAGATAATTCTATATTAACATTTTTCCCTTAACACAGTCCAATTTACACAGTTTTCAAGTTAGGCAAATGATCTAGGACCAAGAGGCTCCTAAATATTAATTTGACAACTCTAGTCTGAAACTTACCACAGATTGTTATCTCTTTGGAGGGAGAAGTATTTATGTGAGTGAAATTCGACTTCTGCATGAGGATTTTCTTGGTTTCAAACAGCACCTCTAAGACATAATGAGCATGAAGTATCTGCGAGGGGGAAGCAGAAGAAAGAGATGTAATAATCCAGGAGGCAAGATGCGGCTGTGTAGAAAACTATAACATGGAGCGCGTGAGCACAATGTAGGTTGCTGCATTTCAAGCTGCAGCTAAGTCATTCACAGCTTTGTCTACCACATAACAAGCCCTCAGTAGATATTTGTAATTGAACGAATGACTGGTTCCTAAGACATTTACACCTTTGTAACTGACATTATCCATCTGCAAACATTTCTGATTATTCTTGGTCCATAGAGCCCAAAGAGGTGATAGGACAAAAGGAGACCGCCTTGGCCCTAAAACATGTGCAAGTAATAATAATAAGAGGAGAGAAGCAGAGGGCATTTGTCTAGTGGTTAGGATGCCTGCATCTCACACTGGCGTGCCTGCGTAAGTATTCCTGGCTCTGGCTGTTGGCCCTGGCTTCATGTTAATGAAGACCCATGGAAACAACAGTGATGGTTCAAGTGATTGGGTCCCTGTCACCTACACAGGAGACCTAGATTGAGTTCCCTGCTCTTGGCGTCAACCTGGCCCAGCCTTGGCCATTGTGGACATTTGGGGAATGAGCCAGCAGATGGGAGCTCTATATTTATATCTGTCCTTTTCTCTCTGCCTCTCAAGTAAATAAATCAGTCTAAAAAAAAAGAAAGAAAGAAAAGAAAAAAAAAGGAGAGAGCGAGCATGAGAGCATGCAAAAGAGAACAACCAGGGCTAGTGTTGTAGCAGAATGGGAAAGCTGCTATCTGCGATGCCAGCATCCCATATGGGCGCCAGTTCGAGTCCTAGGTCCTGGCTTCTCCACTTCTAATCCAGCTCCCTGCTAATGCACCTGAGAAAACAGCAAAAGACGGCCCAAGTGCTTGGGCCCCTGTGTGTCTCCCCTATTTGGGAGGCCCAGATAGAGCTCCTGGCTTCAATTGGGCCCAGCTCTGGCTGTTGTAAACCATTTGGGGAGGTAACCAGCAGATGGAAGATCTCTGTATCTACTTTTCTCTCTGTAACTCTGCCTTCCCAATAAATAAATAAATTATTTTTTAAAGAAAGAGAACAAGTAGACAAAGTTTGTTGAAGAGGTATTGCTTTGTGTTTGTTGGGACATCCTGCCATCTGAAATGGAAAGTAGGTGTTGCTGGGCTCAGATCTTACAAGGCAGCCAGAATGGCTCCCGAGGAACTTCTGAATCAGACCTCCCAGTATGGCTCCAATATTTGAAATACAGCCTTGAGAATTTTCTGAACAACAAGCACATTTCTGTAAAATCTAATTATAAAACATATTCCAAACCCCAGTAAAGCACTTGGATTATCTCCTATTTATTACTATTCATCCCATTACTCTTCTGTAATTACAGCGTTCACGAGATTATAACTTTTTAAGTATAGGTTTACTTCATTTTTCCCCTGGGTGTTGTTCTTATAATATACTTGTCATTTTCCCTTTTTTCAGTTATAAAATATTTCAAGTACATAGCCCAAAATATAGCAGAGATGTGACTACCACACAAATTTAGTAGATAGTAACACAACTTTAAGTTTCAGAATTACTTAGCACTGTGCTGTCCAATATGGTAGCCACATGGGGTATTACGGACTTGAAATCTGAACTGAGATGCACTGAAAGTGCAAATTCATAGTAGACTTCAAAAAGTCAGTATAAAGGAAGAAAGTAAAAGATCTCATGAATAATTAATACAATTGCCCATTAAAATGATAAGATTTTGTGGCCGATGTTGTGGTACAGCATGTTAAGCTGCCACCTACAATGCCAGCATCCCTTATGGGCACCAGTTCGAGTCCTGATTGTTCTACTTCCCATCTAGCTCACTGCTAACGTACCTGGGAAAGCAGCAGAAGATGGCCCAAGTGCTTGGGCCCTTGCATCCATGTGGGGAAACCCAGATGGAGTTCCAGGCTCCTGGCTTCAGCCTTACCCAGAACCAGCCATCGTGGCCATTTGAGGGAATGAACCAGCAGATGGAAGCTCGCTCTCTCTCTCTCTCTCTCTCTCTCGATCTGTGTGTGTATGTGTCTCCCTGTCTGTAACTCTGCCTTTCAAAAAAAAATAACTTTTTTTTTTTTTGACAGGCAGAGTGGACAGTGAGAGAGAGAGAGACAGAGAGAAAGGTCTTCCTTTGCCGTTGGTTCACTCTCCAATGGCCGCCGCGGCCAGCGCGCTGCGGCCGGCGCACCGCGCTGATCCGATGGCAGGAGCCAGGAGCCAGGTGCTTTTCCTGGTCTCCCATGGGGTGCAGGGCCCAAGCACCTGGGCCATCCTCCACTGCATTAAAAATTATAATATTTATATATTAAGTATATTATTAAAATTAATTTCATCTTTTTTACTTTAAATGTGACTACTAGAAATTCTAAATTATGTACATGGCTCATATTATATTTCTATTAGAAAGCACTGGTGTAAATTACTGAAGGCTGAAAGAAGGGCCATAGCTATATATGGTTCAGATATTGCCCTGAGTATAGGCTTAAGGTAGAACCCTTTAAGCCAATACTCTCTCATGGTACCCTGAAATTTCCATTTTCATACCTATAAAAATAATAATTTTTTCTTCCCTAGGCCCTAAAACATATGATTTAAGTTTTAGAATTTTCATGATTAAATACTTGTTGCAGGGCAGGTATTAAGGTACAATGGTTATTAAGCCACTGCTTGGGACACCTGCATCTCATATTAAAAAGTGCCTCGGATTGAGTTCTGGCTCCTCCACTTTTTTTTATGATTTATTTATTTGAAAGTTGGAGTTATACGGGGGGTGGGGGCTGGGGGGTCTTCCATCCACTGGTTCACCCCCCAATTGGTCACAACAGCCAGAGCTGAGCCAATCCAAAGCCAGGAGCTGGGAGCTTCTTCCAGGTCTCCCAGGTGGGTGCAGGGGCCCCAGGACTTGGGCCATCTTCTACTGCTATCCCAGGCCATAGCACAGAGCTGGATTGGAAAAGAAGCAGCCGGGACTAGAACCAGTGTCCATATGGGATGTGGGTGCTTCAGGCCAGGGCATTAACCCACTGCGCCACAGCACTGGCCCCTCCTCCTCCTCCTCTTTTGATCTAGCTTCCTGTTGGTGAACCTGAGAGGCAGCAGGTACTGGCCCAAGTAATTGAGTTCCTGCTACCCACAAGGGAGAGTGAAGTTGAGTTCCTGACTCCTGGTTTTGGCCTGGCCAGCCCTGTCCGTTGTGGGCATTTGGGGAGTGAACCAGTGGAAGGAAGACCTCTTGGTGTTTCTCCCTCTTTCTCTGTCACTCTGCCTTTCAAATAAATAAATAAAACTTAAAAATAAATACTTGTTTTAAAGAGACAGGAAACAGGATTTCTGAGAATTAGGAGGAAACAGAAGGGCCCCTGGATACTGATTAATGAGGAGAAGCCCACAATTCATGTGTATCCAAGACTTAATGGGCTGAATGTAGTTCCCCACAAAAGCTTCTAAATCCATTTAATCCACAACTTGAATCAAAATTTAAACATGACCGTTCCTTTAGCCACATTTTAGAGCCATGGGCAAAAGCATTTTTGTATAATGGCTTACGCCAGCACATCTGTTGATTCCCAGCACTGGGTTCAGTGTTACCTTAACAGGTCCATTTGTAGCACTGATCAGAGTAGTTGTTTTTCCAAAATGTTAAATTAACATAATGACTAAAAATATATTGCAACAACTGAAAATCCTTTTCATTAAAATAACTTTTCTGGGTCCTAGCTTGGCTAAAAACTACTTTGGTTTTGGTTTTAGAATTATTTATTTGTTTGTTTGAAAGGCAGAGAGAAATTCCCAAAATGTCTATGGGGACTAGACCAGATTGAAGCCAGGAGTCAAGAGCTCACTTTGGGTCTCCCTCAAGTACTTGGTCTCCCAATTCGGGCAGGGACCAAGTACCTGAACCATCATCTGCTGCCTCCTAGGGTGTACAGTAGCAGGAGTGCTGGAATCAGAAGCAGGGCTGCAACTTGAACCGAGGTACTCAGACATGGGATATTGGATATGGGATATGGGATGTGTCTTAATTGCTGTGCCAAATGTCTGCTCCAGGAGGTAAGCATCTTACCCAGCACCCTAAATGCTAGTCTACATGCCCACTTCTAAAATCACTGCTAATATTAGTATTTTTTAAAGGATTTCATTTAATAGCATTATAATTGGGCTTATAATTGCAATATTAAATACTCAAAACAATTAATTCAGATATTGGTTTCTACATTTATAAACATATTCAGATGTAATAACAAGTTAAATGAAGTATTCATTAAAAGGCAGTGAAGGTGAATCAGCCCTAAAGGCATTCGGATCTGGCTGAAAAGCCCATGAGAGTATTTCAGGCATGGAAAGCCAAGACACTCTGGCAAAAGATCTCTGTGAGTGAGATCCCAGTGGAAAGAACAGGTCTTCAAAGAAGGAGGTACCTTTCTCTGAAGGGAGGAGAGAACCTCCACTTTGACTATGACCTTGTCTAAACAAGATAAGAATCGGAGAACTCAGAGGGCTTCCATAGCCTTGGAAACTCATGACTGGAGCATAGGGAGATTACTGATGCCATAGACAGGAGTGTCAATTGGTAAAGTCAACAACAGGAGTCACTGTGCACTTACTCCTCATGTAGGATCTCTGTCCTTAATGTGCTGTACATTGTGATTTAATGCTATAACGAGTACTCAAACAATATATTTCACTTTGTGTTTCTATGGGGGTGCAAACTGTTGAAATCTTTACTTAATGCATACTAAACTGATCCTCTGTAAAAAAAAAAAAAAAAAAAAAAAAAGAAAGAAATTATCAACTCCCAACTTGACTCTCACTGGGATTAAACATGACAATAGGTCTGATCTGATTTCATGATCATTTAAAAAAAAATCATCTATTATTTTTCACTTTATGTTTCTGTGTGGGAGCAAACTGTTGAAATCCTTACTTAATGTATACTAAGCTGATCTTCTGTATATTAAGATAATCGAAAATGAATCTTGATGTGAATGGAAGGGGAGAGGGAGTGGGAAAGGGGAGGGTTGTGGGTGGGAGGGACGGTATGGGGGGGAAGCCATTGTAATCCATAAATCGTACTTTGGAAATTTATATTCATTAAATAAAAGTTAAAAAAATATATAAAATGGGGAAAAAAAAAAGGCAGTGAAGGAGGAAAATACTACCATTAAAGGACCATTTCTTTTTGTTTTAAAAGGAACTAGTTTTTGAATGGACAACTAATTTTTAGTTGACATAAAAATTGAAGTGGTAAAAAGGGATAGAATAATGAAAAGTAAATTTCATTCTTCCCTAGACATCAGTCCCAGATCCCTGTTTCCAGAAACAGCCACAAGTAAGTGTCTTCCGTATTTTTCCCAAAAATATCCTATGCATTTTAAAGCATACAAAAATTAATATAACCACACATAAATATGCAAATATATATGTAAATGTATAATCCCTTAAATAAAATGTGGTATATCCATACAAATTAATATATATCATTTGGCTAACCTGGGAAAGAAGTACTGGTATATGCTACAGAATGGGTGAACAGTAAAAACATGCTAAGTGAAAGAGGCAGACATAAAAGACCTCCTATTTTGGAAATCTCTTTCATATGTAATGTCCACATTAGAAAACTCCATAGAGACAGAAAGGAAATTAGTGGTTGCCAAGGATTTAAGGAGATGGGAAAAGGATGTCACTGCTACTGGGTAGAGGGCTTTGGGGATGATAAAATGTTCTGGAATTAAATAGCAGCAAGAGTTGCACAACATTTTGAACATACTAAAAACCACTGAATTATACACTTTGAAACAGTTAAATGATTAATTTTGTTATGTGAATTTTATCTCAGTTTTTAAAAATCAAGATATATAATCCTTAATTTTTTATGCATGGGAACATATACACTGCTTTGAAACTTTTATTTCTCCTGTAACAACATAACTTTTTCAATTTCATACAGTCAGAATTATCAATCTTTCCCATTATGGCTCCTTGGATTCATGTATATTTTATTACCTTGAACATATGAAGCATATTTTTGTTAATCTGGGAGGCAGAGAGCGAGCTCCTAACTGCTGATTCACTCCCCAAATGCCTGCAATGACCAGGACTGGGCCTAGCCAAGGCTGGGAGCCAGGAGCTCAATCTGGCAGAGAATCAACCACTCTCAGACCCTACATTGGCAGGAAGCTGGAACTGGGAGCCAGAACCTGGACTCAAACCTAAGCACTCTGATATGACAACCAGGCATCCCAATCAGCAGCTTAACCGCTATACTGAATGCCTGCCACTAAGCAGTTAATGTTATTATCTAAATATCTCTTTCCATTATTTGTGGTGTGTCTCAGTTTTCTTTCATGCATCCTATAGTCTCCTTTATTTGTAGCGAGTTCTGGACATTGTGCAAGGGGTTTTCAAAATTCATGGAAAGTACATATTATAAAAAAAATGAGAGATTTCAAGATGTTTTTGCACAAAAGTAAACTCATCTTTTAATTCCATTTTCCATGAACTTTTTGAAGCACCTTGTATATGAAAAATTAGAGACATGATTTAAAAGCCTATTTACTTCCAAAGAGGATTTAAATTCACTGTTGGTAGGTGGCTAGGAGCACAAGTTATCTAGGATGATCTTAATTCAGTTTTGGAATTAGATAATTCAAAGCTATACTTCAACCTCTGCAGAGCCAGGCAACTTCCAGTTCACTCTTACTCCTCCAGTCTGCCCTCAAGGCCCTAACCTGAGAATGAGGGTTTGGGGTAGTTTCAGGCAAATGGTGGAGTAGGTAGCTCTGAAGTGCCATCCCTGCAGAGAAAAACTGAGAAATCAAGCAAAAAAAAACAACTGAGAATCAACTTTGTCATAACTCTGAGAAATGTTCAAAATTTACAACAGTTAAACACACACTTAAGAGAACTTACAATGGCCATCTCATGCAGGAAGTCAAGACTAAGGCAGTTGTAATGGCCTAAGAAGTGAAGGGGGGCTGGGGTGCAGCGGCACTGTGGCACAGTGGATTAAAGCCCCAGTCTACAGCGCCAGCATCTCATATGGACGCCAGTTTGAGTCCCAGCTGCTCCACTTCCAATCTGGCAGAAGGCAGTAGAAGATGGCCCAGGTCCTTGGGCCCCTGCACCCATGTGGGAGACCCGGAGGAAGCTCCTGGCTCCTGCCTCTGGATCGGCACCACTCTGGCTGTTGTGGCCAACTGGGGAGTGAACCAGAGGATGGAAGACCTCTCTCTCTCTCTCCCTCTCTCTCTCTCTCTCTACCTCTCCTTCTCTCACTGTGTAACTCTGATTATTCAAGTAATCTTTTTTTAAAAGATTTATTTTATTTATTTGAAAGACAGAGTTACAGAGAGAGGTAGAGAGA
The DNA here is from genome assembly GCF_964237555.1 of Oryctolagus cuniculus. NCBI lineage: Eukaryota > Metazoa > Chordata > Mammalia > Lagomorpha > Leporidae > Oryctolagus > Oryctolagus cuniculus. The sequence goes on along the minus strand of NC_091453.1, from coordinate 4,868,835 downwards.
TAGAGAGGTTTTCCATCTGCTGGTTCACTCCCCAACTGGCCACAACGGCGAGAGCTGGGCCAATCTGAAGCCAGGAGCCAGGAGCTTCTTCTGGGCCTCCCATGTGGATGCAGGGGCCCAAGGACTTGGGCCATCTTCTACTGCTTTCTCAGGCCATAGCAGAGAGCTAGAACAGAAGTGGAGCAGCCAGGACTAGAACCGGCGACCAATTGGGATGCTGGTGCTTCAGGCCAGGGCTTTAACCCACAGCGCTGGCCCCAATAAATAAATCTTTTTTTTTTTTTAAAATGAATGGGGTACCCCAATAGAGCCTGTAAAGATGAAGAGAGATTTGTTTCTTCTCCTTCTCCTCCCCTCTCTCCCCCCTACCATTCACTGAAAGACACAGAGATGGAAACAGAGAGGCAAAGACCAAGAGAGAGATCTTTCATTCACTGGTTCATTCCTCAAATGCCTACAGAAACCAGGAGCCAGGAACTTAATCTGGGTCTCCCACATGGGTGGGAGAGATCCAAGCACTTGAACCATCACTTGTTGCCTCCCAGGGTGCATATGAGCGGGAATTCTAGAATTGGAATCAGAACCAGGACTTGAACCTAGGTACTCTGATATTGGATGCAGACATCACAAGCAATGCCTTAACCATTGCACCAAATGCTCATGCCCTCTCCGTTTTTTCAAATGGCTCCTGGTGTCCAAGGAATTTTCTGTCGAAACAGTAGAGGAGCACCAGCTACAGGAACAGAAACTTCAGAAATGGCACACACCATAGAACACTCCCGACAACAGAATACACATTTTTCCCAAGTATACATGGAACAATCTCCAGCGTAGACCACATGTTGGGCCACAAAATATGCCTCAATAAACTTGAAAGGAGTGAAATCATGCAAAGTACCATCTCTGACCACAATGGATTGAAACATCAATAACAGAAGCAAAACTGGAAAATTCACAAATATGTGGCAATTACACAACATATTCTTAAACAATCCATGGGCTTAAAAAAATTGAAAGTTACAAGGACAACTAGAAGATAGTTTGAGGTGAATGAAAATGAAAACATAACATACCAAATCTTATGGGATACAGCAGAAATGTATAGGTGTAAATGGCTGCATTAGAAATAAAGACCTCAAATCAATAACCTACCAACACTTTAATGAGCTGGAAAACAAAAGCAAACTAAACTCAAAGCTAGCTGAAGAAAATGAGGATTGCAGTGGAGATAAATGAAATGGAAAACAGAAAAACAATAAAGAATATCAACAAAACAAAAAGTTATTTGAAAAGATGAAAAATTCTTTAGCTAGAATGATTAAGAAAAAACAGAAAATGCAAGTAATTAAAATCAGAAAATAAAATGAGGCCATTATCATTCACCTTATAGAAATAAAAAAAGATTATAAGTGCATACTATAAGCAAGTATACGCTGACAGATAGCTTAGATGAAATGGACAAATTTCTAGAAACACACAAATTACCAACATAGATTCAGGAAGAAACAGAAAATCTGAACAGATCTAGAACAAGTAGAGACATCAGATCAGTAATCAAAAACTTCCTCACAAAGAAAAATCCAAAACCAGATGGCTTCACTGATGAACTCCATTAAACATTTAAACAAGAATTAACACCAGTCCTTCTCCAACTCTTCCAAGAAGTAGAATAAGAAGGGAGTAGGTATTTGGTCTAGCACTTAAGACACTGGTTAAGATCCATGCATCCACATTGGAGTGGTTCGATTCAATTTGAGGCTCTGGATCCTGACTACAGGTTCCTGCTAATGCAGACCCTGGGAGGGAGCAGTGATGGTTCAAGTAATTAGGACCCTGCCACCCACATGGGAGACCTGGATTGATTTCCCAGCTACTGGCTTCAGCCTGGCCCAGTGCTACCCATTATAGCCATTTGGAATATGAACCAGCAGGTGGGAGCTTGCTCACTCACTCTCTTTCTCTCATAAGTAAATATAATTTAAAAACAAAAACAGGACTTGCATTTGTCAAACAAGTTAAGCTGCCACCTGGGACAATCACATCTCATATCAGAACGTCTGTTTTGAGTCCCAGTTCCATTCTCCATTCCAGTTTCCAGTTATTGCACACCTTGGGAGGTACCAGATGATGGCTCAAGTACTCAAGTCCCTGCTACCCATGTGGGAGATCCAGACTGAGTTCCCAACTCCTGTAGTTGGCCTGGCCCAGTCCTTGCTGCTATAAACATTTGAAAAGTAAAGCAGCAGATAGGAGATCTCTCTCTCTGTTTCTCTGCCTTTCAAATAAGTAAAACAAATATTTAAATATTTTTATAAAGAAATAGAAGAGGAAACAATTCCTAGCTCATTCAATAAGACCAGTATTAACCTGATGCTACAACCAAAGATATTACAAGAAAAAATTACAGATAAATAGCTCTTACAAATATAGATTCAAAAATCCTGAACAAAACACCAGCAAACCAAATCCAACAACAGTCTAAAGGAATTACATACAAGGACCAAGTTGGAAGTATCCCAGGAATATATAGGTAGTTCAACATAAGAAAATTAACCAATGTATTACATCACATCAATAAAATGAAGGAAAAAGAAACACAAAATTACCATAAATGATGCAGAAAAATCATTTGACAAAATCCAATACTCTCATGATGAAACCATACAGAAAACTGAGACTAGAAGGAAACATCCCTAACATGACACAAGGAATTTATGAAAAAAATCACAACTAACATCAAACTCAATGGTGAAAGACTGAAAACTTTCCCTCTAAGATCAGAGATAAGAAAAACATGCCAATTTCAACAATGCTATTTAATATCGTGCTGGAAGTACTAGCCAGAGAAATTAGGCAAGAAAAAGAAACAAAAGGTATCCATTTCAGAAGAGAGGAAATAGGGGCAGGTGTTCAGCCTAGCAATTAATACGCCTGCATCCCGTATTGGAGTGCCTGGATTCAAGTCATGGCTCCACTTCTGATTCCAGCTTCTTGCTACTGTAGACCCAGGGAGGCAGCAGGTGATAGCTCAAGTAGTTGGCTCTCTGCTACCCATGTGGGGAAACATGGATTGAGTTCCCAACTCTCAGCTTCACCCTGGCCCAGCCCTGGCTGTTGCAGGTATTTGGGGAGTGAACCAATAAATGGGAGCTGTGTGTGTGTGTGTGTGTGTCTGCTTCTCAAATAAATGAATGAATGAATTTTTTTAAAAAGGAAGCAGTTAAACTATCTCCATTTACAGATAACATGACCTTGTAAATGGAATATACCAAAGAATCTACATACACACAAAAACTACTAGAGTTAATAAGTCTATTCAGCAAAGTTGCAAAATAAAAAATCAACATTAAAACAATGAATAATCCGAAAAGGAATTAAGAAAGCAATTTTTTTACAACATCTAATGAAAGAATAAAAATCCCTAATAATAAATTTAACAAGATGGTGAAAGATTTGAAAGATTCTACTGAAAACTACAAAACATTGCTGAAATCAAAGAAGGCACAAATAAATGGAAAGACATCCTATGCTCATGGATTGGAAGATTTACTATAATCAAGATGGCAATCCCTCCCAAAATGATCTACCTATACAGTGCAATCCCTATCAGGATCTCAAAAGGCTCTTTTGAAGAAATGGAAAATCTGATCCACAAAGTCATTGCAAGGAGCTCCAAATAGCCAGAAAAATATTGAAAAGAAACAAAACTGAAGGATTCATTTTTCCCCATTTAAAAACATACTATAAAACTAGCATAATCAAGACAGTGTGGCACTGGCATAAAGACAGACACAAAGACCAATAGAATAAAATTGAGACTCCAAAAACAAAGCCCATATATCTATGACATATTGATATTTGGCATGGGTGCCATGACCAATCAGTGGAGGAAAGAACAGTTTCTTCAAAAATGGTATTGTAATACCTGCATGTGCAAAGAATTAAGTTTGATCCCTACCTTAAACCATATGTAGAAATTAACTCAAAATGGCTTATAGGGGGCCAATGCTGTAGTGTAGCAGGTAAAGCCACCGCTTACAATGCTGGCATCCCATATGGGAACAGGTTTGAGTCCTGCCTGCTCCACTTCTGATCCAGCCCTTTGCTATAGCCTGAAGAAGCAGTAGAAGATGGCCCAAGTCCCTGGGCCCCTGTACTCATGTGGGAGACCCAGAGGAAGCTCCTGGCTCCTGGTTTCGGATCAGCACAGCTCCAGCCATTGCAGCCAACTGGGGAGTGAACCAGTGGATGGAGGACTCGTCCCCCCCCCCCCGCCTCTCCTCCTCTCTCTGTGTAATTGACTTTCAAACAGATAAATCTTTTTTTAAAAAAAATGGCATATAGACCTAAATGTAAGATCTAAAACTATAAAACTCTCAGGAGAAACCATGAAGAGTGGAGGTGGCATTTGGCATGGCAGTTAGGATGCCACTTGGGGTACTCATATCCCCTATGGAAGTGTGGGGAGCAATCCGGACTAGACTGAGTTACTGGAATTAAGACTTATTCTATGCATCTGCTCTCCCACAGTATGGCGCTGGGAGAGAAGTAAACAGCTTCTGCACAGCTGCCTCCAGTTCAACCAATAAACTGTAGGACTTGCTCCTGATTGGAGGAGAGCAGCGTACTCGGCGTGTGGGCAGCCGAGTTAGGATTGGCGGAGGAGGACTATAAAGGAGGAGAGAGACGGCATGCACCAGGAACATCTATGGGGAACATCTAGCTGAAGGAACACCTGTGCAGCCCCCGAGAAGAGCCGGCCGGCGGTGTGCCGCTCCCCTGCGGAAGTGGGGAAAGCGGCCAGGGGGAACCGCCCTTCCACGGAGGTGGAAGGGATGGTAGCCAACCCGGGAAGAACCAGCAGCAAACCCGGGGAGGGCCGAGCAGACGAAAGAACAGCGCAGGGTCCTGTGTCGTTCCTCCACGAAGAGGGGGAGTGACATAATGGTGCCGTGACTCGGATAGGAAACCTAGGACGGATAGGAAACCTAGGACGGATAGGAAACCTAGGACGGATAAAAAACTTAGGAGGGAAGAAACGGGAAGAACTGGGAAAATATCGGAGAGAGAGACTAGCAAACAGTCTAGGGAAAATATCGGAGAGAGAAACTAGCAAACAGCTAGGGAAAAGCCAGACGAAAAAGGTGCCGGAAGAAGCTATTGAAAGCCTAGGCATAGACTCAGATACGGACTACGGACTACGGGGGGAAGCTGGGAGAAATCTCTAAGGGCGAAAGCGAAAGTGAAAGCTAGAACAAACAGACTCGGATGCGGACTGTGGGGAGAGGCCAGGAGAAATGAGGGAGGAATATCGTTGGAGGAAAGTTTGGGGAAACATACCGGGTAGAGAAAAGTGTTAGGGAAATTGAAGCCGCAGGGGGCAGGCCGAGGCGGAAACGAAAGCCACTTTGGGATTCTCAAGTTAGCCCGGGAATAGGGGGCGAAAAGTTGAAACCAGAAGCTGAAACGTAAGCCAGATTGGGATCCGTCTGATTAGCCCGGGGAGCAAAGGACGGGAAGCCAAACCGTGGGGCGGAGACGTATGCTGGGTTGAATTCGTCAGGCTAGCCCGGGGAACTTAGATTGAATGCTAGTGGCGGACACGTAAGCTACGCTGTGTGACTCGCGGAGGCTGCCGTGCGCAGACAGAGCGTGCGGGGCTCAAGTACATAGGGAACGCGGGGCTGGCGCGAGGCCGTGGTTCAGACGCGAAAGGGTTAAGTGCGAGACCGCGGAGTGTGCGCGCAAAGCCGAGCCGCGCAGATGAGAGAGGTGCGGGCTGAAGCAGCTCAGAGCCGGCGAGGCGCTGAGAAGCAGCCTCAGGGCGGAGCCCGCTGGCGGGGCGAGGCGCCGGGAAGCCGCGCGGAGCCGTGAAGCTGCCGGCAGGGCGAGGCGCCGTGAGACTGCAGGGATAAGAGAAATAGAAGTTTAGAAGCAAAGTGAGAGAAATAGGAATGCTGGAAGATAGAAGTAAAATGGGAGAAATAGGAATGCCCGGAGATAGAGAAATAGAGAAATAGAAAGGCCTCCCCTCAACATGGCAATGAGAGAGCTTGGATTCGGTCTGCCTGATTAAGTGAGGCGATGAGCACCTGCGGCGGCTAGCAGCTTATGCGCCGCAGGTCACCGAAGACAGGCACGAATTAACATCAGTAAGGCCTCCCCACAATACAACAATTAGGAGGCTTGGATTCGGTCTGCCTGATTAAGGCGGTAAGCACCAGCAAGCAGCTCGACTAGAGTATGAGCTGCAGGTCACCGAAGATAGGCACGAACCAACACTAATAAGTCTCCCCCACAATACGGCAATGAGAAAGCTTGGATTCGGTCTGCCTGATTAAGGCGGTAAGCACCAGCAAGCGGCTCGACCAGAGTGTGAGCCGCAGGTCACCGAACACAGGCACGCATCAGCGCCTAAAAACCTCCTCACAACATGGCGAAGAGAGGACCCGGATTCAGTTTGCCTGATTGATAGGACTTGTAAGAACCTGTGGCAACTCTAGCAAGTAGAGCAGAGTGTGTGCCGCGGGACACCGAAGACAGGCGCGTATCAACGCCAAAAAATAAAAAGAAAGGGGGATCTGTGGGGAGCAATCCGGACTAGACTGAGTTACTGGAATTAAGACTTATTCTATGCATCTGCTCTCCCACAGTATGGCGCTGGGAGAGAAGTAAACAGCTTCCGCACAGCTGCCTCCAGTTCAACCAATAAACTGTAGGACTTGCTCCTGATTGGAGGAGAGCAGCGTACTCGGCGTGTGGGCAGCCGAGTTAGGATTGGCGGAGGAGGACTATAAAGGAGGAGAGAGACGGCATGCACCAGGAACATCTATGGGGAACATCTAGCTGAAGGAACACCTGTGCAGCCCCCGAGAAGAGCCGGCCGGCGGTGTGCCGCTCCCCTGCGGAAGTGGGGAAAGCAGCCAGGGGGAACCGCCCTTCCACGGAGGTGGAAGGGATAGTAGCCAACCCGGGAAGAACCAGCAGCAAACCCGGGGAGGGCCGAGCAGACGAAAGAACAGCGCAGGGTCCTGTGTCGTTCCTCCACGAAGAGGGGGAGTGACATAATGGTGCCGTGACTCGGATATGAAGCCTAGGCAGGGCTTAGTGTCGTTCCTCCACGAAGAGGGGGAGTGACAGGAAGTGCTAGGGTTTGAGTCCTGGCTCCACTTCTGATTCTAGCTTCCTGCTAATGGGCACCCTGGGAGGCAGCAGGTGATAGCTGAAGTATTTGGGTCCCTCCCACCCACATGGGAGACCTAGATTGAGTTATGGGCTCCTGGCTTTGGCCTTGGCTATTTTGAGTATTTAGGGAGTGAACCAGCAGATGGAAGTTCTTTCTGTCTTTGTCTCTGTATTGCTCTTTCAAATAAAAAATATTTAAAAAGAAAACATAAGGATAAATCATCACAGTCTTGGATTTGGCAATAGATTCTTAGAAGTGACACCAAAAGCACAAGCAAACCAAAGGAAAAATATGAATAAATTGGACTTCACCAAAATTAAAAACTTTTGTGTATCAAAATACATTGTCAGGAAAGTAAAGAGATAACCTACAGAATGGGAGAAAATGTTTACAAATCTTCTATCTAGGGGCCAGTGTTTTGGTGTAGCAGGTTAAGCTACCTGCAATGCCAGCATCCCTTATGGATGCAGGTTCATGTCCTGGCTGCTCCACTTCCAATCCAGTTCCCTATTAATGTGCCTGAGAAAGCAGCAGAAGATAGCCCAAGTGCTTGGGCCCCTGCAGCCACGTGGAAGACCCAGACGAAGCTCCTGGCTCCCAGCTTAAGCCTGGCTCAGTCCTAGCCATTGCGAGTATTTGGGGAGTGAACCAGAGGATGGAAGACCTCTCTGTCTGTCTGTCTGTCTCTCTCTCTCTCTGCCTCCGTCTCTGCCTCTCTGTAACTCTGCCTTTCAAATAAATAAATAAATCACTTGACAAATCATCTATATAATCAGGAACTTATACACAGAATGAACTCTTAAAATTCAATAATAAAAAGGGGCCAATGCTGTGGTGTAGTGGGTAAAGCTGCCGCCTGCAGTGCCAGCATCCCATATGGGAACAGGTTTGAGTCCTGCCTGCTCTACTTCCGATCCAGCTCTCTGCTATAGCCTGGGAAAGCAGTAGAAGATGGCCCAAGTCCTTGGGCCCTTGTACCCTCATGGGAGATCCAGAAGAAGCTCCTGGCTCCTGGCTTTGGATCTACTCAGCTCCAACCATTGCAGCCATTTGGGGAGTGAACCAGCAGATGGAAGACTTCTCTCTTTCTCTGCCTCTGCCTCTGCCTCTCTGTAACTCTGCTTTCAAGTAAAGTAAATAAATCTTTTTTAAAAAAAAAAACTCTGAGTTTAAAAAAACTCAATAATAAAAAGACAACCTGATTTTAAAGTGGGCATAGGATCTACATAGACATTTCTGCAAAGAATGTATACAAATAGCCAATAATTGCATGAAATGATGCTCAAAGTCATTAGTTGTCAGGAAAATGCAAGTCAAAACCATCATGAGGAAATCACTTTGTATACAACAGAATAGCTATATTAAAAATAAAATAACAGTGTTGGCTTTAAAAAAGTAGAAAAACTGGAACACTCATACGTTGTTGGTGAGAATGTAAAATGATGTTGTCACTGTAGAAAGCTTTTTAGCAGTTATTCAAAAAGTTAAAGATGGAGTTACCCTAAGACCCCACAATTACACTCTGGGTATGTGTACAAGAGAACTGAGGAGATGTATTCATACAAAAATGTGTACATGAATGGTCACAGAAGCACTGTTCATAAAAGCCAAAAGATGGAAACAATCCAAGGATTCATCCACTGATAAATAGAATGTAGTATACACTGGAATATTATTCAGTCATAAAAAACATAAAATAATAACACATGATATAACATAGATGAACCTCAAAAACACTATATTAAGTGAAAGAAGCCAAACATAAATGGCCACATATTATATAATTTCATTTATATGGAATATCCAGCATAGGCAAATTCATAGAAACAGAAAGTAGAAAAGTGGCTGACCAGGGTAGGGGAAGAAGGAATGGTAATGAGTATAATTTTTCTTTCTGAGGTGATGGACATGTTCTAGAATTAGATATTGGTGACGGTTGCACAGCCTGGTGACTGTACTAAAACTCACTGAATTGTACACTTTAAAATGGTGAATTCTATGGTATGTGAATTCTATCTTGGAAAAAGCAAAGGAACATTATAAGCCTATAGATGGAGGGGAGGTTGCCATGCACCCAAGGAGAGTGTTATTTAATAGGTTAAGCAAAGCAGAGGGTAAATCACATGGTGTGAAACATTTTCCCAAGGAAATGCATTTCTGCTGCAGTATTTTCATTCACTTAGTCAACAGTCACTGGGCCCCTGTTATGCCAAAGAATCAGGGTAGCTTCGGCTTCCACTTGCCTGTTGTTTCTTGAAGGCCTCAATAAGTAAATCGATATCAGGAAAACTGAGAGGAAATTGCAGCCGAGGACCCTCATAGGAGTCTGGGACTTCTACCAATCCCACATAGTCCTGTCTGTCCTTGATATCCTGGACATTGCTTTCAAACAGTCGACTCGCCAACTCTGCAAGCAGAAAGACAGAAAGGTGGGGGAAGAGTGGGAATCAACACTTATGTGTAAGAACTATCTTCTTATATACCTAGCCCGTGGAAGGCCTCATGAGAGGTGTTATGAATACCAAGATGGCCCACATCTACACGTGACAAGGGGTGATGGGTTCTGAGACTAGCAGCTACATTTCGTGGATCACTAGTGTCCCTTCCAGGATCCACGCTGTACCACAGTGGTGAGTCCAGGACCAATGGGGAAGACAGGCGGAATCACAGTGAAACCTGGTCAAGTCAAGGTATTTTGAGCTCTAACTCCAATTTTTTTTTTTTACCCATTCTTACATCCAAGACTTTTACAAGTAAGACTGAAAACATAACAATGCACTGTATTTGGTTCAAACATCTGCTGCTATTCAGGATTTCCAGAAAATTAAACTGCAGTCTTCAATTTTTCCATGTTAAACACTTCAGAGAGTTTTACTTAGCTGTAATTGATTTGTTTCTCTCTACACAGAAAAATAAATTTTCTGACATGGTTTTCTTTTTTTCTTGGTAACAAAGCAGACAAAATTAAATGACAAACCACAGATAGATATACCTTAAGGGCTTCTGTGTCTCAGAGAGATATTGCTATTTAAGAGATTGCCTTCACCACCCATTTTAGTAGGTGCTGAGACCCAAGGTCTTTTCTTGCTAGATTGCCCAGGAAACGGCCCAAGAAGAGAAATCTAGATGATTTAAGTGGAGAAAGATGAAAGGAGATGGGACAAATGCTAGGTTAGCAGTTGTCAACCGAAGACATTTTTTTCATAATCTGGCTCTGTAACCCCAATCCTCCCAATCTGTAGCCATGTTCTTTTTAATGTGATTTTACAATTACTCTCCTTAAGAGTCTATTTTTTTCCCTTTCCTTCCCTTCAAGCTGAGCTGGGCTCATGACTTATATTTGCCTAAGGAATGTGGTGAAAATGACATACACCTGCTCCAGGCCAGGTTTCAGGAGGCCTTGTATGCTTCTACACACTCTTTTGAAACTGTGCCACTCCCACAAATCCCAGGCTTGCCTACTGAAAGACCCAACCCCAGTGGAACAGAGCTGAGTCATCCTAGCCAAGGCTGTCCCTGATCAGCCTGCAGGCAGCAGACCCTCAGACACATGAGTCAACCCCAGCCGACTGCCAAAGCAAGCCTGCCAACATCAGCAGAAGTAGTCAGCTAATCTGTAGAGCATAAAGAAATGCATAAAGAAATGTTTATCACATGCCACTGAGGTACTGTGGCTGTTTAATATGCAATATCATTGCAGTAACAGATAAGTGACTCAGAGGACAATGACAATACTCGGTAACTCTGATTTGCTACCAATGCCATTCATCAGAAGTCCTGTGCAGGCACCTTCCATCTTTTTGAATATTTAGAGTATTGATGTTTGGAAAGTATGATACTAGCAGGTGCAGACAGAATATATCTTTTTCATGATCTGGTTATATGACAAATTACAGTTATGAACTAAACTTGAAAAATTTCTAAAGCAAGTCAGAATAATTATTAGTTTTAAAAAATAATTTCTAAATTATTGTGTACATCAACTGTTGTTGGTGGACGTTGATACTGTTTCACAAGAAGTGGAATTTAGGAGTAATAATGTCTATCTTCGATGTGGTCCAGTGGAGACTATTATTCTCCTTAGGATTCAGTTTGAGATTTAAGAATATATTAATTATTTCAATATAGAAATTAGAAATGTAGAGCATCTTGATCAACTTTATCTCAGATTCATTATGTTGGGCTGTTTGTAATACCTCAATACTCAACTGCAGTAGTCGTCATGCCACCCATTTCAATTTGATAGTCATTCTGGGTTTTTCCCAAGATTTATTTACTTTAATTGAAAGGTAGAATTACAGAGAGAGAGGGAGAGATCGAGAATTAAGAAGAGATCTTTCATCTTCTGGTTCACTCCTCCAGATAGCTGCAATAGCTGGGGCTGGGCCAGACTGAAGCCAGGAGTCAGGAACTCCATCTGGGTCTCCCACATAGGTGGAAGGGGCCAAAGTACTTGGGCCATCTTCCGCTGCCTTTCCAGGCACATTAGCAGGGAGCTGGATCTGAAGTGCAGCAGCCAGGACTTGAACCAGCGCCCATATGAGATGCCAATGTTGCAAGTGGCAGCTTAACCCTCTATGCCACAATATTGCCCCCCCCTTATTCTTTTTAATTTTTATTTACTTACTTGGCAGTCATTCTTGGGGATGAATCTTACACCAAAGGAAAAGTTTCCTTTTCTTGATTCTATACACTGAAATATCAAGCAACTTTTAGAAAAAAAAAAAAAACAAAACAAAACAAAAAACAAAAAAACAAAACCAAGTAGGGACCTGTGTTGTGACACAGCAGCTTAAACTGCCACTTGTAGTGCTGCCATCCCATATGGGCACTGGATGGAGTCCCAACTACTGCACTTCAGATCCAGCTCCCTGCTAATGTGCCTAAGAAAAGCAGTGGAGGATGGCCCAGGTCCTTGGGCCCCCTGCCACCCATGTAGGAGTCCCAGAAGAAACTCCTGGCTCCTGGTTTCAGGTTGGCCCAGCCCTCACCATTACGGCCATTTGGGGAGTGAACCAGCAGATGGAAGATTGATCTTCACTCGCCCCTCCATCCTGCCCTCCATAACTCTGCCTTTCAAATAAATAAACAAAATATTTTTAAAAAAGACTAAAACTAAAATAAAACCGAGCACTTTTACGCATCATCTAACAGAGTTGTAAATGACTGGTTTCTGTCGCACACTCTGAGAAGCACAGCGCACGCGGAGCACACATGGTCAGAGCAGGGGTTTTGGTGTTCAGATGGGGAGGAATATGTATGGTGTGGCTGTATGTGGATGACAAAGGCTGTGTAGCTTTTGAAGCCCGCCTGACTTCTACTGGCAGGAAAGAGGAAAGGAAGTCAAGGACGTAGCTCAGCGTGTGAGGTTCTCTAAGGGATGCCCACTGCAGCCCTCTTCCAAGTGCTCAGAGGCCTGGCAACCTCACTCACCACTTCCTCTGTGGCCTCCATCTTCAGTGTGATCCTCTGCGCAGTTAAAGAGCTGAGGACACCCCAGGTCTAAAATAGCACCCCGGTCCCCCCATCTGCAGATTTCCTCTTCCACCTTAGCACTCTGATATTTGTTATTTCAACTTTGGTGTCTCCACTGTTCCTGTTCCCTGGACTGTCTTTTCTGTCTCCCCTTTGGGTAATTTCTCCTCCTCCTTCAAAACTCCACAAAGCCACCCAGGTTGAGCCCCAAATTACATCTTTTCTATGGTGTCACACTGATAATGATGGCAAGGAGGTCGCTTACTTACTAAATGCTTATTGCCAGGCACTGTTCTAAGCTCTTGACACATATATATTCATGTAATGGTTCTAACTACGCTGTGAGGTAAATATTACAATTATCCCCCACTTTATACATGAGGAGAATGAGGTACAATATGTAAATGGGAGGGAATTCAACCCCAGACAAGCTGCTTCCAAACCCACACTCATAATCACTGCATTATTGCTACACATTAAAACATAACTATTTCAGGGGCTGGTGCTGTGGCATAGCGGGTAAAGCCACCACCTGCAGTGCCAGCATCCTAAGTGGGAGCCGTTCAAATCCCAGCTGCTCCACTTCCAATCCAGCTCTCTGCTATGGCCTGGAAAAGCAGTAGAAGACGGCCCAAGTCCTTGGGTCCCTGCACCCGTGTGGGAGACCTGGAAGAAGCTCCTGGCTCCTGGCAGTCATTTGAAGAGTGAGGAAGACTTCTCTCTCTCTCACTCTGCCTCTGCCTTTCTGTAATTCTGCCTTTCAAATAAATAAATAAATCTTTTTAAAAAAATAACTATGTCATACCATATAATATAGCATTATTTATATACTTAGAATGAGTTATCTCAATGTCGTTAGGTATAAACAACAAATGATTCTATTTTCCCAATCATTGCCTTCGCCATGCTCTTTTTTAAATATAATTTTAAAAATTTTAACAGACATAAAAATTGTTACACATATGTGGGGTCCTATGTCATGTTTCATTGCATGTATACGTTGTGTAACATCCAATCAGGGTGAGTATATTTATCCTTTCAAACATCTAACATTTCTTTATAGTGAAAATGTCCAAAAATCCTATCTTGTAGGGTTTTTTAATAGAGCAAATATACAACAACCATGTTCTCTTAGCGCTCCCTTGCCCATTAGCTACCTGATATATCAAGCTAACATCAGTTCCAGTTATTTTTTTTAGATTATTTATTTATTTATTTATTTGACAGGTAGAGTTACAGACTGAGAGAGAGACAGAGAGAAAGGTCTTCCTTTTCCGTTGGTTCACCCCCGAAATGGCTGCTACAGCTGGCGCTGCGCCAATCCGAAGCCAGGAGCCAGGTGCTTCCTCCCGGTCTCCCACACGGATGCAGGAGCCCAAGCACTTGGGCCATCCTTCACTGTCTTCCCAGGCCACAGCAGAGAGCTGGATCAGTTCCAGTTATTAACACTAATACTTACTGTTGAAGAACAAAATTCAAATGCTGTTTTTCTTCTTTTAAAACCATAAGCTCAGTCTGGACTTTCCTTCTATAGATTTGCTGACCTTCATTCCTTAAAAGTTCAGTGATGAATACAAAGGTACTTCAAAAGGTTCGTGGACAGGGCCAAGCGTTGTAGCACAGTAGGTTAAGCCGCTGCTCATGACTCTGGCATCTCATCTCAGAGTGCTGCTTCAAGCCCTGGCTGTTCTGTTTCTGATCCAGGTTCCTGCTAATGCGTGTGGGGAGGTTGCAGATGACGGCCCAAGTACTTGGGCCCCTGCTACCCATGTGGGAACCCCAGATGGACTTCTGGCTCCTGGCTTCAGCCTGGCCCAGTTCTGGCCATTTCAACCATTTGAGGAGTGAGCCAGTAATTGGAAGACCTCTTTCTCTCCCTGTCATTGTGCCTTTCAAATAAATAGAATAAATCTTTAAAATAAACAAGGGTCATGGAAAAATGGAACCAAGGGCGGGCATTTGGCATAGTGATTAAGAGGCCCACAGTAATCAGGAGGCCCACATCCCACATTAGAGCGCCTGGGTTCCAGGCCCAGCTCCAGTCCCAATTTCAGCTTCCTGTTAATGTTCACTCTGAGATGCATCAGATGAGTGCTCAAGTATAGGCTGCCTGCCACCTGCTTGGAAGACCTAGATTGAATTCCTGTCTCCTGGCTTGGGCCTGGCCTAACCCTGGCTGTTGCAAGCATTTGGGGAGTGAAACACTGGATGGGAGGTCTCTGGCTCTTTCCCTGACTCTCTGCCTTTCAAATGAATAAAATTAAATAGTTTTTTTAATAAGAAATATGGAATCAAAAGATAAGTCTATTTTGGTGCAAATAATTTTGAAATCCATGCATAGCTTTTTCATAATACATATTTTCCACATACTTTTTGATGTACCCTTTTAGATGAAAAAACACCATTTCCCTGAGCCAATTCTTAGTTAAAACTATTCAGTATATAACATCAGTCAATTTCAAATCATAATCCTCCTTCTGGATTTCAGCAATATAAAAAAGAATAACATAGATTCTCTTCCAGTAGCTAATGTGTGTCACGTATGAAAATGATCAAAAGCTTTAACATTTGTAATGAATATACAATCCTTATGGTATGGGCTATTACTATTATAAACACTAGTAACTATGAATGCCAACAATATATGAAGATTTGTACAACATGTAATTAGAATTAATCCTTACCTATTTGATTTACAATTTTGTCAACATGAATCTAAACTAATTAAATATAATAAAATCTTAAATTATAACCAAATGATACGTTTGCAAATCGTTCTAAGGGGAATATCTCACAAATATCCCCTACCCACAATCTTTTCTTTTATCTAGTACAGAATCAAAATATGAACAGAGAAAAATTTAAAGCCCACAATTTTAAAACAAAAAAACAATTTCTGTCCCTACTGCCCACATGTCACTCTGAAAACAAGCTCCAGACATTGCTGGAAAAAGAAAAGCCTCAAGTGAACCATATTTAGTTATTTTGTTTCCCATTTATGTGTCTGGAGCAAAACCATTGTTGTCCATATAATAAATTCAATGAATGTCAAAATAACACTTCATAAAATTAGGCACCTCTCTTCTGAGATTTTAAAAACTCAGAAAACCAGGAATGAAAGAATACTTCCTGAAGGAATTTTTAAAATGTAAATAAACAATACTGGTTTTTCCATGAAATCATTAACAAAACAAAGACGCCCACTTTCAGTGTTTCATTTTAACACTGTTTTGCTGTCTCTGGCCAATAAGACGTGAAGCCGAAATAAAAGCTGTAAAACATAAAAATAAGTTACTTTTGGCCAATGTGATTAAATACTTATACTCAAGAAAATGAATTTTAAAAACTCTCAGAATTGGTAGGAGAATTAAATACAGTACTAAGGTTAGCCACACGCGTGTGAATCACAGTTGCAACATTGCAGAGACAAATAACCTTGAGAGGTTATCCTCTAAGCCTCAGAGTCTACATCTACAAAAAGGGGATAATAATACTAATCTCGCTGGTTTGTCATAAGGATCAAATCAAATTCTGTATTTAAAGCACTTAAACACATGGAACATAGTAAACATTTAATAAATATCAACAATAATTATTTCATTAACGTTACTATTTAGTGGTAGCACACCTAAGGTAAAAATAGATACAAATCAAAAGTTTTACTAAATACTAGCGATAATCAATAAGAAGATATAATGGGAAAAAGATCCTATTCACCATAGCAATGAAAAATCATAAAACACCTGATTTGATAGAACATTTTGGGTGATTTGGAAGCAGAAAAAAAGCCAAAATTACACTTGCGTATACTCCATCACCCTCCCTGCTCCCCTCAGTCTCTATGTATGGCCGCTTTAGCCTTCTGCTTATGGTAGGAGGCTGAAGTGAAAAGCAGACCGGGAAACTTGATGTGGAGTCTCTGCTCCCCTCAAGTCCTATGAACTGGTTTTGAGCTCCTAAAGTAGTAGGACAGGGAGATAAACTGGCAGAACTGCTTTGCTCAAAAGAAGTGGTGAGATTGCAAGAACAAGGACTGCTTACTTGTTACCCTTCACCTTTGAGACACTCAAAATGTTGGCAGGTACTCAGTGCCTCAGAGTTTAAAACATTAATCTGGCCTTATACCTGGAGCTATTAAATAACCTTCTGGCCTCTAAAACTACTCTGCTTAGGGGTCAAAACACTTTCATGAAACAGGCGAAAATGAGACTTGTCTGAAATCCTACAACTGGAGAGAGCCATTAGAAATCAACCTCTGGGGCTGGCGCTGTGGCATAGCAGGTAAAGCCACCACCTGCAGTGCCGGCCTCCCATGTGGGCGCCGGTTCAAGTCCTAGCTGCTCCACTTCCAATTCAGCTATCTGCTATGGCCTGGGAAAGCAGTGGAAGATGGCCCATGTCCTTGGGCCCCTGCACCCACATGGGAGACCCGGAAGAAGCTCCTGGCTCCTGGCTTTGGATCAGCACAGCCCCGGCCATTGCAGCCATCTGGGGAGTGAACAAGTGGATGGAAGACCTCTCTCTGCCTCTGCCTCTCTGTAACTCTGCCTTTCAAATAAATAAATAAATCTTTTTAAAAGAGAGAGAGAGAGAAATCAATCTGCAACAGTAATCCATATCTCCTTTTTGGCTATACTGCAATAATTAATTCACTATGACTCTAGGATTATTATAGAGAGATGCATCAGAGAATAGACCAGAAATGTGTCCAATTATACATTTTTAAATGAATGTATTATAAGGGAAGGAATATACAAAGGTACTTTAAAGGTCATGGAAAAACTGAATTGAAAGATAAGTTTAGGGGCAAGTCTTTGGATCAGTTAAGAGGCTATTTCCCATACTGGAATCAAGTTCTGGCTCCACTTCCAATGCAGCATCCTGCTAATGTGCACCATGGGAAGAATCAGGGTACCTGCCACCCACACAGGAAATCCTGATGGGGTTGGGTTGCAGGCTGTTGCAAGCATTTGGGGAGTGAAGCAACAGATGGAAGACCTCTCTCTGTGCCTCTCTGTCTCTCAAATAAACGGACAATGAAACTTTTTTAAAAGATAAGTTAATTTTGGTCAAGATTTTGAAATTTATGCATATGAAGGGTCTTCAAAAACTCATGGAAAATGTATATTACGAAAAACTGTGCATGGATTTAAATTATTTTTCATCAAAACAAATTTATCAGGACAGGCATTTGACACAGTGTTTAAGATGCCATTTCAGATATCTGCATCCGGTCTCAGAGTGCCTGATTCCAGCCCTAGCTCTCCTTCCTATCCAGCTTCCTGCTGATGTGCATCCTAGGAGGGAGTTGATGATGTCTCAACTATTTGAGTCCCCGCCACTTACATGGGAGATGTAGATGGAGTTCCTGCTCTTGGCTTCAGCCTGACCCAGCCTTGACTGTTGTGGGCATTTGAGGGGTAAGCTAGAGGATGGAGGGGCTCTCTCTGTCTCTCCCTCTCTCCCTGCCTCTTTCTAATCAAATAAAAATAAAGAAAGAAAATTATTTTAAATATATCTTTTAATTTTATTTTCACAAACTTCCTGTAATACCCTCATATTATAAACCAGTAATTAAAAGATCTACTATCAAATAGATGTTGCAGGAAAAATTAGTTAACTACTTGTACATTTTTTGTAGTTTTTAAATTATTCTCAACAATTGAACATTAAAGTTTTCCTATTTCATTCAATATTAAAATCCAAACTTTATGATCTACTAAAATGTTTTAAGTCAAACCATAAAATCATCAAGAAATATGGGCATAATGGTACACATATTAAATATTTTAGAGTCTTCTAAGTTTAAAAGCAGACAGATTTACAAAGAAAAAGATATTTAAGCTTAAAAGGAAAGACATTTTAAATACTTCATGGATGAAAATGTCCTAAACTTGATGAAAAACAGATATCACAGAATCTCAGCAAATCCCTAGCAAGATAAAAAAAAAATGAAACCTCATCAAGGCTAATTAGGGTTAAACTACTATTATTGAATGCTATTTCCCCACCTCCTTCAGGTGCGTGTGTCATTCATTTGTAACACAGTTTTGTCAGAGTTTATATTCTACTTTAATATTACACACACACTTCCTGTTGTTAATTTTTATTCTAAGAGGAAACATTATCATGGTTCTAAGAATCAGAAGTGCAAAAAGACACCCAGATGTAAAAAAAATACAGAGTCTGAGCAAATGTCTCTGGGCTGAACCCTGTCATCTGGTCGCTCTGAAATTCTGTAAGTACTTCTGATGAAGTGAGCCTGGATTGAAATATTAGGTCATTAAGCAGAAAGAGAGCTATTTCACTTCATCACTATTATATTTCCTCTCAAAAACATTTTCGTCAAAGAACATGAAGCACAAACAACTGTTTTCAGATTGCAATCATCTAAAAGCAAGAAAATGGCAACATACCCATTTCCACCCACTCCTCAGGTTTTGGCTATTTTACCTTTCAGAAAGCTTCTACAAATCATTAAATGCTCTAATTAGTTTCATATGTATGTACTCAGCTCATGCCATTAAAAGCACCATTCTTCTACCACTTTGCAGGATGTTTATCGGATTACTTTTAAAAATGCTCCTGAATGCCATAAACATTTGAAGCAAAGAATGGTTGGTCCAAATGAAAGAAAAATGACTTTTTAAGTCTGGTGTCAACCTTGGAGATGACAACAGGCAGATCTTATTTTGCAGTAGAAATACATGCCTTGTGAATAATTCTAATTTTGAAATCATTTTTGATTCACAGCTATATTGCCTGTCTCTGATTCAAAATGTTTAGACAGAGAGACAGAGGTGTGTGGGGGGGGGGGGGAAGCAGTAGATATAGTGTCTTAGTCCATTTTATGTTGCTATAACAGAATACCACAAACTAGGTAATTTATAATGAACAGAAATCCTATTTGGTTCATGGTTCTGGAAGCAAAAAAGGGGCTACATTTGTTGAAGGCCTTATTGTATCATAACATGGCAGAAGGCATCACATAATGAGGAAGTATGTGCAAGAAAGAGGAATGGGGGCCAAGCTCATCATTTATAAGGACATGATAACAAACCTATTTGCTCGGCAATTGCATTAATCCATAAGGGCAGGGTCCTTATGATGTCATTATCTTCTAATGGTCTCACCTCTCAATGCTGTTGCACTGAAGATTACATTTCTACCACATGAACTTTGGGAGACATATTTGAACCATAGGAGATGATGGATGGATGGATGGATGGACGGATGGATGGGTGGATGGATGGATGGATGGCTGGCTGGCTGGCTAGATAGAATGTGGGTGAGTGGATAGGCAGATAGATGATAGAAAGATATACATATTGGGGCCAACTATATTTAATACATCATTTTCACCCAGATCTGCTGCATGAACTAAGATATTTTGATCTCTCAGCACAAAAGTTTTATGGATGAAAACTAAGACTCTCTTTAATAAGCTGCTATTGTATACCAATATGTTGTGATTCAGAGAAGATATTTAACAAATGAATGTTGAATGAAATCTAATTCAAGTTTCTAAAAAGTGAGAAAATTAAATGGTCGATTTAGTCAACATCATGCAGGCAAGAGAAAAGCCAGTTGAACCAATTTCACCAATTTTTGGGTGTCACACAGACAAAAGAGGTGTGCATGTCCTCAATTGCTTAGTGTTCCCCCATTTTCAGAATGCACATCTCTTATTGAGGGTAATTCCATACTTAATGACTATTTTTCAAAAGAAACTTTTTACTTACTTGGATCTTCCTCATGTACACGAGTATAGTTTTCCAACATGAAAGAAAAGAAGTTGGATAGCTAGACAAAATAAAAACACAATAATCAATTAATGAACCCCAAACAGCTACTGTGGCAAATGTCAGTACTCCATGCAAGTCCCCTTACTTTTCTAGGGCACTCATCCCCCACCTACTGCAGGTACTAAGGGTCACACCTATACCTGTCTCTAGAGAACTGCTCTCAGAGGTGTGTGGCATCTCACCCGGAGCTGCCCAGGATACTATATTTACACCCCTTCTGAGGGATTGCCCATGACTGACTGAAGGAAGAACATAATAGCCCTGTCCCCTATCTACCTTGCCCCTGCAGGGGACAAACTGTGACACATTTCACACGAGCACCAGATGAGATCAGGCTGAAGTCAGACTTCCGTAGAAAGCACATTTTTGCCTCACTTCCTCCCACGTCCTGTCTTGGTTTCCTCACTCCCATAGGGATTTTTCCTGAGAATGCTCCCTCAGTAAGTCACTTATACCAGAATCCCTGTCTCAGAATCTGCTTCAAGGAAACCCAGTCTAAGCTACTGAAATTTGTGCATAATGATGTCTTCTTTTCTGATAGTAAGACTAGGAGTTAAGGGATATATTTAGGAAATAAAGAAAGGAAGGAAAGGTGGAAATCCACCAGCATTCCAACAATCATGTAGGTGCTACTTGTATGCCTACCAATTACCTGAAAAGATGTGCATTTATACAGCACAAATCATTTCTTCTCTTCGCCCTTCCTCCCGCAAAGAATGAACACTAAGTGAACACAAGCTGAGAGTGGCTCTAGGAGTTGGCTTCCCATACAAACACCTAAATGCACGATTTTAATGCTGCTGAGGAGTTTCAATTAATGGTCAATAGAAACCTCAGTGAGATATTATGTCACACCTACTAGGATGTCTATAATCAAAAATAATGACAGTAACAACTATTGGCAAGGATTTGGAGAAATAAGAATCCTCATATGTTGCTGGGGTTCAGTGATGCCATTGCTGTGGAAAACACTTTGGCAACCTTCATAAAGTCAAACATGGAGGTATCATGTGGCCTAGCAATTCCAGGCTGGGTGTATACCCAAGATAATTGAAAACATATGTTCATACTAACAGTTGCACACAAATGTTTATAGTAGCATTATTTATGATTTTTGGTTGTTTCCAAAAAAGTGGAAACAACCCAAATGGTCCATCAACTGAGGAATGGATATGCAAAATTATATATATATATATTCTCTATATAAATTGCAGACAAGGGAATATCATTTGAGCATGAAAAGGGAATGAACTACTGATACATGCTATGACACACTTAAACCTATGACATATGTTATGCTAAATGGAAGAAGCCAGACACACAGAGGAATACATATTTTATGATACCAGTGATATGAAATGGTCAGAAGAGGCAAATCCATAGAGGCAGAAAACGAATTAGTGGTTGCCAATTCCAGAGAGTGGATGCTAGTGGGTATAGGGTCTTTGGGGTGCCCATTACTCTACTGTGATGATGGATATACAACTCTGTAAATATACTAAAGACCATTGAATTATACACATTAAATGGGCGAATTGTGTGTTATGTGACTTAGATCTCGATAAATCTGTTTTAAAAACAGTAGAAAAGGCCGGCGCCACGGCTCACTAGACTAATCCTCCGCCTGTGGCACCGGTACTCCAGGTTCTAGTCCCGCTTGGGACACCGGTTCTGTCCTGGTTGCCCCTTTTCCAGTCCAGCTCTCTGCTGTGGCCTGGAAGTGCAGTGGAGGATGGCCCAAGCGCTTGGGCCCTGCACCCGTATGGGAGACCGGGAGGAAGCGCCTGGCTCCTGGCTTCGGATCAGCGCAGCGAGCCGGCCACAGCAGCCATTTTGGGGGGTGAGCCAACAGAAGGAAGACCTTTCTCTCTGTCTCTCTCTCTCACTGTCTAACTCTGCCTGTCAAAAAACAAACAAACAAAAACAGTAGAAAAGAATATACTGATACTGGAATGTTCATGTATAGGCATACCACTTTGGGGCTCGTGCCACCTTTATATTCATCACTGTATTCTACCATGCTTAAAAAGGCAGCCAACACCATGAACGCCTAAAGAAGGCAAAAGGAACATTTGATCGAATCATAGTACAGCATTTTTATAGTTATCAATCCAGTAACTTAACTCTTCTAAAATTTTTGTAATTATTTTTAAATACTATAATGTGATACAAAAATATATGACTGATCAAAACTACAAGCAATACTGAATGAAAAGAAGTTCCTCTTAGCATCCCTACCCACTATCCAATACCACTCCAGACCCTAGAACTAACCACTCTAAAACAACTTGCTGTGTATCTTTTTCCAGACCTTGGCTGTACATGAGATTTTTTTTAATGTATACAGGATGAACTCTACATATTGTTCTACAAGTTGCTTTTCACATTAACAACTATATTACAAATTTCTCCAAGATCTTGTTATTATTTAAAAAGTATTCATTTTTATTAATAAGCATTAAAATTGGATTTACATATGCTTTTCACAAGCTTTAATAAGGCCTTCCTCACTCATATATATTTTCTTCTAGAACTGTTAGTTTTGTTCCCAGGAAATTCTTCCAATTTTTATCCCCTTAAAGTATTTTTCCCTTTATAAAGTAACAACTTTACTTCTGTATACTCAAAAATAGAGTAAGACTATTTTTTATTAGTTACCTAGACATCTGGCAGTTCTCTTAAAAATGTGAACTTCAAAACTGAAAAACACCATCATCTTCCCAAAACACATACTCTCTCAACAGCAAGTTCCAAGAAAATGTCTATTAAAGCCTTTAACCAGGGCTCTTAACTTTAAAATGGACCCAAAATTTCATTCTTTCAATAACAAGGAGTAAATGGAAGCATTTTCCCAGGAGAAAAGACCAGCTTGCAAAACAAACCTGCATTTGGCTTTGCTCATCAGCATATTCAATGGACTGGAAGATGGCGAGGGCATAGTGCTGTCTGGCCTTGAGGCGAGCTCTGTAACCTCGGTACCAGTTCTGGATGATCAATGTGGCTCTCAGCACTGCAGACCACGGCACATGAAAGTCAAACAACAGTTACTATACAGCTGTTGGCGGAAGTAGGTACTTCAGAGAAAAAAAAAAACATCAGTCCATCTGTATCCTTCAGTTCTAAGAAGATAAAAACCACAAGCAATGAGAGTGACCTTTAAGTTTTTAATAAGATGTCCTCAAGTCTCAAACACTCAGGGAATGATGATGGCTTCGTTATTAGGAGCAGAGATTTTGGAGTAGGACTGCCTGAATTTGAATGCAGCTCTGCTAATGACTGTCTAGGTGACTCTGGGTGAGTTGTTACAATCCTCAAAGCCTGTTTCCTACTCAGCAAAGTGAAGACAGTAACAGCACTGCCCCGGCACTACTTAGGTGCGCTGCATCTATGTACATATGAAGCAGCGATTCCTTTCTTCTCTATGTACCCCCAAAGCAATTCCCACACAGTCATAAAGGAGACATGTGGAGATGCAATCGCTTCTTTGTGGCAGGAGGGAGTTTGGTAACAATGCAGCCTGGTTGTCTACTGCTAGGAAACAGAATGGGTGCCTATGTGGGATGCAGCCCATGGAGTACTATACCTCAACTGGAAGCAAAAGATTAAATAAATCTATCGCCACATGGACAGGTCTTTAAAAATACAGGGCCTCAGAACAGTTACGAAAAAGTTAGAATGGAAATACAATATTATATCATTTTATGCCAATTAAAGAAAAAAATATATATATATACACACACACACACACACATACACATACACATAGGGGTTTGCGTTGTGGCGCAGCAGGTTAAGATGATATTTGAGATGGCTGCATCTCATAGCAGAGTGCCTGCTTGAGTCCCAGCCACTCTGCTTTCTGCTAAAGTGCCTGGGAGGCAGCAGGTGATTGTTTGCATACTTGAGTCCCTGCTACCCACATAGGAGATCTAGATGACTCCTGACTTTAGCCTGGCCCAGTCCCAGCTGTTGTGGGCATTTGGGGAATGAACCAGTGAATGAAATCAATCACTCATTCTCTCTCTCTCTCTCTCTGTCCCTTGACCAACACTCACTCACTCACTCTCTGTCACTCTTTCAAATTGATAAATAAATCTTTACAAAATATACACATATATACAAAACCGTAATAGACATTTCATAAGAATATATACAAAGGAAAGGACACACATCATACATAGTTTATTGGTTATTTACAGGGGAGGTGAATGAGCGTGGGGTACACAGAAGGCAATAGACTAATTAATTAAAATACGAAAGGGTCTTATTCAGACTAGGAATGACAATGTACAATGAACTGAGAAGTGTGATTCACTCCAGGTTCTGCACCTGAGATTCAACTGATAAAAGACAGATGGCTAAATAGATTATGAAAAAGAAGAGTTGAGTTTAGTGGATTGAAGAGTTTAGTGCACTATCTGTTGCAAAGCATAAGCTAAATGAATGGCAACTACAAGTAAGTGTCTTGTTTGTGGACTATCCAGGCACACTTTCTCTCCTCTGGGGCCAGTAGCCTTTGAATCACCCTGTAGTTTCACAGGATGGGAAAAGGAGGTCAGGTGAGAGAGAATGAGCTTTAAAATATAGTCTCTTATTCCTCCTCAAGTTTTGAGTGAGGAGCAATCAACACCAGCTGGCTCCCTCTCTTCATGCTATCATTTCTCCCAGTCAGCACATAAAAATTAAGAGTTGACTACAGCAGGAACAAGCTGAGTTCTGAAAGCAGGAATCCAGCCTCCAGTCCCAGAGTTTTTGGTTTAGCACTGCTGTGGTACACTGGGTCTACTCCAGGACCAAGCCATCTAAGAATGTTTATTGATGAGCTTCTCCAAAGCTGTTGGGTTCCAGAGATTCTCATGACATTAATCAGCTTCCGGGAAATTTCTGGAAACAAACCTAAGGTCAAGAATCACAATTGTCCTAGGGAAAAGTACTAGAATGGCTTGTTCAGTATTGCAAAGCAAATAATCGGTAGCACCATAGCAGAAATCACAGTTGTCCTCACAATACCAACATGGAGAGCCAGGTTCACCTGAAAGGCCTGTTCTATGGAACAGTCACTGTCATGATGACCCATGATTGCTCCTCACTCAGCTCAGGGCTCTCAGAGGCACCAAGTCCCCTCGTGCTGGTGCATTGCTGTTTCCAGAGCACTCCCCGAGGGCCAGGCAATCTCTTAGTTCCTGCAATCCTCGCCACACTGTGAAGGTTGGAGAGACTGCGGAACTTACTTCACCTCATTTAGCCAACAAATGGAAATGCATGGCAAGGGTTTGAACCCAGGCCTAACTGACTCTATAGCCCAAGCTCTTATCCTCTACAGATCTATTGACCTTTTTCTGGGCCCCACTTTCTTTATCGGCACAATGATGTATTGGAATAAATGATCCCTAAGTCTCTTCCATTTAGCATTAGCAACATAAAAAATAAATAACTCAGCTTATTATTGTTTCTATAATTAATAACAGAACAAAATAGCTACCATATGCTAAGCATCTAATACAATACATTCAGTCCCCACAAGTAGTATCATCTCTGTGTTACACATAAGGAAATTATGAGAAGCAAGTACCTTGCTCAGGCACTTATCCAGAATAGACTCAGCTTGAGTCCACAGCCTTAACTCTCCTCACCACAGCCAGTTACCTCAGTCCCTAACTTATCTGTACCTTTCCTTCCCTTGAAAAATAACAGCCACCATTACTGAATGCCTACTATGTGCCCAGCACCGGGGAGACACTTTACATATACTGCCACTTCTACTCCTCCTCTCTCCCATCTCTGCTCATCACATCCCTTGCTCTCCAAGAGACTGTTCCCTTGGGAAGGCACACAATGCATTCATTGGGTTCTCTCCTACTAGTGGGTGTGGATAGTGTGTCTTGGAAAGTAGATAGTCATGCTCGGTTCCCTCTGCCTTGCACTTCCTCTCCATCTCCAAAGTTAGGAAGCTGAAGGGCCCCTCATGCCAGTCCCCACCCCCACTTGGTAATCAGCCATCTCTATGCTTGCACTTGGTATCAGGGCATGAATGCTTCTTATGAGCATGAAGCTGTTGTAGCCCAACTCCAATCCCACCCTTCTTCAGTTGGCTCAGCAGTGCTGAGTCTGGGATTCTCAGACCCCATTTAACCTTTGCCAGTTGCTCATCGTTAGGCTCTGCCCGTAGGGGCAATAGCAACTGGAAGACGGTCGGGGGCACACTCCTTCCTGTCTGCTTCCTGTTCCTGTTTGTGTAACCTAGCAACTGTTCTTCACCCACTGCAGCAGCAGTTGGGTCCAGTGTGCAATTTTTCCAGCACTTGCAAAACCAGCCTCATGGCAACCCCTGAGACATCAGCCCCGAGCCGAGCGGCATTCCTGCTCAAAGGTCTGGGTTTCAGTTCTGTGGAACTCTCCAAGTTTCTAGGTTGCAATAATTCCAGTCTTTTCCCATTGTGTTCTCTACCCTAGCAGGGTGGTAACTTTGCTATAGTTGCTATCTCTGTATAACTTAGAGTTCCCTTTCAGTTACCTAGGAGCCATTGCATACCTACTTGACAATTCTTTACCTTGAGTTCTCTCTGTGCATATCACTGTGTGGTTTCTGCTTCCTGGCTAGACCCTGCCTGATGATCTAGTCTCAGGAGGATGGGAAAAATAGGTTCTCTTTAGACCTCAACTTCCTGGGTACTCAAATTCAGGCCCTTTCTAGAGTGCTACATTTGGCTTTTGGGTCCTTGTGGAGTGCTTGATGGAGTGGACTTGGTGCCACATCCTGCCTTTGTCTCTCAGATAGACAGGGCCCTCAGAAACCTCGGGAGGAAAGGGAAGGATACTGGCATGGCAGGATTGAGCATACCAGCATCGGACCTCTAAAACCTCACTTGATGCCCAAGAGCCCACCTGCTCACCACAGAGCACCGGGAGCCAGCTGAGGACCCTCCTCCAGAGCAGAAGCCTCCCCCTGCCTGGAGATTTAAAGATCTGTCTGGTCCAGTTCTGAACTTGTTGGACAGGTTAGATTGCTTCTGATCTTGCTGCTTCATTGCAACACAGGGCTTGTCTTCCTGTCATATTCATTCCATACAGAAAAAAGAAAATAAATAAAAGCTATTGCCTTACGAGTCCCAAAGGGAGCAACAGCACATGTTTAATAAGTTACCTGGCCAGTTTTCTGTGCCCAGTACAGGTGGTTCCACGATTGCCAAGATGTTTGTTTGTTTGTTTGGTTTTTAATAGGTTATTTTCTCTGGCGGTGATCATCATCATATTTTGCAAGTAAATATCCATGTAGGGGGTTAGTGAACAAGACAAATAATAAATTCAGAACATCTGCTTCACGTCAACCACTGTACGGTGTGCTGATTTAATCCTCTCAACAATCCTATGAAGCAGTACTATTCTTATTTTACAGATAAGGAAATGGGGGCTCAGAAATCACTTGTTTGGGGTCATATTGCTTGTCAGTGGCAGAATGTAGAGTTCAAATCCATATCTCTGTAATTCCAGAACCTGGGTTCATTACCACTGTGCTGTACAATACAGTGGGACATTTGGAATCAGCAATAAAAAAATGAGCCAGTATGCAGAATAGCACCTCCCACCCACACCTTCCCCCCACCCCCACAACGTACATATACTCATTCCCTATCCTCTTTATCTGTTTTACTGCTACCCATAGCACTTTTCACCAACTGACTTCTAGAAAGTCACACATTCGCGTTTATCGTCTAGCTCCCCCTATTACATAAGCTATGTGAGAACAGCAACTGTCTTCCATTCCCCAGCTACATCCTCAGCAGCCACATGGGTGGCAGGGACCCAGGCACTTGAGGCATCGGGGGCACATTAGCAGGAAGCTGGATTGGAAGCCGAGCAGCCAGGACTGAAACCAGGTACTCCAATTTGGGATACTGGTATCTCACGTGGTGGCCTAACCTGCTGTACTACCTGCCCGCCCCAGTTTTGTTTATTAAGTGGTAGTTGATATTTTTTAAAGAAGTTTCATAGTCTGAATGCTAAGACATTTAAAGACTCTGCCTTTGAAATTCTGCTGGCAGAGGCCTCCCCGGGAAGCACCAGGATGCGTGAATATTTCATTACCTTTAAGGGGCCTGACAGCCAGGGAGCGACAGAGGCTCAAGTGTGATAGAGCTGATTCAATGAATTCAAACGAACTGGAAAGAGAATGAATCCTCTAGAGGCAAAAGGATTTAAAGAAGGGGAAAAAGGCATCTATTGCCGCAGCTGTGCAAAGCATGAGACGAGGGCGTGGCTTAACTCGGGCTGGGACGACAGTCTTCACTCTTGTTAGTTTTGCTTACAGATACTCTATATCCACCATCTGCTAGAGTATGTGACTGTCCTGGGAGACTTCCAACTTCACTGGAAAAATGGCTCAAAATACAAGCCCAGGGGACATAGATGGTCACAGAGCCTGCTTCTTGGGCAGTGCTGTGGTTTGAATGCTGCCCCTGAGAACTCATGTTGAAATTTAATTGACATGGTGATGATATTAACAGGTGGGTCCTTCAAGAGGTGATTAGGGCACAAAGGTTCCAGGTTCATAAAGGGTTTCATGCCCTTCCGTGGCAGTGCGTTCCTTACTGCAGGAGTGGATTCCTGAGCTAAAAGAAAACGTGAGTGTGGCCCCCATTTCCTGTCTCGTGCACATGCTCTCTCACCATCTGATGTCCTCCACCATGTTATGAGCCCCTTAACAGATGTTGGCACCTTGATGTTGCACTTCATGAGAAGTAAATTTCTTTTCTTCATAAATTACTCCATCTACAGTATGCTGGTTTTTTTATTTTATTTTATTTTATTTTTTTTTTGACAGGCAGAGTGGACAGTGAGAGAGACAGAGAGAAAGGTCTTCCTTTGCCGTTGGTTCACCCCACAATGGCCGCTGCGGCCAGTGCACTGTGTTGATCCGAAGCCAGGAGCCAGGTGCTTCTCCTGGTCTCCCATGGGGTGCAGGGCCCAAGCACTTGGGCCATACTCCACTGCACTCCCGGGCCACAGCAGAGAGCTGGACTGGAAGAGGAGCAACCGGGACAGAATCCGGCGCCCCGACCGGGACTAGAACCCGGTGTGCCGGCGCCGCAGGTGGAGGATTAGCCCAGTGAGCCGTGGCGCCAACCTTACAGTATGCTGTTATAGCAGCAGGAAACAGACTAAGACAGGGGGCTAGCAAAGCTCAGACCTTATGAGGCTTGCTTATCCCAGAAGGGCAAGGGCACACACAGAGTTCTTGTCCCCAGAAAGCATTTGTTTTGAATTTCTAAAGATTTGAGAGGGGCTGGTGTTGTCGTGCAGGGGGTTAAGCTGTCATCTGTGACTCAGAGCTTTGATTCAAATCCCACCTCCAGTTTCAATTCAGCTTCCTGCTAATGTACCTGGGAAGACAGCAGAAGGCGCCTCAAGTACTTGGGCCCTTGGCACCCACATGGGAGACCTGGATGGAATTCCTGGCTCCTGGCTTTAGCCTGGTCCATTCCCAGCAACTGCAGCCATTTGTGGAGTGAACCAGCTAATGGAAGCATGCTCTCTCTCTCTGTCCCTCTCTCTATCTGCCTTTCAAATAAATAAAATAAATCTTTTATAAAAATTTATTAGAGAAAGCGAGTGAGTGCACACCTCAAAGAGCACTCCCAACCATTGATTGACTTACTTGAGAAGCAAAGAAGACTGTAAAACATTAAGCCAGTCTCCAAACAACTACAGATGTTTAAAAACTATCATTTTCAGGGCGAGCGCTGTGGCACAATGGATTAAAGCCCCAATCTGCAGCGCCGGCATCCCATATGGTCGCCGGTTTGAGTCCCGGCTGCTCCACTTCCGATCCAGCCCTCTGCTATGGCCAGGGAAAACAGTAGAAGATGGCCCAAGTCCTTGGACCCCTGCACCCGCGTGGGAGACCCTGAGGAAGTTCCTGGCTTCGGATCAGCTCAGCTCTGGCCGCTGCAGTCATTTGGGGAGTGAACCAGCAGATGGAAGACACCTCTCTCTCCCTCTATCTCTCTATTTCTGGCTCTAGCTCTCTGTAACTCTCTCAAATAAATAATTTAATTTAAAAAACCCATCATTTTCCCCAAATGCAATAGATCATAATTTTATCATTCTCAGAGAAAGGTGAGAACTAGAGGTCATCCTTATAATTTTTTACTTACTCACTCACAAACCCATCCACATGGGTTAATAAGAATAAGGGCTGAATTTGTAGTCAGGAGACTTTCATTTTGGTCCCCACTCAACCACATGCCAGCTATATATCCTCAGGAAAATCACTTCTCTGGTCTTCAGTTTCTCATTTGAAACACAAGAGCTTCAGATTTTGTTATCTCTAAGATCCTTTCTAACCCATTCATCTGTTCTTTTTCTAATGCCACAGCTGTAGCCCACCTATTATTGCACATTGAAAAGCTGAAAACAACCATTCAAGGACAAAATATGAAGTGTCAAACTGAACACTCAAACCAGAAACTTCTGGACAACAGACAAATTCTAAAGGCTACTCGAGGGACCAGCGTTGTGGTGTAGTGGGTTAAGCCTCCGCCTGTGACGCCAACATCCCATATGGGTGCCCGTTTGAGACCCAGATGCTCCACTTCCAATCCAGCTCTCTGCTAATGCATCTGGGAAAGCAGCAGAAGATGGCCCAAGGGCTTGGGCTCCTGCATCCAAGTGGGAGACCTGAAAGAAGCTCCAGGCTCCTGGCACCAGGCTTCAGCCTGGCCCAGCCCCAGCTGTTGCCACCATTTGGGAAATAAAGCAGCAGATGAAAGATCATGCTCACTCTTGCTCTCTCTCCTCCTCCTCCTCTCTCTGTAACTCTACCTTTCAAATAAATTTTTTAAAAGGCTACTCAAAAATAAATAAATAAATCTGAATTATTCCTATAGAAAAAATATAAGTCCCTAATATCTTTGATTTTCCCATTAAGTGATTATAGCCAAAGTTTGCTATCAATTGGTTTAAGCCAGGAACATTACACATTCCACCTATCAGTTCTCCTTTAAATATACTAAATCAGATTACCATGTATGATATGTTAACTGGCTCAAGGTTACAACCACCACAAACAGTAAATTTGGTTGTGCTGGATTCAGATTTTTTTGTTTTTTACTTCTTATTTTGAAATACTTTCAAATGTATGGAAAATGATAAGGATTATAATCATTAATATTTTGTTACATGTGCATTCTATTTACACACATTATTATTCTAAAATAAAGGAGACTGAAGAAATGGGTGCCGGTTTGAGTCGGCTGCTCCACTTCTGATCCAGCTCCCTGATATTGTGCCTGAGAAAGCAGTGGACGATGGCCCAAGTGCTTGGGCCCCTGCACCCCAGTGGGAGACCCAGAAGAAGCTTCTGGCTCCATATGCCCAGCTCCAGCTGTTGTGGCCATTTGGGGAGTGAACCAGTGGATGGAAGACCTCTTTCTCTCTGTCTCTACCTCTCTCTGTAACTCTGCCTTTCAAAAAAATAGATCTTTAAAAAAAAAAAAAAACCTTTTTAAAAGAGAATGCACACATAATGAAATCCTTTAAGTGATATTTTCTGCCTTTCACAGGCTCACAGTTCTAGAATAGGTACCTAAATAGCCGCTGTCAAAGTCTCAAAATACCTGAAATGTTTAAAGCAATCAATTACACAGCAAATAAAGAAAAAGGTGAAGATGCATTTAACTGGTAAACAGAATAAGAAAGTGTGTGTGTGTGTGTGTGTGTGTGCTGCCTGTTTCACACAGGCAATGTGTTTGCAGTACGAATTCTGTACAAATCAAGGCCACCATAACATATCAAAATGCGAATAATTAACAAAGAATTGTTATTGAGGGGAAGAAAGTGTTCTCCTTTTACAAAGAAAAGTACTTATTTACAATGATTCCCAATAAGCCAGGAATTATAGGATTTAATGTGGGCTGGCAATAAAGATTTGGCAGTCTCGACATGGTGATTTTAATTAAAGCCATAGAGTAAAGCCCTTCAAGGAGAACATTAGAGTGACAAAATAAGAGGGCCAAGAGGAACACAGAGAAGCCCTAATGTTGAAAAGTTGGCGGAAAGTGGAGTCCACATAAATGGTCTAAGCAGAGACCTAAAAGACAAACCAGGACTGAAACCAAGGAGAGTGAGTATTTTAAAAAGGAGGGTGCGGGAGTACCGAGGACTGCCAAGAAGTAGAGTGAAATCAGGTCTGCGAATGCACCGCTGGACTTCAGGGTCATTCCAGAACCTGTCTGATCATTTTTCCTGGAGCTGGGATAGATGAGGAAACAGGAGGCAGCAGCGGGGAAGCCCCCCTTCAGGAGCAAACCTGGCATAGAGGAGAGGACCGGAGGGGACCAGAGAAGGCTTTTTTTTAAGGGAAGGAAGAAACCATTACAAAGGGCAATCCTGGACAACAGGAAAATTCTGAATGTGAGTTGTTCAGTAAAGTTACATTATTAATGTTATATTTCTTCAATGTGATCTGTATTGTGGTTACATAAGAGAATAGCCCTCTTTTCTTGAGATTGTGCTAACGTACACAGAGGCTAATGCCACAAGATCTACAACTTATATTCAAATGGAGGAGGAGAGGGGAGAGAGAAAAAGAAAGGATGATGAAATGCTAACACTTGGTAAAGGGCATATTGGGTGGTCACTGTACTGCACTATCCTTTCATCTCCTCTGTAGATTTGCAATTTTCAAAAGAAATTATGGAGGAAACAACAAAGCAGAACAAAACAAAAACAGCATATATATATATATATATATATACACAAGCCAAAGAAAATTGAAGAAAGGCATTTGAGTATGTCAAAGTGATGATGGACAACGGCCAGGGGAGTGAGCAAGAGAGGAAGGAGGAGAAATCAATGCTCCCCCCAACCAGCATGCACGCGCATGTGCACACACACACACAGACACACCTCCACAGCTATAAAGCATATAGATAGAAGAGAGTAACAATGGATTTAAAGAACAGCTTAGGGGTGGGTATTGTGGCACAATGGGTTAAGCTGTGTGGGAAACGCACATCCCATACAGAATCTTGCCGCTGCTTCCAATGCAGCTTCCTGTTAATGTGCCTGAGAGGCAGTGGATGATGGCCCACGTACTTGCCATGGGACACTAGGGAGTTTTTGGCTCCTGACTTTAGCCTGGCCCAGCCCTAGCTCTTGCAGGTATTTGAGGAGTGAACCAGTGGATGCAAGACTGACTCTCTCTCTTTCTCCCTCTTCCTCTCCCTCTGTTTCTCTGCCTTTCAAATGAAGGAATAAATAAATTTTATAATAAAGAACAGCCTATCTGATGTCTGCATCTCACAGAGGGGGGAAACGAGGGAGGACCTGGCTCACAGCGATTCCCACTGAACGCTCCCCGTGCCAGGAAGGCTGTTTGGTGGCAATTGTAACCAAGGACCCTCCAGGAAGCAAGAACAAGCAGAATGGCAAGGAGTCCTCTAGACTGAGGAAAGCAAAGAGGGAGGTAACAATGGCATTCATTGTTTTTCCATGAAGCTCCCACATTAAAAGATACTTCATATGGGGCCAGCACTGTGGCGTAGCAGGTAAAGCCGTTGCCTGCAGTGCTGGCATCCTATATGGGCGCTGGTTCGAGTCCTGGCTGATCCACTTCTGATCCCACTCTGTTATGGCCTGGGAAAGCAGTAGAAGATGGCCCAAGTCCTTGGGCCCCTGCACCCACATGGGAGACACGGAAGAAGCTCCTGGCTCTTGGCTTCGGACCAGCGCAGCTCCAGCTGTTGCAGCCAATCGAGGAGTGAACAGGGGATGGAAGACCTCTCTCTCTCTCTGTATAACTCTGACTTTTAAATAAATAAATAAATCTTTTGGAAAAAAAAAAAAACAAAATAAATAAAAAAGGGAGAGAATGATCCAACATGAGAAGCAGGATACACAGCAGACTCATAGAATGGCAGATGCCCTAAACAGCACTCTGGCCTCAGAATCAGCCCTTAAGGCATTCGGATCTGGCTGAAGAGCCCATGAGAGTATTTCAGGCATGGAAAGCCAAGACACTCTGGCAAAAACACACACACACACACACACACACACACACAAACACACACACAACGACAACAACCTAAATGAAAGATCTCTGTGAGTGAGATCCCAGTGGAAAGAACAGGTCATCAAAGAAGGAGGTACCTTTCTCTGAAGGGAGGAGAGAACTTCCAGTTCAACTATGACCTTGTCTAAATATGATCAGAGTTGGCGAACTCAAAAGGCCTCCATAGCCTTGGCAACTCATGACAAGAGCCTAGGGTGATTACTGACGCCATAGACAAGAGTGTCAATTTGTTAAGTCACCAACAGGAGTCACTGTGCACTTACTCCTCATGTAGGATCTCTGTCCTTAATGTGCTGTACATTGTGATTTAATGCTATAACTAGTACTCAAACAGTATTTTTCACTTTGTGTTTCTCTGTGGGTGCAAACTGTTGAAAGCTTTACTTAATATATGCTAAATTGATCTTCTGTATATAAAGAGAATTGAAAATGAATCTTGATGTGAATGGAAGGGGAGAGGGAACGGGAGAAGGGAGAGTTGTGGGTGGGAGGGAAGTTATGGGGGGGGGGAGCCATTGTAATCCATAAGCTGTACTATGGAAATTTATATTCATTAAATAAAAGTTAAAAAAATATATACAACACTGTAAGGAACTTTTTTTTTACAGGTAGAGTTATACAGTGAGAGAGAGACAGAGAGAAAGGTCTTCCTTCCATTGGTTCACTCCCCAAATGGCCGCCATGGCCAGCTGCGCTGATCTGAAACCAGGAGCCAGGAGCTTCCTCCTGGTCTCCCAGGCAGGTGCAGGGCCCAAGCACTTGGCCATCCTCCACTGCCTTCCTGGGCCACAGCAGAGAGCTGGACTGGAAGAGGAGCAATCGGGACAGAATCCGGCACCCCAACCAGGACTAGAACCCCAGGTGCCGGCGCTGCAGGCAGAGGATTAGCCAAGTGAGCCGCGGCGCCAGCCCAAACATTTATGTTTAAACATAATCTCCGATACAGTAGTATTTATTTGAAACACAGAGAGAGATCTATCTGCTGATTCACTCCCCAAATGTCTGCAATAGCCAGGGCTGGACCAGGCCCAAGTCAGGAGCTTGGAACTCAATTCAGGCCTCCCACGTGGCTGGCAGGGGCCCAAGTGCTTGAACCATCACCTGCTGCCACTCAGGATGCACACTAGCAGGAAGGGGGGTCAGAAGCAGAGCTGGGATTTGAACCCAGGTACTCTGATCTGGGCCATGGAGGTCTCAAGCAGCATCTTAAGTACTGTACCAAACGCCTACCCTGATGCTGACGTCTTCAAATGTGCATCCTTTGGGAGGTTACTAGGTCACAAGGGCTCTTATAAAAGAGGCAGTGGGAAGGCACCATCTATGATGAAGCAGGCCCTCACCACCTACTGAATTTTGTGGCGCCTGGATCGTAGGCTTCCCAGCATCCAGAATTGTGAGAATAAATATCTGTTGTTTTTTGTTTTTTTTTTTTTTTTGACAGGCAGAGTTGGACAGTGAGAAAGACAGAGAGAAAGGTCTTCCTTCCATTGGTTCACTCCCCAAATGGCCGCCACGGCCGGCACTGTGCCGATTCGAAGCACTTGGGCCATCCTCCACTGCCCTCCTGGGCCACAGCAGAGAGCTGGACTGAAGAGGAGCAACCAGGACTAGAACCAGTGCCCATATGAGATGCTGGCACCGCAGGTGGAGGATTAATCAAGTGAGCCACGGCGCAGGCCCCACTGTAAGGAACTTAAACTGTGAGGTGAAGGGGTGGAGGCCACAGGACTGAGAGTAGCCAGAAGAGGGCTCTGAAGCAGAGGTGAATGGTTTGTTAGATTTTAAAACACTAAGTTAACTAGATTCTTTTTACCAACAGTCCTACCAAGAATTTAAAAAATATTTTGCTTGCTATTTAGTATTTTTTAATTCTTAAATAAAAATAGAGCAAATCTTTCGATAAGAACAATCTCCATCAGAGAAATATTTTGTTATAGCTTAAGCATTAAACTTTAAAGCCAAAAAGGTATAGATAGTTTTTGTCAGCTGCTTAGCACTTAGACAAATTGAATAAATGCATTTTAAGTGATCGCTAAGGAAGAAATAAAATGTATCTGTCTTCTCAAAGTGCTCCACAAGAAAAAAAAGGCAATATATTATTCATTGAAAACTCACTGACATAAAATTCAAGTGTAAAGTGAGATTGAAGTTACAATGTTTTATTTCTGTAATGTTGGAGAAATCTCAATTCTCCAAGTCAGGGGAGCATAAATATAGGCTCGGAATTTTGGGATTTGCTGAACCATCAAATAATGTGTAACTTTGGGTAGTTCTTCAACCTAAGTCGAAGTTTCCACATCTATGGGAGGAGACTAAGCCATGCTTCCTCCAAGGGTTTTGGTGAGAAATAATGAATGCAGTAGGCACTAAATAAATAACAGCTGGTATCAGTATTCTCTTACCTGGTGCATCTCCCAAAAGAAGTGAAATAAAAATAATAATACAAAATCAATACTACTTTCCTACATGGAAGGGCAGAAGGTCCCTAGGAAGGGGATAGCCTCAATATTTTTTAAAGATTTATTTGTGTACTTTAAAATCTGAGAGAGAGAGAAAAGAAAGATCTTCTGTTCACTAGTTCACCTCCCAAATGTCTGCAGTAGGCAGGGGTGGGCCAGTCCAACGCCATGAGCCAAGAACTCCTTCCAGGCTTCCTGCCTGGATAGCAGGAGCACAAGTGTCTGGACCATCATCTGTTGCCTTCCAAGCGCACTGGCAGGAAGCTAGATCAGAAGTGCAGAGTAGCTGGCACTTAAATGAGGCACTCCAATTCAGGATGCAGGTGTCCCACACTGTCACAACACTCGCCCTCACCAGTCTCCATTGTATATATAGTTTTATCTTTCTTAAACTGCCATGATACTCCAGGGCCAGAGTTCTGTGCTGGAGCTGAACGACCAAGCAGGAAAAAACATGCTTAACACTGGTCAGACCAGTAGAAAGAGGAAGAAAGTTCCCCTTGGCTCTGCCAGTTACTAGCTATGCATCCTCCAGCAAATCGTTTCGCCTCTCAAAGCCTCAGTTTCCTTTTCTGCAAAGGTTGTGAACATCTAAAGTATGTGAAATGGTCTGGCCAACTATAAAAGCCATACAAATCAAAGGTACTTTATATTAAGTAAATTCAATTAAACCTAGGTTCTGAAGGCAGGAACACTGGCAGGCAGCACACAAGGGTATAATGTTGACAGGAAAGAAAAAAAAAAAACAAAAACAAAAACAAAAAAAACCTTGTAGTCAGAACTCCTTGAGTTCAAATCTCAGGTGTGACAGCTGAATGTTGTATAACCTTGACAAGCACTTGCCTCGCTGAGTGGGAACTGCTTCAGCTGTAAAATGGAAATAACAACACTTCACTCAGCTTTATTGCAAGGACTAAATAAAACACATGTAGCATATATTGAACACTCTCCAGAATACAGTTAGTAATCAGGAAATAATAGCTATAATTTTCTATCAAGAGCTTTCAAAATATTCATAGCTCTTTTACATAATCATTTCAGATCTAATCACCTGATTATAGGAATAATCCAAAATAAGCAAACAGCTTTGCACAAAGAAATTCCTCAGAGGCTTAGTTATATTAGTTTTTAAAAGGTTCAATATTAGGAGAATAATCAAGTATACTATGGCCTATCCACTAAATGACATAAAAAGTGTTTATATATGAATAACATTTCAGTCAGGTTACAAAAAGTGACTATTAAGGATGATCACAAATCTACATTATATCATAAAAAAACAAAAACCTGGAGAGAAATGATGAGACTAACAGGTTATAAATATTATTTCCAACTGTTTTTTAATTTTTCCCAAAATTTCTGGATGAGGAAAAATTGTCATGCATAAAATGTCTTTGGGTAAATGTAAATAAACACCATTACATCTGCTTTCTGATGAAATCATAATAAACCCTTACTGATGTATTCAACAAGAGATAATAGGTGAATAAAAAGAATTTTAAGAGAATATTCTGAACAAGTACATGCTAATAAATTAGATAAATGAAATGGACAAATTCCTAGGTCACAAACAACTGAAAATGACTCAAAAGCCACAGAAAGTTTAAATAGATCTACAAGGAAAGAGTTACACTAAGTAAAAAAAAAATACTACCCACAAAGAAAACCCCAAGCCCTGACAGCTTTACCAATAAATTCCACAGAACATTTATTAAAGAACTGACACCAGGGGCCAGCACTGTTGCGTAGCAGGTAAAGCTGCCACCTGCAGCTCCAGCATCCCATATGGACACAGGTTTGAGTCCCAGCTGCTCCACTTCTGGTCTAGCTCCCTACTAATGTGCCTGGGAAAGCAGCAGAAGATGGCCCAAGACCTTGGGCCCCTGCACCCATGTAGGTCACCTGGAAGAAGCTCCTGGCTCCTGGCTTTGGATCAGCCCAGCTCTGGCCATTGTGGCCATTTGGGGAGTGAGCCA
Organism: Oryctolagus cuniculus; assembly: GCF_964237555.1. Taxonomy (NCBI): domain Eukaryota; kingdom Metazoa; phylum Chordata; class Mammalia; order Lagomorpha; family Leporidae; genus Oryctolagus; species Oryctolagus cuniculus. The sequence continues at coordinate 4,829,863 of NC_091453.1, read as the reverse complement.
ACAGATGGAAGATCTTGCTCACGCACTCTGTCAGTATCTTTCTCTCTCTCTCTCTCTCTCTCTCTCTCTCTCTCTCTCTAACTCTGCCTTTCAAATAAATAATCTTAAAAAAAAAAAAAAAAAAAGAACTGACAACTGACATGCCTGTTAATCACAAACTCTTTCCAACTCAGTAAGGCCACCATTACCGTGGTATCAAAACCAGATAAAAATGATGCAAGAAAAGAACTTATATTCTCCATAAATGTTGCAACTTGCTTCTTTGGAATATAGATATAAAATTCTCCTACAAAATATTAGCAAGCTAAATTCAGCAAGACATAAAATGTATAATACACTATGATCAAGTGGGATTTATCTCAGGAATGAAAAAGGTAGTCTGTATCAAAATTCAACTATTGTAATATGTCATATTGTAGAATATTATTTCATAATATAGAATAAAGGACAAAAATCACATGATCATCTCAAAAACTGAACACTAGAAGAACAGAACCTCCTCACCTTGATAAAGAGCATATACTTTTTTAAAAACCACTGCTATTATTACACTTAATGGGGAAAGACTGAATGCCTTCCATCTGAGATCAAGATGAGGAGGGAGTGCAGAGTGGCAGCATTTGACCTAATGGTAGTAAGACACCCACATCCCATATCAGAGTGCTGGTGTTCCACACTGGGGCTGCTCTAATGCAGACCCTGGGAGTCAGCAACGATGCCTCAAACATGGAGATCCTGTTACCCATACGGGAGACCTGGACTGACTTCCTGGGTCCAGGCTTCAGCCCTTCAGCATTTGTGAAAATTTGTGGAATAGATCAGCAACTGGCAGCTCTCTGTCTCTCAAATAAATTAATTTTGTAAAAAAGCGAGGATGTCTGCTCTTGCATTTCTATTCAACATCACAACAGAGGTACTAGCCAGGACAATTCGGCAAGAAAATGAAACAAAAGACATTGGAAAGGAAGAAGTAAAACTGTCTCTATTTGCAGATGACATGATTTATAAGTTAACATTCCTAAGGAATCCACTAAAAATCTGTTGGAGCTAATAAACGAGTTCAGCAAGATTTTGGGTTACAAAATCAATATACAAAAAATATTTTTTTAATGTTTGCAATGAACAAGCAAAACATGAAATTGAGAAAAACAATTCCAATTATGATAGCACCAAAAAGAAAAAAATACTCAAGTCAACAAAAGACATGTAAAATTTATAGGCTGAACAACACAAAACATTGTTAGATTAAAGAAGACCTAAATAAATGGAAACACATCCAATATTCATGGATCAGATGATGTAATAAGTAAGCTGGTAACATTCTCCAAATTGATCTATAGATTCAACACAATTTCCATCAATATTGTAGCTGGCTTCTTTTGAGAAACTGATAGACCAATCCTAAAATTCATAGGGAAATGCAAGGGGTGCAGAATAGTCCAAACAATCTTAAAAAAGAAGCAAAGTTGAACGATTCATACTTCCCAACTTCAAAACTTCCTATGAAAGCTGTAATAATCAAGACACAGTGCTTATCGCAAGCATGAGAAAAACATACAGATCAATGGAATCAAATTAAGAGCCCATAAATAAAACTTTCAATTGATTATTGACAAGAGTACCAAGATCATTCAGTGGGAGAAAGAGTCTTTTCAATAAATGGTGCTTAAACAACTGGATATCAACATGCAAAGTAAGAACGGTACCCTCACCTCATACATATATAGAAATTAAGTACATATAGATCAAAAACCTAAATATAAGAAATAAAACTACAAAAATTAAAGCATGAGCATAAATTATCTTCATTTGGCAACTGATTTGCAGATATGACATCATAAGCACCAGCAACCAAAGAAAAAATTGGATTTCATCAAAATTAAAATCTTTTGTGCTCCAAAGAATGCCTGAAGAACATATGAATATGATCCACTGAATGGGAGAAAAGACTTAACAAACAGCATATTTGATGAGGGACTTGTATCTAAAATACATAAAGAATTCTTACAATAAAATAACATATAAGAATAAATAACAATTAAAAATGGTGGAAGCAGCCATTTGGCCTACCAGTTAAGCCCCTGATTAAGATGCCCACATCCCATATTGGAGTCCCTGGGTTTGATAGCCCAGCTCCTGATTCCAGCTTCCTGCCGATGTGCACCCTGGGAGGCAGCAGATAATGGCTCACGTAGTTGGGTCCCTGCCATCTATGTAGAAGAACTAGACTGAATTCATACCTCCCAACTCAGTCCCTCAGCCATTGTGTGGGTGGAACCAATGGATGGGACTGTTGTCTCTTGTCTCTTTCTTTCTGCCTCTCAAATATTTTTTAAATGGGTGAGTGACCTTAATAGACATGTCTTCAAAGATACATAACTGGCTAATAAACATAACTGGCCAATAAAAACGCTCAATGTCATTAGTTGCTAGGGAAGTACCAATGGAAACTATAATTAGATACCACTTCGTAACCCTTGGATGGTTACAATAAAAAGGACAGATAATAACAAGTACAGGCAGAGGATGTGGAGAAATTGGAACCCTCACACAGAAATATAGACTGGAGGGGCCAGCGCCGTGGTGTAGTGGGTTAAGACACTGCCTGCAGTAACGGCATCCCATATGGGCATGGGTGAAAGTACTAGCTGCTCCTCTTCCAATCTAGCTCTCTGCTGAGATAGCAGTGGAAGATGGCCTAAGTGCTTGGGCCCCTACACCCGTGCGGGAGACCCAGAAGAAGCTCCTGGCTTCAGATCAGCCCAGCTCTAGCCATTGCAGCCATTTGGGGAGTGAAGCAGTGGATCGAAGATCTCTTTCTCTCTGTCTCTGTCTCCCTCTCTGTAACTCTGTCTTTCAAATAAATAAATAAATCAGGAGGGAGGGAGGGAGGGAGGGAGAGAAAAGAAAGGAGAGGAGAGGGGAGGGGAGGGAGGGGAGGAAGGAAGAAGGAAAGAAAGAAGGAAAGAAAGGAGGAAAGAAAGGAAAGAAGGAAGGAAGGAAGGAAGGACGGACAGTACAGCCACTTGGGGAAACAGTTTGGAAATTTCTCAAAATGTTAAGCATAGAGCTACCAGATGACCTAGCACTTCCACTCCTAGGTATATACCCAAGAGAATTGAAAATATATGTTCACACAATAACTTGCCTATGAATGTTCATAGCAACATTGGTCGTAATAGTCAAAAATAGATACAACCTAAATGTCCATCAACTGATGCTTGGTTAAAGACAATATAGCATATTCATATAATGGAATATTATTCAACATTGAGAAGGAAAGGGGGTTGGTGTTGTGGCACAGCAGGTTAAGCTGCTGCCTGTGACACCTGCTTCTCATATGAGTACCAGTTCAAGTCCCTGCTGCTTCACTTCCAACCCAGCTCCCTACTAATATACCTGGGAAAGCAGCAGAAGATGGCCCAAGTCCTGGGGTCCCTGCACCCATGAGGGAGACCCAAATGAAGTTCCAGGCTCCTGGCTTCGGCCTGGCCCATTTGGGAAGTGAACCAGCAGATGGAAGCTCGCTTGTGCTCTCTCTAACTCTGCCTTTCAAATAAATAAATAGATCTTTAAAAACTAAAAAGAAATGAAGTACTATTGTATGCTACAATATGGACGAAACCAGACACAAAAGGTCACATAACATATGATTGTATTTACATAAACTGTACAGAATGGATAAATCCATAGAGACAGAATGCAGACTGGTGATTACCACTGGCTGGAAGAAGAGAGAAGTAAAGAGAAACTGCTTAGTAACTAAGGGTTTGAGTTTGGAGTCATGGAAATATTTTGGAACTAGGTAGGGGTAGTGGTTGCACCACATTGTGAATAACCAAATGCCACTTTATTATTTGCTTTACCATGGTTAACCTAATGCTGTGTGAATTTCACCGCAATAAATTATTTAAAAGAAAAAGCAATTAAAAATCTAAGCTAATACTTCCACTGACATGTAACATTTCAAAACAGAGAATTTACTTTTACAATTTAGGCGTAGCCTGTTTTCTTAGACCTAAGATATTTGGCTACATTTAAAGAACTGTGGGTAGTCCTAGAGAAAAAGCAATAGTCTTTCTCTCTGTCTCTCTCTCTCTCACTGTCCACTCTGCCTGTCAAAAAAAATAAATAAATAAAAAGCAATAGCTACTCTCTTCACTCTCTGTTTATATAGTACTACTACAGAATTAATGCAGTTTGAAGCTTTGGATTCATTTCATGACATGCTTAAAAATTTGAAAGAGGAGCCCATGTTTCGTGTTGTGCTTAGCAGGTAAAGCCACTGCCTGCCACACCAGCATCCATATGGGCCAGTTCATGCCATGGCTGCTCTACTTCCGATCTAGCTCCCTGCTAATGGCCTAGGAAAGCAGCAAAAGATGGCTCAGGTACCTAGGCCCCTGCCACCCACGTGGGAGACAAGGATGAAGCTCCTGGCTCCTGGCCCGCCCTGGCTGTTGCAGCCATTTGGGGAGTGAACCAGCAGATGGAAGATCTCTGTCTCTCCCTCTCTCTCTGTAACTCCAACTTTCAAAATAAATAAATCTTTAAAAAAATTTTTTTGAAAAAGTTAGCATACCTCCTGTGTTCCTTCCTCCTTTCAGAGATTTGCTCACTAGCCCATCAGCACAAGTCAGTTGGAAGGGAGAACAGTGGATTCCCAAGGGAGAACATCCCACACTGATCAGTACAGAAGACTCTGCACTCTAACCTCACCACCACAAGCTCTGAAGCAGACATGTGGAATAGAAACTGAGAAAATTATCTATAACCTCGGTAACTAAGGCATCGAGTTCTAGAACAAATTAGTCATATAATTGTCCCACTTTATTTATTTGCTTTTATTTTAATTTGCTTGGGGAAGCAATTCCCATAAACATTCAAGTGAGTTACAGCTAGATTTCAGTAGCCATGAGAAAGAAGCTCAGTGTAAAACAAACCAAGAAAATATTTAAGCTTCTAATTATATGAGGGTAGAGAGAAGCATGTCATCTATTTCAAAACAAAACACTTTTCTTGGAAACAGATGATCCAGCATTCTTCCAATTCTTCCTAGAATAGTTTAAAAACATGAGGCAAATCTCATGAAGTTGTGTGTTGAATAGATATAAAAATAATGTAATCATTGAGTTACCAAATCCAATAAAAATTCAATGATGCTACTAAATGTCACATGGGTATGGATATAAGCATTTATAAGAGCATTGAAGAAACAGACATATATTGTGGTGTCTTTCTTGTTTCCTGCCACTGAGTTTTAAATTGAGATTTAATGTTGGTGCACTTTCAACTGAAATTAAATCAAGCATAAGATATCTCTTAGGTAATACTTTATGATATATCATAAATTCAAAGCTGTATCTTCCTAAAGGTCATTTCCCATGCTCCTCCAGTAGTTCACCTTCACTCTAAACAATGATGCCTCGCACAAAACCACCCAGGGCAGCCAGAGAACCAGAAGAGGAAGAAGGAAGGGGAGAACGTGAGTCCGACTGCCCTGGCCCTTTCACTCATAAACACAGGCACGTTTCCAGCACTCACCTTTCTCAGATTTCTTGTCTTTCGCTGAAGAACTGCTGCAACCCATGACTTCCAAATCACAAATGTTCACTCATGAACTGGAATTGCGTGTTACGCCGAGAGGAGCCTCTTAGCCGATCCCCGTCAGTTACAGATACTACCAAGGAAGACAGAGGAGGGAGAGAAGGAAAGCACCAGTTACAACGTGGTAGCCAAGGGGCTGCCCAGCAGGATCCCTGCTGCACTCCTCCGGAAGTGCTGTTCAGACATCATCGAAACCTACAGCAACAGCTACAGAGTGGCTAGACACTGTAGACACTGCTTTCTGTGCTACGTGTAAATCATTGCTTCCCCATGTCTGGGTCAGATCAAACTCTGTACAAAATTAAGCACTAAAAGTAATGGAAAGAAAAAGTGAAATGTAAGAGGGTACGATTTTCTAATCGACGTATACAGGAAATGGGATATGGAGCACACATCCCATTATGACATCGGTTAACTGTTTTGGTTTCAAGTTCAAAGTTATTTAATCTATCTGGGTTTTTAAAAATACAAATTGGAGAGTAACTATGAGACAAAAACAACACTTAAACAACTAAGTCGAAGTTCAAATCACAGCGAGCTCTTTGACAATATTTCTGAGTCAGTTGCTGGTACTTGTTTAAAAATAGAAGAGGCTGGGTCATGGGGTGGGGGGTTTGGGGGTGGCCTGCCACCTCCTGTGGTGCTAGCAACCCATATGGGTGCCGGTATGCACCTGGGAAAGCAGTGGAAGATGGCCTAGGTCCTTGGGCCCCTACAGCCATGTGGGAGATCTGGAAGAAGCTCCTAGCCCCTGGCTCCTGGCTCCTGGCTCCTGGCTCCTGGCTCCTGGTTCCTGGCTTTAGATCAGCCCAGCTCCCACTGTCAGAGCCATTTGCAGAGTGAACCAGTGAATGGAAGACATCTCTCTCTGCCTCTGGCTCTCTGTAACTCTGCCTTTCATATAAATAAATACATCTTTTACAAAAAAAGTCTTCTCTCTTAAAAAAAAAAATAGAGGAGGCTCAAGATCCCCCCCCCCCAAGTTTAGGAGTCATAACCTAGGAAAGTGTCCTTTTGAAAAACTCCCCAGGCATTCCTGAGATACCTCTACAGTTGACCTGTGTGCTCACCAGGCCTTCTCAGAGTTATCTTCCATAACGACCTGATGGGAGTTGTTAGCAAAATAGCAGTATCCCACCCCATCACTTTTGGGGGTGATGTGTCCTGTATTTGGTGATGCTCCAAACCAGCCTGCTCTAATATATTTGTATCTCTTGATGTGAACAAAGTCAGAGGACAACTAACTCCGGGATCCACCTGACACATCTGTTTTTCTATCACTACTGTAGTAAAAGCCACAAAATTTGAACTCAATTAAAGAAAGGGAAAATTAAAATGAGCAAAATATTTAGACTATGGGAATTTTTTCTTCTTTTTCTTAAAATTTGTACTAATGTAAAGAGAACAGATTGCATGAATTCCATAGGTACAGTTCTTAGAAGACAACCAGACTTCCCTCCCTCCCCCAACCCTCCTCCTTCCCTTCTTTGTTTCCTTTTCATTAGTTTTTCAAAGACATAATTTTAATGTACTCCATAATCACAGGCCTAATTCACCACTAACCATAATATTCAACAAGTAAAAAGTAGGAAGACCACAGCTCCACAGGAGTATAAACAAGGGCTAAAAATGACAATCATCTCACAAGGTGTCTGTTTCATTCCTATACTTTTTTTTGAACTATAGGAATATATTTAAAACAAAAATAACTTTAATGAACAAACTTTCTGATTAAAGTTGGGCCCGAGCCTTTTACGTATTCAATTAATTAACCCTCCTAAACTTTGAGTAATTTCTAAATTTGAAAGGCATTTATTACATATCATTTTTCTCTAAATGTCATGGATAAAATGTTAACAAGGTCAGGTCCAGGGGCAGAACAAGTTTTTCAGCATTCCATTCCATTCCAGGGTCTCCATTACATTAGATCCATTACATTCCCTCTTGAAGCATACTGGTTCAGTTAGGTGGTAAATTCAACTATCATAATTATCATCTTATTTACCTATGAGGCTTTCTGGAAGACTTCAGTCAATATTTTAATGAAATTACGATATACATTTTGATACCTTGACATTGCAGCCCAACAAAAGAAGAGGAATAGGTAGAGGAGGAAGGGGAGGAGGAAGTAGTGGATGGGAAGAAGAAGAGGACAAAAGAAAGGAAGGGAGGCAGAAAAATCAGCTTTTATGTTTTTTAATAACAGAATCACAAAAGTTTAAAGGTGGGAGAGAACTTTAAAATCATCTAGTATCAGGGTACTTTAAAAAGTTTATGGAAAAATGGAATTAAAAGATACAATTATTCTAAAAATTATATCTATTTTTATAACATACATTTCCTATGGACTTTTTGAAAATCCCTCATATACATGGATTTCAAAATTTTTGGCACTAAAATAAACTTATCTTGCAATTCCATTTTCCATAAACTTCTTGAAATACCCTTGTATTATACAAAGTGTAAGGAAGTTAAGCAACCGACCCGATGTCAGGTAAACTGGGGGCTGTCAAACTTGACTGCACATTAGAATCACCTGGGGAGCTATTAAAACTCCCAATAATCAGCCTGTGCTCATCAAGTCAGAAACACTGGGGGCTTAAAAAATACTGATGCCCAGGTTCCATCGCTAGAGATTCATGCATGTTGGTGGTAGATTGAGCACCATGATGTTTTTCAAGCTCCCCAGACAATTCTAATATACAACAAAGTTTGACACTCTCTCATGGAGACAATAGTTTCAGAACCCATGATGACACTTAGGGATCATCACATTTTCCTAGAAACGCTTTTTGACGCCATCTATCTGAAGTCATATTTTTCCAGAGGTCAAGTCAGGGTTACAAGTTTGTAGTTTCTGGTATCTACTCTTTCTCATTTTTGAAACTGGGGCAATGTTGACCCATCTCCATACTCAAAAGTTTCTCAAAGGCCATCTGTGGTGCCTAGGAGCACATATCTGCTGGTTTCCTCATCACCCTTTGAAGTGACTCATCTAGTCCTGTTAACATTCTCCAAGTGATGAGCTCAGTGCTCTCCGAATTGAGTGTTCGCAAGATTTACAAGGCTGGCAGCTAAAAATGTAGACGCCTGTGGCGTAGCAGGTTAAGCCTCGGCCTGCAGTGCCAGCATCCCATGAGAGCACTGGTTGGAGCCCTGGCTGCTCCACTTCTAATCCAGTTCCCTGCTAATATGACTGAGAAAGCAACAGAAGATAGCCCAAGTCATTGAGCCCCAGCACCCAACATGGGAGACTCAGATGGAGTTCCAGGTGCTTGGCTTTGGCCTGGTTCAGTCTTGGCTATTATAGCCATCTGGGGAGTGAACAAGCAGATGGAGGATCTCTGTGTCTCTCCCTCCTTCCCCCTCTGAAATTCTGCCTTTCAATCTTTAAAAAAAATGTAGACACCTAGGCTTTGCATCTAATGCTCAGATTTAAAAAAAAAAAAAAGGAGCCTGGGAATCTGCATTTAAAGTGTACTTGTCAGAGGACTTTGATACAGACAGTCCCCACATCGCTGTGGCACAGCAGGTTAAGCCACAGTCTGCAGCGCCAGCATCCCATATGGCCACCGGTTCGAGTCTCTGCTGCTCCACTTCCAATCAATTCCCTGCTAGCAGCCTGGGAAAGCAGTGGAAGATGGCCCAAGTCCTTGGGCCCCTGCATCTATGTGAGAGACCTAGAAGAAGCTCTGAGATCCTGGCTTCGGATCAGCCCAGCTCCGACCATTATGGTCATTTGGGGATTCAACCACTGATGGACTGACTCTCTCTCTCTCTCTCTCTCTCTCTCTCTCTTCCCTTCTCTCTGTAACTCTGCCTTTCAAATAATAAGTAAATCTTTAAAAAAAAAAAAAAAAACATTGCTCTCCAACAGTGTCCTTATTTCCCCTGGGCTTTGCTCCACCCTTACGCTTTTTGTTCAACCTGTTTTTATGAATACCTAAGAAGTTTGAGTAGGAAACAAACACTGATTAGACAACAGGAAGTGATATATATTTCGATCTCAATTTTCTTTTTTCCATAAATAAATAAATAAAGCAATGTCTCTCCAAAGCCATTTGATTCTCAGCCACTCCTCAGCTGATTCATTACACAACAGAGTAGGATTCACTAGGAACAAAAAGCATCAAACTTAAATGAATTTCTCTTAGACTGTTAGCTCCATGGATGACTTTCTTTTTAAATATGCTTTGAATCTCTGACACCTATACATTGCCTTTCACATAGCAAGTGTTTGATAAATGCTAAATGAATGAATGAGTGTTTTAAAGCCAGGGATCTTTAAAACATTAATTTGCCAGAAGTTATTATTGGGCTACCATGTTGTATCCAGATACATGGTAGTTGATTATTAAAAAGCCTTTTATTAAATCAGAAAATAAGTAGTGCTTATACATGCATTTTATTTTAAAATCATGATGGAAAGAAACAATTGTTCTAGAATTCTTTAGTTGTCTACTAGAAAAATATAATTGGCAATTATTTTTACATTATTAAATAATTACTGTTAAATTATTTTTAAATGGTTTTTCTACCTCAAGTAACAGGCTTTAAAAAAATTCTTTTTAATTCTCACCAAAACAGGAGCTGGTTAAGGCAAGGTGCCACTTACCATACCCATATGCTGCCCAACCTGGAGCCAGAGGATGAAGCAAGTTTGTTGTGTCTGTAAAGCTGACCGAGATGATTTGGGGATTTTCCACTCCTTGGTCAAGCCTAAGCTTCTTCCATCGCCCACCTTCTGTTAGCAGTAGGAAAACACTCGGAGCACTAAAGAAGTCTCTGAAGAGGCCACAGCTTAGGGCCTAAAAAGGGTCCTCAGACTTCTGCAGGGTTCACAAACGCCCAAGGAGGCCCTGGTCAGTGACAACACTTGGGTGGATCTAGGGAGAAAGCGGCTTGAAATCTGCCCAGGGCTACTGCCCCTTCCAATATATACCAAAGATGGTTTTAAAGAGTAAACAAAAAAGTGACTCATCATTGGCACTCACATCCAGTCTGCAAAAGAGACTTCTGCTAAAAGGCTTTTAGTGTGCGTGTGTGTGTGTGTGTGTGTGTCTGTGTGTGTGTGTGTGTGTGCTGGGGTAGGGGTAGGGACAAGAAGATGGAATTCTTTGATGTTGTTTGGCTCTTTTCCTCCGAACAACTTTACATTTTTTAGAGCTGAAACACAAGGGAAGAACAAAAGACAGCCCTTGGAACCAGCCTAACCTCTGCTACCAAGCACCCTCCAAGTGCTAGCCCAGCCTCCCAAGTCGTTCCTATTTCATCATAGCATTATTTTATCTCAAAGTGCATCTCTACCCAACTCCCACACTTTGGTTCAGCTACACTGACCAAGATGCACCTCTGGCATTCTAGATGTTGGTTGGGTAGTTCCCCTTGCTACAAAGTCAGCATTTCCTAGAGAAATTCCTCTTCAAGCTCTGGCCCTAAGGAACTCAAATTTGAAACCCATAGTCAAGTGGCACCAACCCCATCACTACCACTGCAGTACAAGTTAAGTAGGCAGGCCCAATTCTTCCACCTAGGACTGTGGGACTGTGTGCACGTGCCAGAGAGGTCCCTTCCACTAGTGTCCAGCAGAACACTATATTAGTTGCTTGGGCCTGAGGTCTTCTTTTTTCACGGGGTGGGGTCTTACCTGAATAAGGGGAGGTCTTTTAGACTAGAGTCTTCCTGGGTCTCATCAGATGAAAGGATATGAAATGGGAGGAAATGACACCAACCATCAGAGGTGTCACAAGATGTCTATGGGTATCAGGAGACAGCTTGGCCTGGAGTTTTCAAAGCGTTTGTGAAAAAGTAATTCTATGTGGTTTATGATTCTAGGGATGAGGCAAAAATCAAAAAGGTCCACCGTCAGGTAAGTCTAGAGGAGTTAGCGTTACTCAGGGTTTTTATTACTGCAGGACTTCTCAGAGCCCTCAATATATTCATATGCATTGTGATTCTCTAAGGGAGATCTGAGTACTGTTTCCCAAAGAGCCTAGCAGGGGACCCGTCTGAGATAGAGCATCTCGAAGAAAACCATAGTTCGTAACTGCTTGGAGTCTTGGGTTTAGAAGTCAGACAAACCAGAGTGGGAATTCTCAACTAGTCATTAATTCCTCTGCACCTCAGTTTCCACATAAGCAGATAGGGATAATAACACACAGCTTCCTGACTACTGAGGCTTTACTGAAGAGCTCAGCGGGGGGAAACACTGACTGAACAAAAAACAACTCTTCTTAGCTGACTTAGGAGAAGCCATGCTTGGGGAGTTGCCCACTGAGTTTGTCCAAATCTCTTCCTTCAGAATGCTTTGGCTGGGGGCTCCCAGCAACTAAAGCCCTACAGGTTCTGAATAACTGAAGATTCACAAAGAAATGGGCTGTTTTCTCAGAGAGCTCAAAGATCAGAAAGAATGCTATAATAATAAAAAGAACAGCTAAATTCACTACTATTATTAAGGGACTACTGTTTATCACAGTAGGCGCTTCATATGTCTATTACTTCATTTAATCTTCACAGTAAATCTTCAGGGTGGTATTATCATCCCCATATTACAGATGAATAAACTGAGGCTCAGAAATGAAAGGCCATGCTCCCTATACAGCTTATTAGTGGCAGAATCAAAGACACATTCTATTTAGTTATCAAAGAACAAAGATGTCTACCAAAATGCTAGGTATGCCCTGGTTTCAGGATCCAAGCTGATCAGTCTAAGAACTAAATCACTGTAGAGAATTCTGGAGCATCACAGATTTCTGTTGCTGTGTTCTACAGAAAGATGGGAACTCTGTGGTCCTCAAAGACTCCAGGAGGCCAAGGGAGCTGAAGGAAGATTTCTACATATGTGGCTGTGTAGTAGAGTCTGGGGAACAGTCCACAAAGGACCTGGAAGGGTTTTTGCCAAGTACCTCTTTCCTCACTTTCTAGCTCTCACTCCAGAGACCACAGAGTGTTGTCACATGTCACCTCTAGTTCAAACGGGCCTCAGCCCTTCAGACGGCAAAGTCATCTGTATGCCTTTTTAAAGTGAAGACAACTGACTTACAATCCACATCATGGAGAAATTGCAAAGCGAAAAAACACACGCCAAAGAAAGCTTGTTCCCAGTGCTGTGGCCGCATGATCTCTTTGTAACATACAACACTGCCTCTCCCAAAGACCTAAGAACAAACAAACACATTACCTGCTTCTTCTGCTGGGCCGGTGCAGAGGTGTGTCCTCACCCTGGGCAGTTCAAGAGAAAGAAAGAGGAGAAACCAGCGCTCTCTGTGAGAGAACACAGAAGTCTGAAAGCAGAGATGTACAATTCCAGCTTTCTCTGGAGCACCCCCTCACACACATTTATACCTGTCTGCTGCCTCCCCAGGAGAAAGCTTGCTTAAATAACAACCATGCACAAAGAAATAACTAGAACAGGGCCGGCCAGCCTCGCCTTGCAGCCTAGAAGGAAGCCCGGAGCCCCAGACTGGGTGCGGCTCCGCTGGCCTGAGCTGCAGCTGGCTGCCCCAGCCCTGCTCTCTTCCTGGCCTGGTGATAAAGGCTGTGCTCAAGTAATGGGCTGCAAAGTCATCAGTCACGTGACTGCTTCCAAGGGGACCGGGCTCTGTTCAGGCAGGACCAGGCTTCTGCTTGTTCCCAGAAATCATCTGCATCAGTACGAAGTGGAAAAGAGGACCTCAGTCCACCAGGGCAGAAAAACATTCCGGAGGTCAACTGAAGATGATTTTTAGAAAACATTCCGGTGTAGCGTAGCAAAGGTACAATTAGGAGAAGAAAGAAAACAAAACATCCTTCCTTGAGAATATAAAGGCACTGGTTGAAGGGAGTAGCTGCTGGGGGCAATGCTGTGGGCAAATTCACTGGATGTTTGTACTCCAAAGGCTGTTTAATTAACTCCTCATCAGCAGAAAAGCCAAAACAAGCTGGCCTGCGATTTTACTGAGTTTCAGAGGGAAGAGGAGGAAGCACATTTGCAAACAAGTGCCTGTGGCACTGGTGGAGGGCCACGCCAGACAATCCAGGGATGATCTTGTTCCCAGGGTCTCACGCTGACTGTAGCTGCACAGCCAGAAATCTCCTCCCAAACCCTGCCAAGCAGAGGTGACACAGCATATGTGTTTTCAAGCTCACTGTCCTTAGGGTTCACCTGCTAGGAGTTAAAGGACTCCAGCCAGAGCCATCTCAACTCCACACAGGAGGCTCCTTAGCCCAATTCTTTGCTGCCATTAAGAACCACAGGAGATCTAGAAAAATGGTTGCCTAGTTTGCCATTTAATCTAATGGGGTAACTTCATAAACAACTGGAAAGTCCGCTTTGGCCTTGTGTACTCCATTAGCATATTAAATATTATCAGAGGGTTCTTTGTGTGGTAATACACTGGACAGGTGTCCATGGTTGGGATGCCAAGACTAGGATCTGATGAGAGTGCCGCATACATTGTCAATGATAGCATAATTATGTAGGCCCCTGACAAGAACAGTAGTGAACATAGCTATGTAGCTGGCTCTCCCAGCCAAACACTGTCAATGCACAACCATTCAACTATGGTTGAAACATAGAAATGTTACTCTGAGTAGCACAAGGAGTCCTAGGGCCAACACTGGCATATGGGGATAAGCCATAATAATGATCATCACATTTACTGAGCATTCCCATGTTCTCGGCACTTGGTAAGTTTACACGTGCTAATCTTACTTAAGCTGCACACCACTGTATACTATTATTATTCCTGTTTACGCACTAAGAACTATAACCCAAAGTCAACCAGCGAATGAGGGGCAGAGCCGGGACTCAAACCTGGGCCCTGCCTGGATCAGCACCTTGTGTGTCTGCAGAATTCAGTTTTCAGCCTCTTCGCAGATGCTCTTCGGCTGTCCAGCAGCCCAGCAGGGATGTATTCTCTCAGGCTGAAAAAAGAAAAAAAAAAAACAGGCCAAGTTATGTTAATAGTCCTAAGCCCACTCATGAACAGATTTGTACCCTTAACAGTCAAAGTGGATCAATTTGTCTCTCAATGGGCATATCATCATGTGAAAACAGCCAATAGGAAAGGTGAGAGATGAGTTTACCCATGGAAAAGGCCATGACAACATCATGTCATCCTTAACTATCATGCCTTAAATCCTTCCATTCAATTCAACAAAAGTTTACTGAGTGCTCATAGACAGGATCACACGTGGTGAACAAAATACACGGGGGGTATGGGGCCAAATCACCTTATTTATACAGGTAAATTTAAGATTACAAATTAAAATCTGTCTCTTCTATTGGAACATAAGCTCTAGGTACCTTTAACAGCGCCAGGCACATACTAAAAACATGTTACATGAATAAATGAAAGTAATATGGTATGATAAGGTCTCTAATAGGAGAGGAGGGGACACCAAGAAGGAGCCCTATCCATGAAAGCGGGATGAGCGAAGACTGTCTAGAAGAAGTGATACAAGAGCTAGAGCTGACAATCGAGCAGGTCTTAGCCGGAAGAAAGGAGGTGGGGACAGGAGAGGTGTTCTCAGTCATGCATCTTCTACAGTACTGAACGAGGGCATGAATGTGAGAGGCGAACCAGAAAGCAGAAGGAACCACGGTCCCGGCGATAAGGCTGTGGCAGAGCAGAGTAGGGAAAGGTGGCCATCCTCCCAGCCCCTGGCGGCTCGTACTCTTCCTGCAAGCCTCCCCTGCTTTCTCACTTCTGCACTCCCCTGCTGCTTTTGCCTTCACCTTCCCAATCAGCTCCTTGCTCTCAACTGCTTTGATGGGTTAGTCCATGGCAGTAACAAACTGTGGGAAGACAGAGGGGCATGGAGAAGGCGGCCCTCCTCACTAGGGAAAGAAAAGGCATTATAAGCAAATCTCTCCTATTCTACAAACCTCCTGGAATGGGACATTTCTAATTTCTGCCTAGGCGAAGTAATGATAAATGGTGGCTTCCATTATTGATTTTGACACAACCTGTAGAGTATGCTAGAATCCAGGCAAAGCAGTTGGGCTGCGGAGTAGGCTGAGAAAACAGCAATGTGTGCAGGTCTGTTTGGTGGTGGGTCCTTAAGGTGTCTGCCACTCGTGACCCCTGACACCTTAATGCCCAATAACACCAAAGGGAAGAAGCTTGGACAGGGCTGTCTTACCAGCTCTGGAAACGCTCAGCCAGCCTTCTGGTCCTATGCCCAGTGGTACACAATCACAGCCAATCACCACATCCTAATACCCAGTGATCTCCAAAAGCGAGGTACCAGCCCCACAGCAGGTGTACGGAAATCTGTTGGAAAAAGGAAACAAAGCATTAGATTTCATATTTCTAATTTATCGTCTTATTCTTGTTAACTTTTCTATTTCCATGTAAATTTGATCACACACACATTATGAGTTCAGGAGCTCAGTTATAAATAAATAAACATGCCTGCATCAAGGGCCCACTCTCAAAAAACTTGCTGTAAATTGTTCATGATCAAAAAAATTCAAAGAACCTCAATTGAAAGGACTTGCTCCCTTGTGAAGAGAGGAAAGGAATACCAAGTAATTTTGCACTTAAATAAACAGAAAGGATCAAGCATATTTCCAAGGGTGAGTTCTGCATATTAAAAGATTACATAAAGTAGGAAAAAAGAAAAGCCAGATTTTGCAAGTCATTAGGAAGCTGTTAAAAAAGAGAGAAAAGGTGGGTTATGAGTTATTAACAGGTCGAAGAAATGCATAAGGTTTAGTGCTGGCCAGACATATCTGTTAGGGTCACATAGCAGCCATTTGGGAAATGAACCAACAAATGGAAGATCAATCTCTCTCTACTTCTCTATCACTCTGCCTTTCAAATAAATTAATCTTTAAAAAAAAAATACTAACAATACCCAATGCAAGCCAGAATGTGGAGCAACTAAAACTGTAATACTATGCTGGTAGGAATGCAAAGTAGTATGGCCACTCTGAATGAGTTCTGTCACTTCTTTTGAATCTGAACATATACTTTGCATTTGGGAGCAATCCTACTCCTAGGTAATTTCTCAGAGAAGTGAATTTTCCCATTCAAATCAAAACCTATAATACAGATTCAGTCAATCAAATTTTTAAAACAGCCTAAAGTTCCTTCAGTGGGTGAATGGGCACACGAACCATCCATCTATACGATGGAATATTCAGCAACGAAAAGGCACAAACCGTTGATACCCACAATCTGGATGGATTTCTAAGGCATTATCTGAGAAAAAAAAAAGGCCCCAGGCTCAAAAGGTCCAAAGGTTATGGACAATTATATGACATTTTCAAAAAGCCAAAACTACAATGATGGAGAACTGAATGGGGGTTGCCAGTGTCTAAGAGTAGGGGCGTGAGAAACTACAAAGGGCTGGCAGCAGGGAGCTTTTTTAGGGGGTGAGAGGGAATGTTCTATCTGATTATGGCCATGGTTACCCAATTGAGTCATACATGTGGAGCTGTACTACAACGAATCAACTGTACTGCATGCTAATTGGTAAAACATCTTTAAAAAAAAAAAAAACCTCACAGGGCTGGCTTTGGTTTTAGTGCATTTGGGTGTTGATATTAGAGTCATCACAAGCTGACCTCAACCGCCAATGGCTTTCCTAAATCACAGCCAGAAGCAACATCATTTACTGTAAACTCAGAGCACTAAGGAATACACTTGCTTTTCCCTCCAGCTTCTCTTTCCATTTTCTATCCATGAGCAAAACTCAAAAACACTGAGATCCTGCTCAGAGGGACAGCCATCCATTCTTTATAAAACAGATACTTGCTGGGCTGGTTCCAGTGATGAGGCCGGAAGACAATGACAGATAAACTATGGTGCACTCCCCCACCAGGTTTACAGTGTGATGGTGGACACAGGCTCATATACAAATAACCTCCAGACAGGAAGTGCAAGCACAGAGACACGCCCATGCACTGCTGGAGACCAGAAAGATTGCAGCTTTGCCTAGAAAAGTCAGGAAATGTTTCATACAGCATGAAAGGTGGGGAAAGGCACTCCAGGGAACATGGGACACTTCACATTTTTTAAAATTTATTTTTATAGAATATATGACCTACTATTTTTTTAAAAGATTTATTTATTCATTTGAAAGTAAGAGTTATACAGAGAGAGCAAGAGACAGAGAGGGAGGGAGGGAGGGAAGGAGGGGGAGAGAGAGAAATAGCTGCTGGTTCACTCCCCAAATGGCTGCAATGGCCAGAGTTGGGCCAGGCTAAAGCCAGGAGTTGGGAGCTTCTTCCAGGTTTCCCACGTGGGTGCAGGGGGCCTAAGCACTTGGGTCATCTGCTGCTGCTTTCCCAGGCACATTAGCAGGGAGCTGGATCGGAAGTGGGGCAGCCGGGTCTCGAACTAGCACCCATATGGAATGCTGGCATTGCAGGCAGTGGCTTTACCCACTTTGCCACAACACAAGCCCCACATTTTACATTTGAGTGATGTTTTCTGAGGCTGGGGAATGGACAGTGCATAACAGCAGAGGTTGGGGACAATAACCCAGGGAAGTAGGTTGGTGAGAATGGTAAGCAATCTTCCAAATCACAACAAAGAATTTGGATTTTAACAACAAGGATGGTTCAAGTGCTTGGGCCCCTGCCACCCAGATGGAGGTCCTGGCTCTTAGCTCCTGGCTTTGGCCTGGCCCAGGTCAAGTCATTGCAGCCATTTGGGAAGTGAACCAGAAGATAGAAAATCAATCAATCAATCAATCAATCAATCTCTCTCTATCTTTCCCCTTCTCTCTTGCCTTTCAAATGAATAAATGCACTAAAAAGAATAATAATCTGGACTTTATCAGTAAGGAATTGCAAACTCAAAATGCTTAATGGGCTGGGGCAGACAATATAAAGGAATAAAGCAGCTTGGGTAGAAACTATAGGAAACTATGGAGAGTTTTTATCTAAATGAGGCAGCTGCTACTTACTGGTAGCTGAATCTCAGGCTGCCATCCAGAAATCCTGGCTCAGTGTTGCCCAAAGTAATTTTTCAAGAGTAGTTGAACATAGTTTTATATATAATCTCTCTATTTTTAAATGCTAGCATATTTTAGCAAATTTAAGACACCATCAATGACAGGGTGCAACATTATTCTGTGTACCCATAAGAAAGAAAAGCACCATCAATCAAATCATGACACTCAACTGTAAAACACATCCTAATATCAGAGATGCTAAAATGTGAAAAAATGTGCATGTTAGAATCAACAAAATACAACAATTCTCATTTTCTCAAAACACTGTAAGGACTGCATGGATTCACTTTGAGGCTGCCGCATTGCAAACTCTGTAAGTCAGGGGGAGCCTGAGGGTAATCTGATCAGATTCAAGTTGTATAAAGACCACTGTGGGGGTCAGGTGGTAATGACCTGGGGGAAAACTGGCCACAGGAAGACCAATGAGAACATCCCTGCAATAGCCCAGGAGACAGATGCAAGTGCTAAATGAAAGCCAGCCTACCAGTGGCCATGGACAGGAGCAAGGAACCAAACATAAGGACACAATCAGCCCCACAAGTCTTAGACTGGGTCTAGGGAGTGAGGGAGGTAGAGAGAGGCCTCAAAGAGGATGCCAAGGTTTCTAGCTAGGGAGAGTAGTAGGTGGACTCCCCACTAAGTCAACTATACTGACTGGGTGTCCCATGTGCCAGGCACTATGCAAGGTGCTGAGAGGACAATGGTATATGGGATAGATGTGGAAATTACTAGAAGGTAACTTCAGTCTAGGAGGTGATAGCATTATTTGCAGAAGGGTATTAAAGTGTCTGAGAGCCAGATATGAAGGGGGCAGGCATGTTTATGATGGCATTCAGTTAGAGGTGTGCTAAATTGAAGTGCCTGTAAGAATATACTGCAGAAATGTGCCATAGGCATAGAAGCCTGGGTTTAGAGCCCGCAAAAAATCAGATCTGGAGAGTCCGATTAAAGAGGTCATCGGGTTACCAAAAATAGCCGCAGTGATTAAAGAAGATAAAACAGCCAGGGAGAGCTTGTGGAGTACGAAGGTTACAGGGGCGAAAGCAGAACACCGGGGAACAGAGACATTAAAGAGAATGAGAAGAGGAAGGAGCAAGCAAGCAGGCTAAAAAGGAAGCAATCTGGAAAGGAAGAGGCAGAGGAGAGAGAGGTGTCCGTAAGCCAAGAGAGACTCCTGTTGCCTTATAATTCACATACACCTATTCCTATAATTACTGCACAGAAGTAATTCACCTTGGCAATGCGCAATTCAGATCTTCAGTTATGGGGATTTAGCATGAATTCCAAAACAGTTTCTGATTTAGAGAGCTGTGATATTTTTAAGTATTGCCACAATCTGTTCCTTTATCATGTATATGTGCTTGCATTTTGCATGTATCTCAGTTTGACATCTAGCACGAGTCAATGGCAGAGCAGTGGTAATTCCTTATGTCTTGTTTTCCTTCTGCAGGAACTATAACTGCCACTCCAAGACAAAAGTAAAACAAAGAATAGATATTTATGCATCTCCCTTTCATGTCAAAGCACTTGGGAGCTGGGCAAAACTGATCTAGGCACAATGGAGTCATGTTGTTAAGACCAACATGAGGTTCTCGGCCCAGAGCTCTGTAACAGGTGGAGCCTGTGAGGTGATATCATACACTGCTCCTCTGGACGTGTTCAGAAAGGCCCCCAGAGATCTCCATTTTATGGGAGAAAAAACCAGGCTTAGAGAAGTTAGGTGGCCTCTCCAAAGTCACAGCCTCATCACTTGGTGGCCAGTACTCTTTCCCTTACATCAAGGTGACCCGATTCTACCCTATAAATATGATATATGAAAGCATGATAAAGTTCACATACAAAACACAAAAGTCCACAAGAGTGAGCCAAACAACTAACCAAACAGGAAGTAGGTTAACTTCATGTGCTTCCAAGCCTACCCTGAGCTCAACTCAATTTATCTGGTCCATTAAGGGCTCTTACCCTTTCTTCCAGATTTTATCAGTTCCACACAGGCTCAGGGACAACAGACTCCTAGATCTTGACTTTGTTGGCTGCTGACACTCTCAGCCTGATCTGCTGGCTGAGGACACAGTCCATCCTCACACTTACAGGTCTTACTTAAAGAGGATTCCTGAGCCTCATCTGATCTTCCACAGATAGATTCTAGAATGGCTCTTTAATATGTTGCCTTGGCAACCCCACAATGTAGGATGCCAACATGACAGGACCTGCCAATGGGATGTGAATAACACAATCTGGATAAGGAAACCACTTCTTGCTTATTGAAAGGCAGACTGGCCGGCGCCGCGGCTCACTAGGCTAATCCTCCGCCTTGCGGCACCAGCACACGGGGTTCTAGTCCCGGTCGGGGCGCCGGATTCTGTCCCGGTTGCCCCTCTTCCAGTCCAGCTCTCTGCTGTGGCCAGGGAGTGCAGTGGAGTATGGCCCAAGTGCTTGGGCCCTGCACACCATGGGAGACCAGGAGAAGCACCTGGCTCCTGCCATCGGATCAGCGCGGCACGGCGGCCATTGGAGGGTGAACTAACGGCAAAAGGAAGACCTTTCTCTCTGTCTCTCTCACTGTCCACTCTGCCTGTCAAAAAAAAAAAAAAGAAAAAAAAAGGCAGACACCAGGTTCTTCAAGCTTTCTTTTTGCAGCCATTGCCCTCCTGTCAACCATTTTTGTGTTCACAATCATGGTTATTTTCTGGGGCAACATCAAAATACTTGCTAAAACAAGGCCTAGGGAAGATCCAGAGCTTTCTTTTCAAAACTCTTGCTACTATCTCATATGACTAAGAGTCTATGGTGCGGCTGGTGCTGTGGTGCAGCGGGTTAATACCCTGGCCTGAAGCACCAGCATCCCATATAGGTGCTGGTTCTAGTCCTGGCTGTTCCTCTTCCAGTCCAACTCTCTGCTGTGGCCTGGGAAAGCAGTAGAAGATGGCCAAAGTCCTTGGGCCCCTGCACCCACATGAGAGACCTGGAAGAAGCTCCTGGCTCCTTATCAACACAGCTCCAGCCATTGTGGCCAATTGGGGAGTGAACCATCGGATGAAAAAAATCTCTCTCTCTCTCTCTCTCTGTGTAACTCTTTCAAATAAATAAATAATTAAAAAAAAAAAAAAAGAGCTTATGGGGAAGCCTTTGGAAAATTTTAGAGCATTTTCTTTTAAAGTACTTGTTCTTGTCTTGGTTTTCTTCATATATTCATGAAACAAATATGTGTTGAATCTCTACTATGTGCTAGCTACTGTTGCATACCCTGGGAATGTATCAGTTAATAAAACTGACACGGGGCCGACACCGCGGCTCACTAGGCTAATCCTCCGCCTAGCGGCGCCGGCACACGGGGTTCTAGTCCCGGTCGTGGCGCCGGATTCTGTCCCGGTTGCCCCTCTTCCAGGCCAGCTCTCTGCTGTGGCCAGGGAGTGCAGTGGAGGATGGCCCAAATCCTTGGGCCCTGCACCCCATGGGAGACCAGGATAAGTACCTGGCTCCTGCCATCGGATCAGCGCGGTGCGCCGGCCGCAGCGGCCATTGGAGGGTGAACCAACGGCAAAGGAAGACCTTTCTCTCTGTCTCTCTCTCACTGTCCACTCTGCCTGTCAAAAAAAAAAAAAAAAAAAAAAAAAAACTGACACGGTCTCTTTTTCTCTTGAAGTTTATAGTTTAGTGGGAGAAGTAAACATGAATCCAATCATCACAAAAAATAAATGTGAGACTGCAAAGGACAAGTATGCATACTATGAGAGTGAATCAGGAGGCCAGGCAAAGGCTTGATTGAGGAAGTCATCTTTGAACTGACATCTGAAGGGTGAATAGGGATTAATGAGGTGAAAATGTTGAAAGGGGGATGGTGTAAAGAATACACTTGGGGGCCGGAGCTGTGGTGCAGTGAGTTAACACCCTGGCCTGAAGCACCAGCATCCCATATGGGCGCCGGTTCTAGTCCCGGCTGCTCCTCTTCCCATCCAGCTCTCTGCTATGGCCTGGGAAAGCAGTAGAAGATGGCTCAAGTCCTTGGGCCCCTGTACCCATGTGGGAGACCTGGGAGAAGCTCCTGGCTCCTGGTTTCAGATTGGCGCAGCTCCAGCCATTGTGGCCAACTGGGGAGTGAACCAGTGGACAGAAGACCTCTCTCTCTCTCTCTCTCTCTCTCTCTGCCTCTCCTCTCTCTGTGTAACTCTGACTTTCAAATAAATAAATAAATAAATCTTTTTTTTTTTTAAAAAGTACTTTAAAAAAAAAGAATACACTTGAGTGAAGCCCCCTGATCTGGAGTCTATGATTGGGGACCATCAAAGGTGAATCTTGGGTTTAATGTAGGTCTTAGTTTACTAAAACTGAAATTCTTATTTTGATGAATATTAAAAGAGTGCATAATCTGTGATTTTCTTAAACTCTACAAAACTCTAAAACAGTGCTTCCCAAACTTTCATGGGCTTGCAAATCACCTGGGGATCTTGTCAAAACATGGATTCCTGGGCCCAAGGCCTAGAGGTTCTAACTCAGTAAGTCTGGGTAGGGACTGGACTTTGCATTTCCAATAAGCTCCCAGGTGATGGGGAATTATACAACATGGTCCAGGTTTTAGTTTTTAATGGCTATTTCTTTTTCAATCCACTATTTCATGATTTTTAAAGTCAAAGTATATTCTATACTGTTTTTGTGATTTTTGTGGTCTACTCAGTAGTGTCACCAAAAAAAGAATATTGGGGTATATAAATAAAGCAATGCTATTAGCTAAAGATGTCAAATATTCGGGGCTAGGAGAATGCTGGTTAGACTCCCAGCTGCTCCACTTTTGATCCAGATCCCTGCTAAGGCACTTGGGAAGGCAGCAGAAGATGGCCCAAGTACTTGGGCCCCTGCCACCCACATGGGCAAACAGGATGGAGTTCCTGGTTTCTGGCTTTGGCCTGGCGCGGTCATGGGTATGTAGACATTTAAGGAGCAAACCAGTAGATGGAAGATCGATTTCTCTTTCTTTCTTTCTCTCTCTCTCTCTCTCTCTCGCTCTTTCAAATAAATCAATAAATAATTATAAAAATTTTCAAACATTTGGAAAGAATGAGAGAAATAATTATAAGCAAATTGAGGTATCAGTAACCTTCACTGATTTACCCCAGTGAGGTGGATTATCATTCCTACTCAGTGAAAAGGCCAATTTACAAAGCAGTTTTAAAGAAAAATAACATAGGAGCTGGCATCGTGGCGCAGCGATTTAAACCTCTGCCTGTGACACCAGCATCCCATATGGGCACCAGTTCAAGACTTGGCTGCTCCACTTTCCATCCAGCTCCCTGCTAATGTGCCTGAGAAAGCAGCAGAAGATGCCCCAAGTGTTTGAGCCCCTGTACCCACGAGGGAGACCAGAAGAAGCTCCTGGCTTCAGCCTGGCCCAGCCCCCGGCCATTCTGGCCATCTGGTGAGTGAACCAGAGGATGGAAGATCTCTCTCTCTCTCTCTGTCTCTCCCTCTTTCTGTAACTCTGACTTTCAAATAAATAAAACAAATCTTTAAAGAAAAAGACAAATAATATAAATTAGCCTGGTGCAACATATGACAGGACACATCTGTTTGGTTGATGGTTCTTACTTTCACCAGTCAATAAGAGCTATTTGTAAATAATAATTAGTGACTGACGACCTCAGTTTTATATTCCAATGAGCTAAAAAATCACCGCCCTTTTTAGGTCTCTGTTACTACTGAACACAATTCCCGCCGATATGCCAGGTTCCTGCAGGTACGGCTATGGGAAAAGAATTCTATGAAAACAAGTTGATGAAAGATCCAAGATTTCTCCAGAGCAAAATATTATCATTTAAAAAAAATTTTTAAATGAAATCCTCTGTGTATAGAAGATTAAGCCAGGGAGTCAAGATGAAGTTCTTGTGATTTCAAGAGATAACAGCTCTGGTGATTACAACCTGGGGACCCTAGGCAACCCATACAATTCCAAGCCTTAATCTCCTCATTTTAAGAATGGAAATAATACTATTTAAGGGAAATCTCTTTGTAAAGAGCTAAACACATATTAGCTACCATCTCTAGAATAGCCTGCATTCCCCAAGTGGATACACATCCTGGAGAAGAATGTGGTCTGACTATGGGTCGGGATGTGCCTGGGAGCATAGAGTCAGGTTCTAGAGTCAGCTTGCTGGGGTTCAGATTCAAACTTCACAGCTGTGTGTGAGCTTGGCCAAGTTATATCCCCCCACCCACCCCGTGCCTGTTCCCTCTTCTAGAAAACCTGGCTAATAATAGTACCTACCACACTGGGTTGACAGAGGAATAAATGAGTTAACACATATCGTGGCAGCCACTGACAGTTGTCTAACCAACATCCATTCCCCCTTTCTCCCTTATCAATGAATGTCCAATCATCTTCTAGGTGGCGATGTGCTTGGCCAACAAAATTTGATTTGCTAGGCTAGGGGAGGTCATGTGACAAAGTTCCAGCCAATGAAATATAAGCCAAAATTGGCTGGCTGAGGTTTCAGGAAAGCTGTCTTTCTGATAAAAGATTCAGCCAGTATGAGCCTTTTTCTCTTTGTCCTTCCCCCATTCTGCCGGGAACCAGGACACAATGTTTGGAGGAGGAGCAGCCATCATGTGAGCATAGGAAGAAAGCCTCCCATGAACATGAATGATGAAAGAAGATCAAAGGACAAGTCTGAGACACGGGTGACGGTGTGAACCTGTTTATTTCATGTCTCCACCTGAAGTTCCTACCTCTCCATCAACTTCATTGCACGCAGCCAAACACCTGCTCCATGTGACCAATCCACTTGTGGCATGCTTCCAGTGGTGCCCAGCTGATAGCATTCACAACACATCAGTTGTTACTATTATTATTACTCGGCCAGTATTCCATTTCCTAACCAGGTGCCTTGCAAAGATCCCCCTAACCTTTTTGTAACAGGACCCCAATTTTCCTTTTGGAAATCAACCCTTGCCCAATTCTCAGCTATGTGCTATGCACAAGACTGACGCCACCCCTGTGCGGGAAGCCCACCATGCTACCCTTCCCCCTAAGAAAGAGCATTCCATGGGGGCAGCTGGGGTGGCCTCTAGGCCAGGCATCCCACTGCTCTTAGGGTAAACATCTTAAGTAGAAGCTGAAGGGGAAGGTCAATGTAAGCTGCCAACCACTGTGGCTCGTGTCCTTGTGTCAAAAGCCTTGTTTTTGCAGAACACTGGGGCACATGCCCCGGCTGCTTTGACTGAGAACCAATTATGTCTGTTGTTTACTGCTTGCTTAATACTGTGCGCTCTGACCAGGCAACGCGGATTACCGATGGACCAGCTACTGTTGGTCCCTCCCTTAAGTAAAACACACTCGAGTCTCTCTCAGTGGTTTCCTTGGAATTAGGGAACATTATGTGCAAGGCCTCTTGGACTTTGGGCTCCTGGAGGGAGACAACTTCCCACTCTGAAAGTGCGGGCCCTGATAGACTAAAGGCAATTAGCATAGTCTACTTCCCAGGCAACAGGGATTGTTCAGGATCAGGCAAATCACTTGGGCCTAAGGCAGTTAGCACATCCTCCTCTCTCAGCAAAAGCCCCATTCAGTGTTCAGGTAAGCAGGGAGCTAAGCTAGGCAAGGCAAGCGGCTTCCAGAGCCCCTGGAGAGAGCGCTAGGACAGGCTCACTCATCTGCCCCAAGCTCTCTAAGCAAGGTCACAGCTAGGAGGAGAGCTAGTCTGGGGGGGTGGGGTGGGGGGTGAAACTGACAGATGGCAAAGGACAGAGCAGGGGAAGGGCAGGGAGATGGTACTGGAGCCCTCCGTCGTAAAGCCCTGCATCAAATCTTACCTCTGGAATTTTCATTCCATATTCATTTGAAACTGGTTTCTCTAACTCCGCTTGAGTTGGATCTTTTCTGACACTGCGAGAAGAGCATTTTAATGTAGGGACTACCTCCCTAAAGGGGACTTTCCAAACTCAGCACTAGACTGCCTCTCGTTCAGAAAATCTACAATCAAGCACAATGTAAATTCATATCCAAATCACCTTTGCAAAGGAGAACAGCAGCAATCAAAAGCACAGTGAATTCGCTTTTGTGCATTCATTCACATTTCTCTTCCAAGAAAAAACAAGTTAGCCAGGTCAAAATGTTTTTGTTTTTTGTAAACATGTCTAGGAGAAGCCCATTAAGAACAGATATGAATCCGGACTTTAAAATGAACACTGGACCCAGAGGCTGGCGATGGAAACCTGTGACTAATATTGCAATAATATTCACAGACAGTTGTCATGGCAGCCTGCTCATTCTGCACAAAGCAGAGCCCGCTGCATTGTCACAGGATTCAGCAGAGGAGAGCTGGTAGCCCGCAGACAGCCTCTGAGTGAGTTACACGGCCTACTGATTAGCTTTGGTGTCGTTATTGTACATAGCCTGCAGACTACACTCTAATTGTACCAAAAAAGATCCCAAATACTGAAGATCACTAATAAAAACACCCAATGTGCTTTTAACACCTACACCACCCTTGAACTCTTTCCACTGGGCTATGGAGAACAGCTTGGAGGTGAGTCCTACTGTATTTGCAGTTAAATCCACATGGGCGGCCAGCACTGTGGCGTGGCAGGTAAAGCTGGCATCTGTGATGCTAGCAGGCCCCGGCTGCTCCACTTCCAATCCAGCTCCCTGCTAATGCACCTGGGAAAGCAGCAGAGGATGCCCCCAGTGCTTGGGTCCCTGCACCTACATGGGAAACCTAGAAGAAGCTCCTGGCTTCCATCTGGCCCAGCCCTGACCATTGTGGCCATTTGAGGAGTGAACCAGTTGATGGAAGATTCCTCCCCTCCCCTTCTCTCTGTAACTTTGCCTTTCAAACAAATAAAAATAAATCTTAAAAAAATTCCACATGGAAATCCAAGTCAGACGATAAGGGTTGTGGGAGTAGCCCAGTTCAGTTCCCATCACCAATTAGCACTGGCCGTGGTCACAGGTTCTCTAGCAGTGGAGTTGCCAGATTGTTCTCTGATCAGTTACACAGTCCTGGGGAAGTAGCTTAAAAAACAAGGGACACCTCAAGACAGGTAAATGAGAAAGGGTGGGAGACTGAGCTGATGTTTTTCTCTCTATACCTCTGTAAAATCCAATCCCATTGAACGTGACCGTGAGTAGTTTTGAAGATTATATACAGCTGGCCTAGAGACGAATACCACACAAGGCCTTCCTCACTATTAGACAAGCTTTTGCACATCACCCTGTCCCCTCTTCTATCTGCCTTCTCCTCTTTCAAGCTTTTTTTTTTTTTTTAAGAGAGAGGAGACAGGGCTCTAAATAAAACCCAGTAACATCTTACATTAGGAAAACCACATCAAGCCATTATCTTCCATTAATATCTTGGAACAAATGAGTCCTTTGAACTAACTCATGTATTTCAAACTTCTTGAGCTGGGGGTATGTCTTGGACAGTAGCCCCCCCTACCTTGTCAGTGGGGGATACATTCCAATACCTCCAGCTGATGCCTGAAACCACAGAGTACTGAACCCTATATGTGCTATGTGCTTTCCTATACATACATACATACATTCATACCTATGATACATGTTAACTGATAAATTAGCACAGTAAAAGATTAACAATACTAATAATAAAATAGGAGAGTTCTAGCCATATACTGTTATAAAAGTTTATGTGACTGTGGTCTTTCAGAATATGGAATTTCCCATGTAATACCTCTGGGTCTCAGTTGACCACAGGTAATTGCAATCACAGAAAAGGAAGCCACAATTAAAGGTGGGACTAGTGTACTTTAAAGTTCTCACACTGCCCAACACTCTGTGCCTAGCTACACTGAAAGCATGTGATAGCAATTTCTATCAAGAGCCTAGAACACAAGGCAATCCCTCAGTAGATGGTGG
The DNA here is from genome assembly GCF_964237555.1 of Oryctolagus cuniculus. NCBI lineage: Eukaryota > Metazoa > Chordata > Mammalia > Lagomorpha > Leporidae > Oryctolagus > Oryctolagus cuniculus. The sequence continues at coordinate 4,801,443 of NC_091453.1, read as the reverse complement.
GTACACAACCGACATTGTCAAAATGGTGTAAGAGACAGCTACAGGGGAGAAATGAAGGGATGTTCAATCAGTAGAGTTTATATTTTCCCTCAAGTAGCTGAACCTCTCACTAAATGGTGGTATTTAAAATTAGAGGTCTTATTGAATATTTAACAAGGAATCTGGAAGCAGGAAATCCAGCTACCTTCCTCTTTCAGCCAAGCCATGTAGCTTTCTACTTCAGAGAATTGTCAAGTCATGATCATGAAATGCTGCTCTGCCTCCAGTATCATATCCACATTCAGTGCAGAAAATAAAGAACTAAGGGACAAATGGGTCATATCAACTGAGTCAACCTCCTTTTAAAGAAATGCCTTTTTTTTTTTTTTTTTTGACAGGCAGAGTGGACAGTGAGAGAGACAGAGAGAAAGGTCTTCCTTTGCCGTTGGTTCACCCTCCAATGGCCGCCGCGGCCAGCGCGCTGCGGCCGGCGCACCGCGCTGATCCGATGGCAGGAGCCAGGAGCCAGGTGCTTTTCCTGGTCTCCCATGGGGTGCAGGGCCCAAGCACTTGGGCCATCCTCCACTGCACTCCCGGGCCACAGCAGAGAGCTGGCCTGGAAGAGGGGCAACCGGGACAGAATCCGGCGCCCAGACCGGGACTAGAACCCGGTGTGCTGGCACCGCAAGGCGGAGGATTAGCCCAGTGAGCTGCGGCGCCAACCAAAGAAATGCTTTTAGGGCCAGCATTGTGGCATAGCCAGTAAATATGCCGCCTGCGATGCCAGCATCCCATATGGGCACCGGTTCCCGTCCTGGCTGCTCCACTTCCAATCCAGCTCTCTGCTAATGTGCCTGAGAAAAACAGCAGAAGATGGTCCCTGCCACCCACATGGGAGACCCTGAAGAAACTCCTGGCTCCTGGCTTTGGCCTGGCCCAGCCCTGGCCGTTGCAGCCATCTAAGGAGTGAACCAGTAGAGGGAAGCTCTCTCTCTCTCTCCCTCTCTGTCTGTAACTCTTTCAAATAAATAAATAAATCTTAAAAAAAAAAAAAAAAAAGAAAGAAAGAAAAGGTTTTAAAGACCATCTACTTGCATACCTGTGGCAGAACTGTGTCACTCAGCCTCTCCGAGCTGTAAGGGTGCCTGGGGAATCAAGCTGTTTTAGCTGGCCACATTGCCAAACCAAGCAAAATCAGGCCATACAATGCAGAAGTTAAACACACCCTATGAAGCCAGAGGGCCTAGGCTTAAAGCCTTCCTCCTTTATTTTTTAGCTGTGTGACTTAGTCAAGTTACCTAATTGCTCTATACCTTATTTTTCTCACCTGCAGACTAAGCAAAACAATAGTACCTTTCTCACAGGGTGATTGTGAGGATAAAATGGGTTAGTAGGAGTCAAGAGCTTAGCATAGTCCCGAATACATAGCAAGTACTATAGAAGTTTCTGCTATTGAGGAAAAGAAGAACGGGTATTGGATAAGCAATCAGCGGTGTCTGCCACAGATATGCTGCCTGCATTATAACCTTTACCTATGCTGGGTACTGTGCCACACGTGAGCAAGTGCCCTGCTGCCTCAGAGAACAGTTGGCTCCCTAGAAGACAGGGAGACGCGAACCCTAACCTCCCAGAAGTAGCTGTTGCCATGACCATCATTTACTGGGAACTGAGAACAACCCAAACTTCCAAGCATCCGAGCCAGGGCACCGAGATCAGCCACCGTGCCTATGCCCGTCCGTCATAGACACGCACCATTCAGCTTCTTCTGCTGCAAGTGTCAGTAAATCCATTCCTGGCTGAAGCAAACTGGGAATGCAGTCCTCAAATGACGGAGAGTCAGTGGGCGCACTTCCGGCCTGCCTTGGTAAGGACGTAAATGGTACCACTCAGCTGCTCTATTCGTCAGCTGCAATCCCTTGGAGTTGGCTCCATCCTCGGGCCTCAAGCTGTCTTCAGCTTTGTGGTCCCCACTAACTGTTGAAGCTCTTCCCAGGATTTTGGTAATGCCTCACGATGGACTCTTACCTCCCTAAAGTAGAAACAAGAAATGCGCTTTTCTAACCACGCTCATAGCAAGAGAACAGGCACGTGACCTCTGCCCCAGCCTTCACAGGGGCACCACCAGAAGCAGAGGGGTCCCCAAAGCCATCTCCTGACAAGGTGAGTGGCATAGGCTTCTAGTTTTCAGACACGGCAGTGGTAGGGACTCTGCGCCATCACTGGTTGGAGGTGCTAAATCTATAGTCCCAGGAGGCCGCAGTGGGAGTCCATGTTGCTGCAGTCCCTCGCAGAGATCTGGACATCGTTCCTGCCTTTGAACTCACCACAGCCTTCTTGGAGATCCTGTAAATCACCTCAGAGCCGTTAACAAACTAGTGCGGCTACTGAAACAGTTTGGGTGCTGTTAGGCCTTGGTAACAAAAATCCCCAAATCTTAGTGGCTTACGATACTAAAGCTCTGTTTTTCATTCCCTGTCCATGGCCAGTGTGTGTGGGCTGCAGCCGGGTAACACGTAGTCTTTACTGTCTCTGGGGCACTGCTGCTCTCGTAGCGAAGGGGCAAACCAGAAGTAGCGAGCCACACTGGCCCTTCTGCTTGGAAGTCAGAAATATCATTTCTGCCTACATTCAACTGGCCAAAGCAAGTCACTTGGTCAGGTCTATCAATGGTGTACAGATTCTCCAGGAGGAAGAGAAATGGCTATTTTGAACTTGAAGATTCTGTTGTAGGCAACTAAGTGCTGTCACACAAAGCAATAGTGAGATGGCAGCAAAACTTCCAGCTTCTGGATCACCTCAAGTTCAAGATCAGGATGAACAATGAAATGTTTCTTTTGAGGAATTCAAGCAAAAGCCTCAGGATGAACTATAATTGGTACTGATTGACCTGATTTGAGTCATTCCGATTACCGACAAACTCTTTGAAGACATATTGACGTACTTGCACAGCACTTACTGTGTGCTAGGAACTATTTAGGCTCTGGAAATCTGGTAGCAAATGAAACCAAATCTATGCCCTCCTGGAACTTTCCTTCTAGTCAAGGATGGTGGGGACAGACAACAAAAACGCATATTGTCTTGAAATTTAAATGCTATGTGGCACTGTGGCATAGTGGGTTAGGCTGCTGCCTACAGTGCCGGCATCCCATATAGGTGCCAGTTTGAGACCTGGCAACCCCACTTCCGATCCAGATCTCTGCTGTGGCCTGGGAAAGCAGTAGAAGATGGCCAAAGTCCTTGGGCCCCTGCGCCTATGTGAGAGACCCAGATGAAGCTCCTGGCTCCTGGATTCGGATCGGCACAGCTCCAGCCGTTGTGGCCGGTTGGGGAGTGAACCAGTGGATGGAAGACCTCTCTCTCTCTGCCTCTCCTCCCTCTCTATGTAGCTCTGACTTTCAAATAAATAAATAAATCTTTAGAAAATGTAAATGCTGTGGAGAAAGAGAAGCAGGAAAGGGGAGGGCCCAAGTTTCTAGGCTGCATGGGAAGGGATATACATGGAGCATACTTATTCTGAAAATCCAGAATCTGAAGTGCTTCAAAATCCAATGAGTGCCGACATAACGTCACAAGTCGAAAACTGCACACCTGACCTCATTTGACAAGTCACAGTCAAAATGCAGGTGAATGAACCATTTTGTATACAATTACCTAACTACTTGTATAAAGTTAGCCTATGAACACCAGGTATATATGCGACATAAATGACTTTTGTGCATAGACTTGGGTCCCATCCCCAAGATACCTCAGTATGTACATCCAAATATTCCAAAATCTGAACATAAAAACCTAAAACACTTCTGACCTCAAGCGTTTCAGATAAGGAATATTTAGTCAGTAACAGCAATTCCAAATAGAAAGGCCTCACTGAGAAGATATCTAGGCAAATACCTGATCAAGGTGAGAAAACAAGCAATGGGGTGATCTTAGCAAAGAGTGTTCAAGGTTCAAAGAACAGAAGATCCAAAGGCCCTGAGGCAGGAGAGGCTTCTGTGCTTGGAGGAGAGCAAACAGGTCAAAATGTAGCCAGAGTTGAGTAGAAGAAAAGGCAAACACTAACCACATCTCATCAGCTAAGGCCTTAGAAGCAACTCCCAGAGTCAGCATCCGCAGGAAGCTAGAACAGGAGCAGGGACAGAAGGCGAACCTAGCATCCCAAACAACTTCCCCGACTCTGACTTCCATTCTAGTTAAGGCGAGGAGCCTCTGAAGGGTTTTGAACAGAGGAATAACACGATCCGAGGTTGTTAAAGGAGCACCCTGACTACTGTGTGGAGAACAGTCCATAGGGAGACAATGGCAGAAGCAGGGAGATCGGGATATGAGGTTATTGACAATGGTCAAGGCAAAATGTGATGGTAGCTTGGATTAGAGTGGTCGCAGGGAGAAGGAAGGAAGCTAAGCAAGATTACATTTGGGGTGTGAGAAGAATCAAGTGCGATCTAAACTGCAGGCCTAAATTAATCAGAAAGATGAAGCTGCCATTATCTGAGTGAAGAGACTGAGTGAGGAGCAGATTTCAGGGGTTAGGAGTTTAGGCGCAGACAAAACAAGCATGAGATGCCTATTAGACATCTAAATGGAGATGGTGAATATGTAGGTTTAGAGTCTGGGAGAAAAGTCTGGACTACACATTTGGAATTGCCTAGGTTACAGATGGTATTCAAAGCCATCAGAGAGAATGAAGCCACCAGGATGGAGAGGATGAACACAGAAGCCCAAGGACAGACCTGAGCTGCCATGGCCTTGTGTTTACAGGTCAAAGAGAGGAGGGTGTAACAAAGATGATAGAAAAGGAGTAAGCCTGTGGCAGGAAACAGAAACCTACATGACCAGAGGGCCTACAGAGGAAAATGCCTCAAGGATGAGGGAGTGGCCAACTATTTCAAATGCTGTTCAGCAAACAAGATGAAGAACTGTTCCCTGCAGCCATGGGGAAGTCCCTGGTAACCTGGATCCAAGGAATTTCAGAGAAGCAGTGGGAGCTGGCGCCAACGTGGGCAGTGGACTTGGAGCCATCACCGAAAGCAAATCGAATTTTGCTATAAAGGAGAAGAGAGAAATGTAAGGAGCTAGAGTCGGAAATAGGATTAAGAGATTATCTTTCTGAACACCGACGGAAATTCGAGTGTGTGTATGCTGACGACAGTGATCAGAGAGAGGGGCCAAATGAGGCAGAAGCAAGAGGGGCAACTGTTGGCTGGAGTGCCTAGAGCAGGCAGAGCAGGAGGGATCCAGCACGCAGGGCAGAGGCTGGCTTTCCAAAGAACACAGATGAGCCAGCTAGCAGGAGTCTTAACTGTGCCACTGCGGACATGCGGGTGATTCCTTGTGGTGGGGCTGTCTGTGCATGCTCAGATGTTTAGCAGCATCTTTGGCCCTTACGTACTAGATGCCAGTAGCACCCCCCCTCCCAGTCATAACAAACAAATGGCTCCAAAGACAGTGCCTCCCAGGGTACATTTTGGGTTTTCCTGACCGGGTGGTGCTTGATGAGGGGAATGGTTGCTCTAGGCGTCTGGTGAGAAGAGGCCAGGGAAGCTACCGAACATCCTACAATACACAGGCCAAGCCCCGCGACAGTCACCCGGCCCCAGTCCACCGGCTGCTGCCACGTAATGGGCACTCGTAGGTGTTCTCTGCTGACTGCTTCCACTTTCTCACTGAAACGGGAAGCAAGCTGAGCAGCTGTAACGGACACTCGGGGAGGAGGTACAGGGGGTTTAAGGAGAGAAGACATGAAGCTGTCCCCGAGAAGTGGACATGAATCTGGGCTGCACGGAAGGCCCACCTGAGGTGAACAGTCACGAATTTAATGTGAAACCACTCCACCTGCATTTATGTTTTTATTAGGCCATATTCAGGGATGGAGTAGGGGAGAGAGATGGATCTAACAGATTGTGGTTTTGCCAAGTGCAAGGGTACTTCAAAAAGGCTGTAGAGAAATGGAATGAAATGAGTGTATTTTAATGCAAAAACATTGGAAATTCATGTGTAGTTTCCTCATAGTATGTATTATGGTTTTGATAACTGGGTGTCCCTCAAAGCCCCATGTATTGAGGACTTGGTCCTCAGAGTCTTATGTTAATCGTCAATCAATTGATGTTAATGGTTCATGCACTCAGGATGGGGACTTGATCTAATGATGGCATCTAGTCTCTAGGTCAGTGGGAGATGCCCCCAGAAGACAGTTCTCACAAGAGGGCTAGTTATGAAAGCCGAGCTGGGCCTAGCCGCCTCTCTCTGCTTCCTGGTTCACCACGTGTTCCTTCCTCTGCCAACAGCCTGCCACCCCCACCACACCAATGGGGCCAGTGACACTCCCAAACTGTGAGGGAAAAGAACTCTTCCTTTGGAAGTGAGCTCCTGTCGGGTTCTTTTAGCTGTAGTAAGGCAAAGCTGACTAGTGCCTTTGTCACAAACTTTTTGAAGACCCTTCTTTTGAAAGGAGGCAATAAGGGGCAAACAAATGACCACAGCGGGGCGACATTTAGCTAGTGGTTAAGATACTCGCGTCCGGTATTGCAGTACCTGGGTTTGGTTCCTGACTCCAGCTTCCCGTTAGTGCAGACCCTAGAAGTTCGACAGTGATGGCTCAGATTCCTGCCACCCCCACGGGAGACCTGGACCGAGTTCCCCACTCCCAGCTTCAGCGCTGGCCCAAGCTTGGCTGTTGCCTGTATTTGGGGGGGGGGGGGGTGTGAATCAATGGATGGGAGTGCTGGTTCTAACTTGTGTGTGTGTGTGTGTGTTTATGACCACAGAATTTGAGCTGGGTGAAAAGAGGAATAACAAGGCACCATGAAGAAGTGGGTGGCCAAAAGCAATACATGGGTAAGGCGAGTTCCGCCATGCTAAGGCAATGGCTCACTTTTCTTAGTGAATGCTCAATGCTCACTGACGGACAGGCCACGGTCACTAAATGGAATCAGGTGAGCTAAGCTTTCGCGGCTCAGTGTTCGCGGCTGTGGTTTCTTTGGTCAAGGGACCCTTCGTCAGCGAAGCCAAACGCTACACATCTGAGGAATCGGAGAACTCGGCGCCTTCTCATCTTTGCTTACTGGTTTGTTTCTGTATTTTTCTCATGGTTTCCCAGATGCTTGTGGTGACATGCCAGGCAAAATCGTGGCCACCTCAGGCTTGCCCGACTCTGATGGTTTCAAAGTGAAAGTCATCGACAGCTTCTTTCCGGCAGGCTCTCGGTTTCTCCTTTTGAAGATTTCACTTCATTTCCTCACTGGCATGTCTACAGAATATGCCAAGGGACCAGTGCCACTGCCATGGGGACCACACGTAGCCTTTGTGGGCTTGAGTCTTCCATAATCACTTTGTCTCAGAAGGTGAGTATGAGCCCAGCCCTGCTACTTACCAGCTAATGATCACAAGCAAGACATTCACACTCTTCGGTTTCAACTTCTTCAGCTGAACAACAGTGCTAGTTAGCATGGCTTCCGCCCAAGGCTGATGCCCAGGCCTGCACGTGAAAGTGGTGTATAACCCCTACTGATCTTTCCTAAAAAGACACGTGGGACTACACCTTGAGAGGGGCAAGGAGAGGGAACCCAAGTCTGCTTGCAGCTCATGGTGGAAAAGCAGAACAAGAACTTGTCGCTAAAGGCAGAAACCTGAGTCGCATACATCCGAGGGCACCAGCTTGCTTTCTACTTGGAGTGTCAGAGTGGGAGCTCGGCCGAAGCTTGCACTTGGCAAACGCTCCTGTCCAGCCAAGGGCAGACAGACAGCTGGCGGGACAGCAAAGCATTCCCCAGAGACACAAACCTCCACACCACTGGTGGTGTAATGTTAGGGCCAATCTTGGCAGCCTTGTCACGGACTGATCAGCTTTTGGAAACAGGTGGGATGTAGTGTTCTTGGCCTTTCAGGAGTCATTTCGGCTCACGGACTAGCAGGAAACATGGGACTTTAGTGAATTTCTCTTCCAGCTGAGGCTGATCGCTGATGGTTCACCGTCCAGGCACCAGTGCTCAGAGGCCTCCCTAGCTGTAAGGCAGACAGGAAGTGGCCACAAAGCAAACTGGAGGGCCGGGGAATTACATGGCAGATATCGGCCTCAGTTGTCCCACCTGGAAAGTGGGGTTATCTCTTAGACCCAGAAGTGGAAGCGAGGGCAGCCCTTGCGATTCGCAAAGGAAGAGACTGCGACTTGGGAGGTAAACTGAGCGGCTCCAGAGTAGCCCAGACGGAACTACCAGCCAGATGACCCCCACAGCAGTGCTCCTGGCACCCACCTGTTTCCTCCGGGGAGAAGGAGCTGCCTGAGGGCGGTGCTTGCGACCAGTCCGTACCACTGCGCCCTCACCCTGCCTCCGAGGACGAAGCCTGCCGGCCAGGTGGCACACGGGCGCTTGAAGAGGCCCCTGCAAACGGTTTCAGGTGGGTTTCCCAGCTTGAGGACGGAAAGCAATCCCGGGGTGGCAAGGAAGCTCCATCCACACAAGCCCCGGAGGACGTAAGAAGCCAGCCCACGGAGGGGCCCTGCCTCTTCCCCAGACCACGGTGCTGGAGGCTCGCGGCAGGTGCAGTCGCTCAGCCGGGGTTAAAGCCCAGCGCTGAGCGCTTGAGGTCCGAAGTAACTTAACGAACAAGGCCTGCGGAACGTGCATTATGCACCGGGCCCCTCAAGTTCTGCTGCTGGCGCCGACCCCCAGCCCTAGACAAACGGGACTCACCCCAAGCCCTGAGACCTAGATGCCCTGGCGGCCTCGGGAGGGGAAGAACGCCGGGGACCGGTCACGGGGCAGCAAGAGGCAGGCTAACCAGTGGCCGGTCTCTTCCGACCTGGGCAAAACAGATGCCAACGTAAAAAATGCCCTCCGGGGTCACCCCTCAGCCTCGCGCTGCCTCAGTCTTTGGCTGCGAGGGGCGCTCCTGTGCTTCAGACGGGACAAGTCAGGCGGGTGGGCCAGGCCCGTGCGGAAAATGAGAAAGTGCGCGTTCCTCACAAGCTGAGCGAAACAGCCGTGCCGAGGCGGGGTGCGCTCCTGCCCGCCAGGCCGCCGCCCCAGTTGAGGGAAAGTGTGGAGACGCGTGATTAAGAGGGCAGTGGCGCCGGCCTCGCGGGGGTCACAGAAGTCGGGAGTCCTAGTAGGTCGGGAGGGCCAGCCTCCCAAAACGTCCGAGCCGGAGGCCGGATTTGCTAGCGCACTCCGCGCCGCTGCGAGGGGCGACGCCCGGCCGGGGCGGGGGCGGGGCCAAGGGCGGGGCAGTAGCCGAGGGGCGGGGTATTGACGTGAACATGCGGGCTGAAGTGAGACTATGACTAAGCTGGAAACGCGATCGTCGAACGTGAGGGTTCCATAGTGTAGTGGTTATCACGTCTGCTTTACACGCAGAAGGTCCTGGGTTCGAGCCCCAGTGGAACCAAGGCTGAGTTAGGTTATTTTATTCCATGTTCACCCCTTGAACATGGAGTGAGAAAAAAGAACTGCAGGTCTCCCTGCTTTCCACTTTAAAAATTTTGACGTTTTTAGCACAGAAGAGAAATGACAGATACCACCCCACACACCGATCCTTCAAGGTTGGGGCCGCCATTGCCCCACCTGAGAAATTGGCGAGGCCGTGGTCAGGGTTAAGTCGTAGTCCCGAGGCGCCCCCCCCACCCCCCACCCCGGGCCGGCCCGGCCACTCTCCCGCCTCTCCTGCCGCTGAAGGTTGGGCGCTTTCGGCCGGGGGTGGGGGGTGGGTGTGCTCAACAAAGCGGCCAACCCAAACGTGGCGACGCAGCAGCGCTTGGGCTGTGTCCAATTATTAAAGGTTTATTAGGATCATGATGGCAAGTTTAATTTGTCATTAAACTAAAATACAGAGTAGGGAAAAAAAAAGTACTCCTTTTCATTACCTTACATATTCACTCAGGAAAATGCTGAATTTGGTGGTGAGTGGGACAGTGAAGACACAAAGATGCGCATTGCTGTAGTACTTGTAATACCAAAACACTGCGATAATTTAAGTGGCTCAGGTTAGCGAACTGGCTTTTCTTTAATACAGCAGTAGGGTTAGCACAATACATGCTTGTCTGGCTCATAAAGAACCCATAGACCAAACAGCAGGCTTGCAGGCATCCCCAAAATGCTGATTGAACCACCAGACGTTTCTCTAGTTCCTTTTTGCTCCTCTTGATTATTTCATTGTAGTTTCATTTGGGGGTGTGGCTTATTGCTATTATTTTTTTTAATATTGGCCTTTTTCATCTTTGAGAACAGGAAGGGCCCTGGGATTGTCTGACTGACGTGGTGGAGAATTAGGCGAAGAAGGAGGAGCTCAGTCTTTTTCTTTGCATTTTTCCTCACACTTTTCTTCATTCGGTATGTAAATTTGCAGCTTCTTCTAACATGACTTCGCCTGTTGTTACAGCCGCTTCACTGACTTTGTTCTTTCTGTCCCTTGTCAGTGTGCAGCTCAGCGGTGGTCAGGCTGTTCAGTGTTGTGCAGCAGACCTCCAGAGCCCATCCACCTTGCAAAGCTGAAACTCTGTACCTATTGACCCCTGCACCTGCTCCTGGCTCCTGGCTTCCGGCCGCCCCAGCTGCAGCCCTGGTGGCCATCTGGGGAGTGAATCAGTGGATGGACGATCTCTCTCTCTCTTTGTAACTCTGCCTTTCAAATAAATAAACAAATCTTGAAAAAAAAAAAAAAAAACCTCCCATCAATGTTATTCTTAATGACTATACTAATTATGTCAAGCATGTTATGAGTGTTTTGCATATTACATCCCATTTAAGCCTCAAAACAGCCCTGTGAAGTAGGCATTCTTACCAGCATCTTCCAGGTGAGAAAACTGAGGCACAGAGACGTTAACTACCTCGCCTAGAGGTCCCGAGGAGCAGGTGGCCACACGGGATTTGCTTGGTGATCTGTTCTTAGCCCTACCAGACTGCACGGCCTCTCTTTATTTACTTTTGTTTTAAATTTTTTTTAAGATGCATTTATTTGAATAAGCAGAGTCACAGAAAGAGAAGGCAAGACAGATCTTCCATCCATTGGTTCACTCCCCAAAAGTCCCGGCCAAAGCCGAATCCAGGAGCCAGGAGCTTCTTCCAGGTCTTCCTGGTGGGAGGCAGGGGCCCAAGCACTTGGGCCATCTTCCTACTGCTTTTCCAGGCCATAGAAGAGAACTGGAGCATCTGGGACTCAAACTGGCGTCCATGTGAGATGCCAGCGTCACAGGCAAGGGCTTTTACCCGCTACGCCACAGCGTCAACCCCATTCTGCTATTTTCATACAATTCAAGAATGTTAGTGCTTATTTGGCAGGCAATCACTCAAGGTCATCCCCTGGAGGGTGAATGGACAAGATTAAGACCTGAGCCTTCTCGTTCTTGTTTCTATTTCCCTCCAGTGCTTCCTTCACATTAAAAGCCAGAATGAAACCTGTATCTTCCTTGCTAGACCAACTGCAGTGGGTTTTCTTACCTGCCCAGGCAGGTAACTGTGTGGGTTAACTTGATGGGGCTCAGCAGGAAGACCTAAGAACTAAACGGAATAAGATGCTTAATGAGGCCGGTGCTCAAGTTAATCCCCTGCTCCTGGGCCAGCTCCCACTGCAGCGAGGTAGAGCCGCTGCCAAGGACGAGAGGAAAATGCTACACAAGATGGAAGGCTTCTTGTTCTTACTTCTCTTTGGCTATGAAGGTATGTGCTACTCAACCACTGGCGTTTATTACACCCTGAATCATAGGGTTTAAGTCATGATGTTGTTGATAAGTAGAAGGACAAGCTGAATAATGAAAATAGCAATTAGCAACACATGTTCACCAACATGTGTTCCTTATGGAACAACAGTTGTTTGTGCGGATGGGGTCGTCTTTGTCTTGCCATCGGCTTTCCCATTCAAAGGATGCCGAAACTCAACAGATAGGAACCAGGGGCTCAGAAACCATATAAAATAGCTATAAATTGCAACAATTACTGAGTGATGTGGGGTGTTCTCAAAAACTTTTAAGAGTCAAGGTTAGAATGACAATTTGATCTTCGAAACCAGGACGCTATTGAAGGTGGAGGGTGCTATTAATAACCCTGCTAGACAACAGGTGTCAACCAGGACTGTCCCGGACACATCAGTGCAGAAGGTCACCCTGGCTTAAATACGGATTAGCGGAATACACCAAGGACTACTGGAATCTAAGAAAAATCATAGTCCAACCGAGACTCGGGTAATCCCAAGACTCAATACACTCAATTCAAACTTGCTGAATATGGCCCTGGCAGGAGGGATGTGTTGTAGCTCCCCCTGTGTTCCCATTTTCATAAATGACTCTTAGTATTTGCGAATGCCAAGGTCATTTTGCAAATCCCAAGCTATACTTTTTTTTTTTTTTTTTTGGACAGGCAGAGTGGATAGTGAGAGAGAGAGAGAGAGAGAGAAAGGTCTTCCTTTGCTGTTGGTTCACCCTCCAATGGCTGCCGCGGCCGGCGTGCTGCAGCGGGTGCACTGCGCTGATCCTAAGTGCCAGGAGCCAGGTGCTTCTCCTGGTCTCCCATGGGGTGCAGGGCCCAAGGACTTGGGCCATTCGCCACTGGAAGAGGGGCAACCGGGACTAGAACCCGGTGTGCCGGTACTGCAAGTCGGAGGATTAGCCTAGTGAGCCGTGCACCGGCCCTAAGCTATACTTCTAAGTAAGGATCATTTAGACCCATTGTCTGGCTTTCCCCCTTGCCATTAAGAGTCAGCCGTGTTTCCCAGTAACTCGTAAATGCTTGAAGGTCCTTTTGGAATATCGTTGCTTTGCCCTTACTTCTTGTGCTTTCTTCGGCTAGAAAACCTAAGCAGAGTCTTTCAAGGCCTAGATCCAAATATTCCTGGGTCTCAGACATCCACAAGGCTCACCCTCAGCTTTCTCTTTGTGACTGGCATTGAGATTCCTGGGACCCGCCTCTGAGCATCTGCTAGGGGGCAAACGGTGTGTAAGAACCTGACACGCATAGCAGATCCTTGCTACCTTCCCGGCGCTGAGTTTAAGAACCCGGCTCCGAGCCCCCTAAATGGAAAGAAGTCCTGTGAAAGTTTATGAATGCGTTTTTAAAGCAGACCTACCCATTCTGTGGATGGCGGCACTAAAAGCCACGCTGTAGGATAGCTCTCTTTCCTGTTCGCTAGTTTTCCCAATCTCTGCAGAGCTGGAGAGTTCTGGAAAGTCCAGGAAAAGCAGAGCACAGCATCTGTCCTGGTAGAACGGACAGTGGCCAGAGGGCAGGTGTAGGAGCTTGTTGGGTTTTCTTACCCCCCTCCCTACCACCGCCCCAGCCAAGGTCCTCCACTCTTGCCACAGTTTGAAGGAAACCAGTGCGGCTGTGTGTTCCACCCTGGACCAGAGGGACGCTCCAGGGGACAGAGAGCAAATCCAGGACACGATCAGTGCGGTTAGCGTACAATGCAGATGCAATGCACACTCAAAGCCATACTCCAGCGTCCGCGTGGGAACCCGACAGCACACGCTGTGTCTAGACTCCGCTGTTCCTGTCCTCCTGGAGCAGGCGGTCCTCCTCACAGTGAAATGAGGTGAACAGATAGACTGCCACGTATCGGGGATCAGAGTTCGCTTGGGACCACGCGCACCCTCACAGCAAGGCCCAGCTGCGTCTTCCAGCTCAGCCTGGCTTCTAGTCATCTGACATCTTAGATTGTGTCCAGTGACGAGTTTTCAAATGTCCACCTCATTCAAGTACAGGAGCCCGTGGCTTGGCTGGGTTTGTTACCAGGAAATGAAGACGGGCCATCCGGCCTCACCTCACTCGTGGCTGCGCGCCTCTGTAGCTGGGCCAGCCACCAGGGATTGCAGAGTGTTTTTCAAAAGCAGCTTTCTTGCCATGTCATTTATATCTGGTTAAGTTCAGCCATTTTCCGTGTACTCGCCAATAGTTTGTGACATACTAAGATCTGTGGCGGATGCGAGCATTTTTATCACCCCCATCCCTTCCCAGCCCCTAGCAACCCCAGATCCACTCTCTGTCCCCGTCGATTTGCCAATTCTGGACATTTCGTTGAAGTGGAATCACACAGCATATGGGCTTTTGCCTTTCATTTGCATGTGTCTTTGAGGTTCATCTGTGTTGAAGCATGTACACATAAGAGATTTACCCATGAGTACACCCGTCACCTAAAATAGTAACACTTCCCCACCGAGAGCAATTTCCTTCTCGCTCCTGCACAGAGGGCCGTTACCGCAGCCTGCTGTGTCTCTCCTGTGTCTTATTCTTGATTCGCAGGTAGGTTGGAGCTGCTCACAGATGGTGTTTAATCATTCATCATTTTATGTGTTTCTCCTCTGCTTCATCTCCTCTCTGTTAGCAATATGCAATTAAAGGCATGAGAACAGCCTTTCCTATGTGGCTCTAACGCACGCATCTCCTCTTAGGCTTGCAAGGTACATGCCAAGAAACAGGCGTGTCTTGAATTTTCTTGCCGCCGGTGCAAGGGCGGACTGAGCCCCTCCATCGCGTGAAGCTGAGCTGGGGAGCAGCCGCCCTGTCACATCAGATGTGCGGGGATCATAAAAGCAACCTGAGAGAGAAAACCAGGCCGGCACACAATCGACATCTTTGTTTTTCCTTTGGAGGCTGGCTTTTTTGCTTTTTTATTTTTTTCTCGTCACCACAGTCTCATTTTCTGGTATGATAATACATTGTAGTCAAGGCTTGCACTTTTTGTTCTCCAGCTTCTTGGTGATTAAATCATTTGGGGGGGTGCGGGGGGGCACGACTAGCAGCTACGTTGCTGCTCCCTTGGTGACAGCTTTTCCTGGAAAATGCCTGTTGTTCCTTCTCTCTCTGCTCATTTCCATAAGGATCCGGCATCTCAGAACCCTAGGGCGCCTACAGACAAATGCTTTCTGGGGCCAGAAATCAGCCCCAAACCGGATTGAGCAGAGACACAGGCTCTGAGGCCAGGCCTTCCTCCCAGCAGGGTCACTGGGAGATGTGAGCTAGGGCTGCATCCATCTCCCCCTCCCTTCAGGGCCTTCTGCCCAACGTGGAGACTCCTCTGGGGCCCACCAGGGGACCTGGAGTCTACAAAACTCCCTGAAGGCCACGTCCCTGAGCGTCGCTGGGACTCTGCTTCGTGTGCTGGCAGCTCAAGAGACCCTCTTCAGTGACAGAGGCAACCTTTGAGTCATACTGATTCGCTTCTGAAATTAGCATCTCTCTGGTTGCCTGCTCAGCCTTGTAGGCTTCTCCAACTTCCTGTGTCCCAGGTGGAACCCCCTCCATCCCAGTCTCCCCAGATCCTGCAGCTCTCTCCTCCCACTGGCTCAGGCCTCAGCGTGCTCATTCCTGCCCACGCCGCCCCACATGGACTCTGTGAGCAACCCCACAGGCGCTACTTCCAAATACAGCCAGCGTCTGGTCAACTGCATCACCACCGCCGCCACATCACCGCCCCCCGCTGCGCTGGCCGCACTCACCTCACAGACCCTGCTTTCTTGCCACGTCCTCACATGGTGCAAGGGGCAAGCCAGCTCTCGGGCCCCTTGTAAAGACAGGAATCCCACTCACGAAGGCACAGCCCAATCACCTCCGGAAGGCCCCACTTCCCAGTACTGTCACCTGGGCAATTAGCTTTCAACACGTGAGTTTTGGAGGGATGCAAACACTCACACCATGGCAGGTACTGATGGCGCTCCCTCACTCTGGTAGCTGAGAGGGCCAAGGGCCTAGGAGAGACAGCAGTGCGGTAGCCCCAGGTGAGGGGTAGCCCTGAACCTTGCCCCTTTCCACCCATCGCAACCTGTGCAAAGCACTCAGCGCGCGCATCATCAGTGGTCCAACTGCTCCTGGGGCTGCGTGCCACTCGTCCGCAGAGTGAGGCTCCCGTTTCCGAAGTCTCGGGCCTTAGTTCACTACCAGACTCACAGTGGTCATGAAAAAGTGCCCACAGAAGGGGAGAGGGCAAATGTGTGCTCTAGAAATGATGGCTTTTGTCATTGTGATGAAAAACACTCTTGGAAACAACTCAGTAGGCCTCAGATGCACTTGGTAAATAGCCAAGGGGCTACAGAATGGACTTTACCTCCCATTTTCTCCACGCCACGCTTTGTGTGAAACCTTTACCGTGGGTGTATGTTGCTTTTGGAGTCAGAAGATTAAAGCATGGTTTTGTTGAAAATGAGCAATGGCACTTTGGTGCTGCAGGAGAGAAAAGCTATTGTGGCTGAGGTCTCTACGACAAGACAGGTTAACAAGGGGCAAGCATGCAAATGTCGTCCCTACATTCTACACGTGTGGCCCGGGAGCCTTCCGAAATGAGGATCAAGGGAAAGGGGCCGTCTGCGTGTGTGTATGGACAGCTGGGTAGACGCGAGGTTGGAGGACGAAAGGATACGATCTCTCGGTAATAAGCAGGGGCGACCTAGCAAGGGCCTGTGCTCAGATCCCTCTGGGGGCCCCAGCAGCTCCAGGCAGCGCCCCTTCCGCATGCTCGGAGGGTGACCTTGCTGTTTCATGACCTACCTCAGGGAAGAAGCATCAAGCGGAATCACAGCTCCCCCGGCCCCCTTCAGGAGCCAAGGTGCCGTATTTCGGGGTAGCGTTTCCTGCACCCCATCAGTGCTTTCAACCAGAGCTGTCCAGTGGAACTTGCTGCCATGATGGAGACGCTCTGCACCTGTGTGGGAGCCACTAGCCCCGAGTGGCTGTGAAGCACTTGAAATACGGCTGGTTGGACTGAGAAAGTGACCTCTTATTTATTTTAATTCATTTAAATGCCAATAGCCTCATGGGACTAGCAGCTACTGCACTGGATAATGCAGCTTTAAACAATCTGTTTATGCTAATATATACTTTCCATTTTCCCACATTATTTGTGCGGCATTTATACTTTAATGTGGTCTGACGTCTCCTGTACATTATCGACAAACCTAAAGAAGGATTTCTACACAGTGCCCTAGCACTACGTAATGGAAATGTAGCACCGTGAGGGAACTGGGAATCGACTCCTACACAGCACGTTGGGCCAACACCAAGGGTGATGATGATGATGATGATGATGAATTAACCAGTAAAGAAAAAGCCCACACTGTTAGGCAGAAAAGCAAAGCAGGATACCCCATTGTTCAGATAGTGCTTACCAAATGTAGTTTAAAAACCTGGACAAAATGGCTAGGAAGGTTTACACTAAGATGCTAACAGGGCTGCCGCTGGTCGTGAGAAATTCCGCAGCCCTCCCCTCCGGCACCTCCCCGCTTTGCTGCATCCCTGGGGTTTCCAAATGCTAGAAGGAGCGAGCACCACCATCATCATGTCCTGTTCGTGTGGACTTTTGCTGGCCCTCGTTTCTCAGCTGTGGCTATTCTTCCTGGCAGATATTTCTGGAGCTTGACTGTTTCCGGAAGGGGCTTTTGGTAACGTCCATGGGACTGTTTTGCCGAGTGTCTCTTTCTTAAGTTGATTTTTGCTCTCTTGTCCTTTCGGCTCAGCCACACTGGGATTATCGTCTACTGAGGTAAGTTATAGTGAAAGGCTGGAATTTACACTGATATGGCTTTTGAAGATTTGCCTAGCCCCAAATAATGGATAGGATTATCACTTAATTAGATAGGGGTGTGTGTGTGTGTGTATTTTTTGGGTGGGGGCGCTGGCATGTTTTATCTGGGCAAGCTTCAAGACTGGTGTTCTAATGAGAAGATAAAACCAAACCAAGTCTTTAATCAGATGGTGCAATCTTGAATCCAACACCTTTTAAAATCAGATTCCCAGTTAGGAAGTCCCGTGGAATGTGAGGCGTGCAACCTCAGAAGGAGGTCTCCGAGCCCCTGAAGCTAGCTCTAAGGGGGTGAACGCTGCCCTCTACATTGGATCTGGCTGTGAGCTCACTGGCTGGTCACCTGCAGTGGCACACGCTGCATGTTCAGGCCGGGTTTATAATCGCACAGCAGCTGTAGGGGACATGTAAGGGGTGGCACGGGCTTTGAAAACAAGCTGACCACAGTTGCCTTTGCGTCCTGGCCCTCTGGCCGCCCGCAGGATGAGAGTGAGGACCCGTGGTACCACAAAGCGTGCAAGTGCGACTGCCAAGGAGGAGCCAATGCCCTGTGGAATGCAGGTGCCACCTCCTTAGACTGCATACCAGGTGAGTGGCCCCGTCCTTGGGGTGCCAGGTAGAAACAGCCCGCTAGAACACCGCTGTTCCTCCTCCCTCCACCCCGGCTTCGTGCCCGGCTTTCCCTCGTTGACCTCTGAACTTTCAATCCCCACTGGGCCCTGCTCCAGCGCACTGCCCTGATGGCATTGCTCCGAAACAGTGTCCTGGGTCTCTACTTGGCTACCATGGAAAGGTAGAGCCTCACTTTCCACGGAACCAACTGAGGAGACACTGATGGCCAACAGAACAGAGATCTGGAAAACGAACCCAGGCTTGAGAGTCAGGAAGGCCACAGTTGGAATCCTGGCTGTGTCGCTTCTGAAGTCTGCCTATGGCTTGGCTCTTTGTTGGTCCCTCAGAGGGGACAGCATGGTCCAGGCTGACAACCATGTGTGCCCAGCCCCTTGCAGCCAGGGGGCGCCATCTGAGCAGTTCTTACCCAAAGAAGGAACAAAAGGGCTGCCCCTCCAGCTGGCTCTCCCTGGCCCAGCTGGTACACCACCTGCTGGCGTCCTGGCTTCTCCAGCAGCGCCCCTCCCCCACCCCCGGGGTGGAGGGCGGGAGACAAGTTACCTGGGGCAAAAAACAAACCTGTGCCGTGTGTGGACCTCTGGAATTTCCGGGACAGTTGGTCCTGTAGCTAAGGCAGCCTTCCTCTAAGACAGGGGCTTGCAGTCTTTGGAAAAGACCAGAACACAAAGCTGTGCAGCTAGGTGCACCACACAGCCGGGGGCACAGGGACTCAGTCCTGCCGCTACAGTTGTTTTGCACAGCCCAGGCGGCTCTAGGTTGCCAATCCTGGCTCTAAATGAGACAGCACAGCACTGAATCAAAGCCAGTCCCCTTTTTTCCGGAGCCCCCTAAGAGTTCCAACTTTGGGAGCTGGGGCAGCCCCAGCCAATGTTTGCAATGCTTAATCCGGTCCTGGCTGGGAGCCTGTTTTGCATGAAACTGGCCTTGCCACCTGTCTCCAGTGGGGGGGGGGGGGCGGGGCGGGGGGGGGGGCCTGGGCCCCTGCCACCTCATTCACTTTACATCATAGCCTATGCCAGGCCAGGTTTGAGCCTCTCTTCATTCTTTCATCAAATTTGCATGAAAATGGAAAATTGTGAGGGCGTGTGGGGGTGGGGTGGGGTACAACGGTGTCCCCTGCCTCTGGCTTCCTATTGAGGAAAGGGGTAGGAAGTCCTTGTTTGTGAGCTGAGCTTGCTCCCCAGGGACACAGCGAGCCCCATGAGAAGAAAGCGGTAGGGCAGTGCAGTTCGGGGTGGGGGGGTTTCTATGGGGGACCGGCTGGGACGAGGGACACCTCACGCTGCCATTAGAAGCATTCGGGGTTGGGGCACCCTCCGGAGTGGACCTTGGAGACAGCCCTGAAGGCCTCGTCTCTGTCTTGGAGAACCTGATCCTGGAGTGCAATGGCACTGTTCGTTCACTGCACTGGTGCTGGAGTTCCACGCCTCGGGCGTTCTTTCTCAGAAGAGACGGAAAAAAGATTCTTTATGTCCACTGGCTGCATTGATCCCATCCATCCACTGTGAAGCAGAGCCAGGCTGGCGTGTTTGAGGGACAGGAAAATGACCCTGGGCCCTGCCCCGCCCCACCCAGCTGTCTCTCTACACAGTTGCCTTGAACTTGAAATTCTAAAATTAGAAATTCCTTTATCTTAAGGGTTCTGCTCTGCCCTCTGTGTTTCTTTTTTTTCCCCCCTAACAACGAAAATATTTTCAGGAAGGAAAACAACAGGAGCTGGGAGTTAAATGGTTGACACAGGGGTGTTAATTGGTTCTTCCATGAAAGAAGCGACTTAGAGCAACAGCACTAGCTGCAAGGTCCAGAAGCATCTTGGCCCTCGGTCTGTCAGATTTGTATTTCAATGTCGAGAATGCTGCTTGATGTCTCGTCATCCTCAGATTCGGAGCTCCCATCAGAGCTTGTCACAGGGGACAAGTTCCTAGAAAGCACGAAATGACAGGGGCGATCATTCAGAACAGCCTGAGCAGCCGGCAGGTGCACAGCGGCTGGTAATGCCCTGCCTGTCCCCTCCCCCACCAGGGCAGAAGGCTGGGGCACTGTGGCCTCCCAAGCTTCCGCTTAGCACGACTGCAGTCACCAAAACGTCTCTTTTCCACTATTGGGCCAAGACACTAGCACGGAGAGCAGGGATTCGGGGAGGAGGGTCTAAAAGTAGGCAGAGTCTTCAGAAAGTTCATGGAAAATGTCTATTATGAAAAAACATTTCAAAAACCTTTTGCACCAAAACAAATGTATCTGTTAGTCACATTTTCCACAAGGTTTCTGAAGTACCCTCATATAACAAATCAATGATTCAGTAATGTTCTACTTTATTCCGAATTTTATATTCAAGTTTATAATATTCTTCTATAAATATCACTCTATATTTTCCTACTCCATATTCCACTGTGTTGACATAGATATCCAAGTCTAATATGCATGCATAATAATATTCACATATCTCTAGAATCTCTTACAAAGAATGTCCCTGAATTCTCTTTGCATTTCTTTGGGTTAACATTCTTTATAATTACGCCTGGCCTTTATGCTTACAAATGCGGAAAGTATTGGTTGAATAAAAAGGACCGGTATGAGGGTGCTTCAAACAGTTTGTGGATCAAGCAGGTGTTTGGCCTAGCAGTTAAGCTGTGGGTTAGGGTGGCCACATCCCATGTTGGGGTACCTGGGTTCAACACCTAGCTCCCGCTCCTGACTTGAGCTTCCTTGTTAATGGAGACCCTGGGAGGCACAGGGATGGCTCAAATAACCGAGTTCCCGCCATGGACCTGGACTGAGTTTCTAGCTCCTGGTTTCAGCAGTGGCTGTTGCAGGCCTTTAGAGGGTGAATCAGCGGATGGGAGTTCTCTGTCTCCTGAATAAATAACTCTTAACAACCTATACCAAGCGGCCGGCGCTGTGCTTTAGCAGTAAAGTCTGCAGTGCTGGCATCCCACAAGGGCACTGGTTCGAGTCCCGGCTGCTCCACTTCCCATCCAGCTCTCTGCTATGGCCTGGGAAAGCAGTGGAAGATGGCCCAAGTCCTTGGGTCCCTGCACTCACATGGGAGACCTGGAGGAAGCTCCTGGTTCCTGGCTTCAGGTCAGCCAGGCTCTGGCTGTTGCAGCCATCTGTGGAGTGAACCAACAGATGGAAGACCTCTCCCTCTCTCCCTCTCTCCCTCTCTCCCTCTCTCTCTCTCTCTCTCTCTCTCTCTCGTTGTTTCTCTCTTTCTGCCTCTGTTAAGTCTGCCTTTCAAACAAATAAATAAAATAAAAAAAAACCTATACCAAAAAAGTTTTTAGAAAAATAGAATTAAAAGATGAATTTATTTTGGTGCAAAAAACCTTTGGAATCACATATACAAGAGATCTTCTAAAAGTTCATGGAAAATGCACACTATGAAAAAACTATGGCCACATTTCAACATTTTTACACCAAAATAAAGTATCTTTTAATTACATTTTTCTACAGACTTTTAAGGATCCTCATAGGTGACACACCCGTAAGCTGGATGAGCAGCACCATACAGATATGCCTTTCTCCATCTAACGATCGAATCTTGGCCCAGAAGGACCACCTGAGCCACCAACGATGCAGGCTTTTCCTTAAGAGTGAAATGAGTCTAGCAACAGCTTAACAGCCGCACAGCCACGTTCCAGTGGGCAGAAAGCTTGGGAGGACGGAGTGCTCCGTGCATCTGATAAAGCCACTCAACGCCGCCTGCAGCAGTATTTATGTTGCTTTCTAGCTCATACTCAATTTATAGTTTCCTGCCAATTGGGCCCGCGGCTCTCAGCGCTGCCGTCAACTTGGCACTTCCTCCCTCAGCTCTCTGCCTCCTGTTTCTGCCATCTTTGCTGCTTGTCGCCAGTGGCCACCCAAAATGGGGTGACTGCCTGTTTGATCCCTTCACTCACCTGTTCTCCAATCGCTACCTAGCGAGCGCCCAGCACAGACAGGCATTCGGCTTGGCTTGGAGGACAGAATTCTAGCAAGACAGGCAGGGGAGCTGACGATAACCACGGGCAGGAGTACTGTGACAGGCGCATAGGTTGCCTGGGGAGGCAGCCCCTGGAAAGGCCGTCACCCAGCTTAGGGTGGGCCAGGGAGGTGGGCAGAGATCTGGAGGAAGAGGAGGGCTGGCCAGGTCAAGGGGTCGGGAAGGGGACAGAAAACAGCCTCCAGGGAAGCCCTTAGGCTCGCATGCGGTCCTGAGGTCCTGAAGGGAGCTTGGGTGGGACCACCGTTGGAAGAAACGGGGGAGTCAGGGTCAGTGACAGTCACATAACTGGACTGCTACTTGCCGAGGGAAGGTGACATCCACCCCCAGGTCCCACTGGCTCTACACAGGCTTCCTTGCCCTTGGCTGTTCATTGCAACCCCTGCAGCTCGGTCGTGATGCCCAGCCCTCCCCCAGACCAGTGACATCACGCCGCGGGGCACAGCCCCAACATCAGCGCTTCTACAGCTCCCCGGGTGATGCCAGGGCACAGCCCAGGTTCAGACCCACTGGTCCGGAGTCTCTGCTTTGTGCCATGGGCCAACCCAGCGGGAGGCAGCTGGGGAGCCGTCGGCATCGAGGCCCGAGACCCAGAGCACTGCCCGGGGAGCTGGCTTAGAGGCTGGTCGATGAAGGGCTTGCTTTCATGCACGCAAGGCGTGAAACTGCTTTGGGTCACCCAGGTGGAGCTAGTCACCTGGCAAACATTCAGGGGGCACTGTGATGAGGCTTGGGGCTAGGAGTCAGGCACTGGCTTCAAGAAGCCAGCTGAAGCCACAGGGACAGTGAGACCCTGGCCTCCCTGGAGAGAGCAGCCAAAGTCAACACCACCAGATTCCCTGCTGCCTGGCTGAGCCCTCACAAGCCTCAAGGCCACTGTCGCTAGCCAGGTGCCCCTGTGGCTCTCCAGCCTGCTCTTCACCGGAAGGTGGGCTAGCTGGGAAAGAGATGTGGGCGAAAACAGGGGGAGAGCAAAATGCCAAGACTAAGGTGACTGGGAGAGGCAGCTTTCTGCCACTGGGGCCGCTCTTCCAGGCTGGAGGGGCCTTGGAAGGGGGAGGAGCCTGCGAACCCAGCGGCACTCCGCCCGCGCAATCCGCCACATGCCTAATGCCTTCCCTGGCAGCCGCGGCTTGCAAGGAGCACTCTGAAAGTGCCTGTTAGAGATGCCAGCGCTCTGGGGATGCAGTCCCGGAGCCTGCGTTCCTAACAAGCTCCCCTGATGGTTCGGCCACTCAGGCCTGGGTGAGTGGCCCATAAAGTGCTCCTCTCCTCTCTCCCAGGAATTGACATATTTTCATCAACTCCCCAAGCCTTGGCTACTTGATAAACTACAAATGCTACTCCTCCACTCCCGGCCCTTGGAGCTGCTGGTGGAGTCACATGCCATTCCTTTGGTGCACGAGGGAGAAGGGGAGGTAAACCCTTCTGGCCTGAAGCTGTCTTTGCAGGCATTCTGGGGTCCCTGGGGGGCGTTGAAGCTTGCACGCTTCATGCCGTTTTGCTAGCTTTTGAGAAATTGTTCTTCAGGAAGATTTAGCACTCCACTGTGTGATTACAGGTGACGGCAGACTGATGTTCAGCTCGTTGACCTGAACTCGACTCTACATCAAGAAAATACTTCTAAAATTTTAAAATTATTTACATTTGATTTGAAAGGCAGAGAGAGGAAGACAGAAAGAGCCAGAAAGAGAGAGAGAAAGAGAGAGAGAGAGAGAGAGATTCCATCCACTGGTTCATGCATTTTCAAATGCCCACAACAGCCAGGGCCAGGCCAGAGCCAGGAGCTCCATCTGGGTCTCCTATGCGGTGTCCAGGACGCGGGTACTCGAGTCAGCATCTGCTGCCTCCCAGGCGCATTAGCAGGAAGCTGGATTGGAAGCAGAGCAGCCAGCCAGGCCGTGCACCAGGCACTCTGAGATGTGAGCATCCCAAGTGGTGGCTTAACCCACTGCACCAAAACAGCCAGTCCAGAGAAAGTCACTTGATTTGCCTTTTTGGAGTTTATCAACCATAGTCAGAAAGCTAGGACACGTATTTGCCTAAGTTTGTCCTTTGTTTTCTATAGAAATTCAGTTAGGAACTCGGTGTGGTAAATTGTTACTAACTGAATGAGGACTTCCGTGTTGACACACATGGTACAAAGATGAGGGGTAGGGAACTGCTTAAGGACAGCTCAGTTGATGTCTCTGTAGTTCTCTTGGCCTTATCCCCATGGTGCAATATGGATACTGGTGCACCAACCATCAGGTCTTCCTTCAGTCTAGGCAACAAGAGGGAAGAAGGGGCAAACAAAACCTGACCCGAAATCCCCAGCAGACATTCTCTTATATCTGGCCCGGAATTGTGACATGTGGTTATTTTCAACTATAAGGAAGGCTAGGAAAGTTTTTTTTTTTTTTTTAAAGCATGTCACATTGTGGTCCCCAGTAAAATTTGGGTCCTTTAGTCAAAAGGAAGAGAAGGGGATTAGTGTGTGGCGTAGCAGTTAAAAATACCGGCCAAGACGCCGGCATCCCATCAGGCTGCTTGCTCTCCCGACTCCAGCTTCCCGCTAAGGCAGACTCGGGGAGGCAGCAGGAGATGCTCAAGTAGTTGGGTCCCTGCCACCCACTTGGGGGAGACCTGGAGGATCCGGAGTGGGTTCCTTGCTGCTGGCTTTGGTCTGGCCCAATCCTGGCTGTGAAGGGTATTTGGGGAGTAAATCAGAGGATGGTAGCTCACTTTGTCTCTCTACCTGTCAAGTAATTACTAAAATAAGGATAAAAATAGAAGGCGAGAACAGATGCTGGGATGGCAATTCGCAGTCTCGGGCCAGATCATTCCACACTGATTTCACTATGAGGGGCCATAGAGACCAAAGCAGCAGAGAAGTCATCTAACAACCAGTTTGGAAGAAGCCGCTTCTTTCAGTTCCGTGCTCAGCGGTCCCTGAGCACATTTGCCCCATTTTTTTCTTGCTGCTGTCCACTGTTTTCTCCCTATAAATTGTCTTTGTCTGCTGCCCAAGAACAACCAGGGGCCCTGATGTCATCACGCACGATGGGGAACCTCCCCTTACTGAGGCAAAGACAGACGCACGGCACTTGGGTACAGGCTCTGGGTTTCCAGGTCTCAGCTGGTGGACAAGGTGCACTCTGCCTTTATGAACGTTGTGACTGTGGCGATCCCTGCGCCCAGCCTCCGCTCTTCCCGCATGGGCAAGGGGACAGCACAGGGCCTGGCTCTGCCGGTTGTGAACCCGGCTGACAAGGAAAACAGTCTCATCTCCCAGATACAAAGCAGATGGGCTGCTGTCGCTGTTTCAGATAGCTCGTGTTTCCAGCATATTGAGACAGGGCTGTTGGAACGCGTGTTGTTTTTTTCTCTCCCAGAATGCCCGTATCACAAGCCCCTGGGTTTCGAGTCAGGGGAAGTGACAGCAGACCAGATCACCTGCTCCAATCCGGAGCAGTACGTGGGCTGGTATTCCTCGTGGACCGCAAACAAGGCCCGGCTCAATAGTCAAGGCTTTGGGTAAGTGGCCAGGTGGCCCAGGTGGCCCAGGTAGCATTTGTCTTGTGTGTTTTGAAAACTGGGTCTCTCTAATAAATGCATGGGGCAGAGTACACTTACTTATTTAGCAACTATGAAGGCACTTCAAAAAGTTTGTGGAAAATGAGAATTAAAGGTTATTTTGGTGCAAAAAAACCCTGTGAAATCCAGGCATATGCCTTGCGTAATAGTTTCCATGAGCTCTTGAAGACCCTGGTATGCTTGTGTTTCAAAAATTTTTTGCACCAAAACAAACTTATCCTCTAATTCCTTCTTCCATGAACTTTCTGAAGTGCTAGCTTATTGACTGAGTGCCTTCCACAAGCCAAGGACCACGGATAGCAGCAGTGGACAAGGCAGCTGAGGTCCCTAGCCCAGGAAGCACACAGTTTCGAAGGGCCAGTGGCCTGTAAGCACACGGTCATAGCTGTGTGATACAGATAGCCAGCCCACTGGAAGTATCAGGCAAGATATTCTAAGGAAAAGATATTTAACCTAAGACTTGACATTGGCCAGATGAGGGATGTAAGAGGCAGGGGGCCAGCACATCCAAAGGCCCTGAGTTGCGACCACATCTCCAAGGCAGGGTGTGGGAACATAAAGCCAACAAGGCTAGAGCACAGTAAGACAATGTGGAGAGGTAGGCAGACATAGGTAGTGCAGGACCTTCCTTGTATGTCGTGTTAGTGACTGCTCCTTGTCTGAGGGAAAATGGCAGGATGTCGGCTGTGTGCTAGTTAGCATAAGGATTCATGCTGCCATAACAGAGCCCTGAAGCACAGGGACTCCAACAAGTAGAAGTGGATTTCTTGCTCAACTAAAAGTTTCATTAGGTCATCTAGGATCGTCAGGGTAGCTTGATGGTATCAGGGGCCCAGATTATTTATTTTTTTTAAGATTTATTTATTGGGACCAGCGTTGTGGTGCGGTGGGTTAAACTGCTGCCTGCAATACTGGCATCCCGTATGAGCTCCTCTTCGAGCCTTGGAGGCTCTACTTTGGATCCAGCTCCCTGCTAATGCACCTGGGCAGGCAGTGGAAGATGGCCCAAGTACTTGGGCCCCTGCTACCCGCAGGGGATACCCGTATTGGGGTTCTAGGCTCTTGGCTTTGGCTTTGACCTGGCCCAAGCTTGGCCATTGCAGCCCTTTGGGGATTGAACCAGTAGATGGAATCTCTCTAACTCTGCCTTTCAAATAAATAATTTTTTAAAAAGGGCACATCTATTTGATAGGCAGAGTGATCAAGAAACAGATTTTCCATCTGCTGGTTCACTCCACAAATAACCCACTGTGCCATGGTGCCCGCCTGAGTCTCAACTCATGCACTGTTATTCTGTCATCCTTAACATGAAGTTTCCATCTCGGGGCCCAAGATGGTTGCTCTAGTTCCCACCATCACATCCACATTCTAGTCAGCAGGGAAAAAAAAAGCAGAGCATACTTGCTTTTAAGGATACATATTCTAGTGGTCATTCCGGCCCACACTACATAGATCAAGAATTTGGTCCAATGGCCCCACCTAGCTACAAAGGGAACTGGGACATGTACACTGGGTGGCCATTTGCCCAGATGGAACTTAGGGGTCCTGTCTCCAAAGCAAGGAGAGAAGAGGATGCTGGGAGGTGGTCAGCAGAGTCTGCCAGGTGAAATACAAAGCTGATGTGGGGTTTTGGAAAAGTTGTCTGGTTTCTGTGGGGACAGTCGGTGGGGGACAAGTCAGCCCAGGAGACTAGTTAAGTAAGGTAGGGTGCTGTGGACTAAGAGGTGGCAGCCATGACGGAGAGAAAGAGAGGAGTTGGAAGAGTGCGGGGTGGAGCCGGCTGGCGGACTCGGTATCCGGTGGGAGGAGAGGAAGGGCCAAGGCTGGCTCGCAGGCGGCTGGCCTGGCCTGACCGCCAGAATCCTGACTGCTTGTTGGGAGGGTGGCAAGATTAAAAGCGACCTTTGCCTTTTTTTCAACTTTTCTGTAACAACACAAAACAGGGAGCAAGAAACACGAGAGGCAAGTGAACCCGGGAGGGGACTGGCAGGCAGGGAAAGCCAAACAGGAAAACGCTTCGAAGAAACACACGTTCAACCACACCCACAGGCAATTTCGGCCACATCGAAGGCATTTCTCTGACAGATCAGTTGAAGATGGCCACTTTTCTCAAGGAGGTGGAGGTGTGGAGAGGGAGAGAGAATGCAGTGCGGGTGGGGCCAGCAAAGGCTGGACGCTTCCTGGGGACATGAGACAGTGCAGACTGCCCGAGGGTTGCGGGGCCTCTCCTGGGCCTGGTATGCCCCCCACAGCCAGTGCTTGCTGGGGTTTCGTACGCAGCCGCAGGGGGCATCTCTCGGGCACTTGCTGTGTCCCCGCAGGTGCGCTTGGCTCTCCAAGTTCCAGGACAGCAGCCAGTGGTTACAGATAGACCTGAAGGAGATCAAGGTGATTTCGGGCATCCTCACCCAAGGACGCTGTGACATCGATGAGTGGATGACCAAGTACAGTGTGCAGTACAGGACCGATGAGCGCCTGAACTGGATTTACTACAAGGACCAGACCGGAAACAACCGGGTAAGTCGGGCTTCCTCCACGCCACCTCCAGCTCATACTCTGTGTGAGCCTCCTCCCGTCCGTGTGCTCTTTGTCTCAGTTAGAGCTCTCATCCCATGGCGTGTGGGCCATTCGGGCTTCTTCCACATGACTCGGTCTTGCCTTGCCATAGCTTTGGTGCCCAGCACAGTTTGAGAATGAGCTCAAGAACACCTTGAGGGCATTCTCACATCAGTATATAGGTGCTTGAATGCTCAAGACTGCCCAGTCGAACTGTCTGGATCCTTGAACACTCTGCTATATGGGTCTGCCTTGATCTGTTAGCCATGCGGGTAGACCATCGCCCATTTCTATACAAACAGCCTCTCCTTACTGTTCACTGAGACCCGGCTGGGATATGTTTGACAACCTAGAAGTTCGCCACTTAATTATGCACATGGCTATGAACAAGGACTGCACCAGTGTGGACACGGGCGCTGAAACCTTTGGGCGACTACAGGCTGTTCATCTTTGCCCACTGAGGTCGTTTTCACTGTAGACTAACTCAGTAGGCCCCTGACTGCGTTACTGGCAATGAGTAAAAATGAATGGTAAACTCATGGCCATTTGGAAATGCTCAGTGTCCTTCGGCCTCATGGGTGAATTTCTTTATTGCATCAGGTTAAGTAGTCACGTGCAGTGAAGAATCAGAAGGCTTTGTGGTCTCTGGTGACAATCTGCAGAGCAAGACATTCCTGGGTTGACGTCTCAGAAAGTTTTTTTTGTTTTTGTTTTGTTTTGTTTTGTTTTGTTTTGCCAGGCAGAGTTAGACAGTGAGAGAGAGACAGAGAGAGAGTTATAGACAGAGAGAGACAGAGAGAAAGGTCTTCCTTCCGTTGATTCACCTCCCCAATGGCCGCCAGGGCCAGTGCTGCGCCGATCTGAAGCCAGGAGCCAGGTGCTTCTCCTGGTCTCCCATGGGGTGCAGGGCCCAAGCACTTGGGCCATCCTCCACTGCACTCCCGGGCCACAGCAGAGAGCTGGCCTGGAAGAGGAGCAACCAGGACAGAATCCGGCGCCCCAAGCGGGACTAGAACCCGGGTGCCGGCGCCGCAGGCGGAGGATTAGCTAGTGAGCCATGGCGCCGGCCCCAGGCAGTTTGAACACACTAGGAAAAACTGTGGACATTTCATTTCATTGTTCCTGTTTGTTGGCCTCTCCACGAGTTGTTTCTCGTGCCCTGTGCCTCGGAAGGCCAGGCTGGCTCTGCAGAGAGGCACTCCACTCTGGCACTTGGGCAACCCAGCAGAGCCTGGTTCACGGTCCCTCTTCATCTGCTGCTGACCTGAATGGGTTCAAGGACAAACAGCTAAGCGAGGATGGCCCCTGGGGAAAAAGGCAAGGTCATGGCGGACAAGGCCCTTCCTGTTTGGTGGATGGAGGAGGCCAAATGCAACAATCAGATTTTTTTTCAGGAAAGCAACGGTTCCTGTCATTGGGACAAACATTGCAACTCTGGAATGAGGACAAAGAATGACTTCTTAGAAATAGGGCCCAAAACATCTACTGCCCCTTCTTACGTTCCATCCTGAAAAACACTAAGCAAATCCTTTCTGGAATTTTCCTTCTAGTTTTTAGCGTCTTCTAAACTTGTTTTAAAATCAGTCTAAAAGGTATTTGTCACTTGTATCAAAGCAGGAACGCATATTTTAGCTCCAGCTCACAACTTCAGAGGCCCAAGTTGCCCCACTTGGGATACCCTGGCAACAGAAGAACATCCCTCTCACAAATGTGATGGGCCTTTTCAAAACTTCTGGCCAAAATGCACAGGGATAAACACACAAAATGTGTGGTAAGATGCATTTTCTTTTCTGCTTTTTTCAAATATTTGAAGTTGAGTTGAAGGAGTGACAGAGACAGGGAGAGACAGAGATCTTCCATCTGCTGGTTAACTCCTCAAATGCCTGCAACAGCCAGGGCTGGCCAGGCTGAACCCAGGAACCTGGAACTTCACTGGGATTTCCCATGTGGGTGGCAGGGACCCCAGTACTTGGGCCATCTCCTAGTGTCTCCCAAGTGCATCAGCAGGAGCCTGGACCCAGCAGAGCAGGTGTGACTCGAACCAGTACTCCGATATGGAACACAGGCATCCCAAGCAGCAGGGTCATCCTCTGTGCCACAGCGCCCACACCGGAAGAGGCGTTTTTATCAGTGCCATCCAAGGAATTGTCTGTGATGACGGCGAGGTTCATTTCTGTGACATCCAACAGGGTGGCCACTGGTCGGTCACATGTGCCTCTGATTTCTTGAAATGTGGCTAATATGACCAAGGGACTGGATTTCTCTAAGTTTAATCTGTTTAAATTTAAATGATTCCATGTGGCAAGTGGCTTTCATTTGAATGGTGCAGTTCCAGACGTCGCCACATAGCGACTCAGACACGCAAGTAGGTGCCAAGGATCACTCAAGGTCAGATCTGGGGAACACCTGCGAATTCTCTGTGCTCTAACCACTTTCTAAGAGCTTCCACGGTGGAAAGCTGGGGCCTGTCCCAGACAGGAGTTGTTCTTCCCTCTCCCTCCCCTGATGTGGTGGTGACAGGACCTCCTCCCTCTCTCTAGGTCTTCTATGGCAACTCGGACCGAAGCTCCACAGTCCAGAACCTGCTGCGGCCACCGATCATCTCCCGCTTCATCCGGCTGATCCCGCTGGGCTGGCACGTCCGCATTGCCATCCGGATGGAGCTGCTGGAGTGTGTCAGCAAGTGTGCCTGATGCCCGTCTCAGCCTGGCACCTGCCAGAGGGTGGAGGGCGCACAGGGCCACGGGAGGGCCCTGACACACCACTGGGACAAACAGCACTTTCGAATTGCAGAGCTGGGTAGAAAGTATTTCCTTTTTAAAAAACAGATAAAGCTTCTGATTCCAGTGAAAGAAAAAAGAATAAATGAACCTATTCCCCACTCAGGGCCAAAGAAAATAAGAACAAAGAATACATCCCTAAAAACGATTTTCTCACAAAAGCCTAAGTGGCAGGGATAATTTGCTGCCTTCACTTTTTTTTTTCCCTGTCGTCTCTCTGTGACACGATGAAAGGTGCAGTCTCAGGGGAACACAAAGCAGCCCTGATAATTTGAAAACTCTTTTGCTTTACCCCATTCAAAACTGGCACAGAGTTTCATAAAGCAGCCTTGCTGTGAATGCAGCAGGGAGCGAGCACACTTCTCCTCCTGGCTTTCATTCAGCTGTGGCCAAAGAGAATTTCAGAGCACCTGGTGGGCAGCTGAAGGTTTCAGGGGTGGCAGGGGAGCAGGCCCAAGTGTGGTGGATGGCAGCCTGTGGCCTATCACACAATGGGCCTGGTCTCTTGAGAGCCCATACATGACAAATGACCGAATGTCTACAGGAACATAGCCTCCCCTGCTCTGAGTTCACACCTTGCAGGTGGGTTTGGGTCTTTAGTGCCAGGAACACAGGGACTGGGGAGGGGCCCGAGCTGTTGGCCTACAGCTCAACTCTGCAGCCCATTCAGGCTGAAAGCCCCAGCTATGGTCATGGCAGGTGAATATATGGGCCAGGCGGCACGCCACGCAGCAGTCTTTCTACGTTTAGGAACCCCAGATGACAAGAACATGCTGGCATTTCCCTTGATCCAGAGCTACTGTTTTCAAGCAAACTGAACATATTTTGACACCAGCCAGGCCCAGGAGCCTGTCCCTGGCTGCTCCCCCTCCAACCTCTGCCTTGTAACACCCAAACACACTGGCTCCTGACGTTTCTTTGGGAAGCAAAGGGTCTGGCCTGCCCCTCTTTTCCTGGAGGAGCTCCTTAAGCAGGGAGCCTGGGAGTCTGAGGGTGTTTGTCATCTCCCTGCTGTTTTGGGGCTAGCAGCTTTACATTTGCCGTAGCACCCTGCTACTCTCCATGCCATATACCTGACACTGGAAAAATGCTTTGCCCTGCCCAATCTGTTCCCAAATATAAATGTATCACTTCAGGGCCAGGGGGCGGCGGACACCCATCCTTGGCCTCAGGACACATGGACAAATCCATTTGAAGCAGAATGTCTAAAGAGAGACGCTTACATGGAAATTAACTTTTATCATGACAAATTATCAGAGAAATTGGCAGCAGCCCGAGTTAAGGACCTTCCACAACTGGCACATCATACACAGGCATAAATAAGAGTACAGTTTAGGTTAAAAAGAAAGTAACAAAACAGTGTGAGGCCAGTGTGAAGGTTCTCCTAGTAATTGTTGCAAATTTTTGTTTTGTAACTGCATTATTGAGATAAAGGTCACATACCACATAATTTTCACTTAAAGTACACAATTCATTGACTTTTAGTATAGTCAGTCATGCAACTATTATCACAATCAAGCTTAAAAGATTTTCATCGCCCCCAAAAGAAATTCTGCACCTAACAGCCATCACCCACTAATGTACCTGCCCACCCCAGCTCTAGGCAACCTCTGGACCTTTCCTATAAATGGAATCATATAATATGTAATTTTTTTGTGACTGGCATCTTTCACTTAGCATAGTGGTTCTTTTTGGCTTGTTTATTCGAGAGGCAGAGAAAGAGAGACAGCCCATCCACTGGTTTACTCCCCCAAATTCCCAGAGCCAGGCACTTAATCCAGGTCTCTCACATGGGTGGCAGGGACCCAACTACTTGAACCTGCTGCCCCCCAGGGTCTACATGGTAGGAAGACTGGAATTGAGAGATAGGGCCAAGAAGTGAACCCACACATTCCAAAATGGGATGCGCACAACCAGCACCTTAACCTCTAGGCCAAACACCCACCTCCAACAGAGTTTTTAAAGTTCACCACTGTTGTATGTATTAGTATTTCATTCCTTTTCATTGCTGATTATCATTCCATTGTGTGGATAGACCATCATGTTATTTATCCATTCATCCATTGATGGGCAATTGGGTTGTTGCCACTTTTTGGCTATTATGAATGATACTGCCATGAACATAACGTTTCATTTATCTTGTATATACACGTAGGAGTGGAATTGCTGGGTCACATGGTAACTATATTCAACCTTTGGAAGCACTAGTTTTCCAAGTGGCTGCAGCATTATACATTCCTACTAGCAATGTATGAGTTTTTCAGTTTCTCAGCAACACCTGCTGTTGTCTTTGATTATGACCATCCTAGTATGTACGAAGTGGTATCCATTGTGGTTTTGATTTGTAATTCCCTAATGATTATTGATGTTGAGCATCTTTTCATGTGTTTACTGGCCATTTACATGTTTGCAGAAATCTACTCAAATCCTTTGCCCATGTAAAAGCTTACAACCTATTGAGTTGTAAGAGTTCTTTGTATGTTCCAGATATAATTCCCTTATCAGATAGTTAATTTGCCAATATTTTCCTCCCACTGGCTTTCCCCTTCCCCCGAATGAAGTCCTTTGGAGCATAACATTTTAAAAATTTTGATGATGTCTAATTTCTTTTTCTCTTTTGTGCTTCTGGTGTCATTATCTGAGACACAATTGCCAAGTCCAAGGTCATGAATAATTACCCTTATGTTTTCTTCTAAGAATTTTATAGTTCTACCTTTTATGTTTAGATCGTTGATCCATCTTGTGTTAACTTTTGCATATTGTATGAGATTGCGGGGGGGAAGGGTGGTCTAACCTCATTCTCTTGCATGTGGAGATCCAGTTATCCCAGCACCACTTGTTTTAAGGCCTTTCTTTCTCCATTGAGTGATGTTGGTACCATTGTCAAAATCAACTGACCTCAGGGTTTACTTCTGGACTCACAATTTTATTTCCTTACTGTCTTCGTTATTGTAGCCTTGTAATAAGGTTTGGAATTGGGGCATGTGAGTCTTCCAACTCTGTTCTTCCTCAAAATTGTTTTGGCTACCCTGAGTCCTTTGGATTTCCAGATGGATTTTAGGAACAACGAGTCAATTTCTACAAAGAAGTCAGCTGGGATTTCACATTGGAAATGCTCAATACTTCAAAATTTAATCAACAAGATACCAAGTTCTATAAAACATTTATCCGCAGGTCTCAGCTTATGACAATATACTGATTATTTACTTCATTCAATTCATGACAGAATGCATAGGAAGGAAAACTTTCACTGAGGAAAATCTGAGGCCTAAAGGGTCTTGAGGTTAAGTACATGAACTGTTTTTGCGGTATCATTTCTTTGTGGGGAAACTTCTGATTAAAAAAAACCAAATAAACCTGTAATGTAGTAAAAATTCACTCTTACCTTATTTTAACATGTTTACTTTTATTTTGAGAAATGCCAGAATGTGGTCTGCACTTGAAGATTTTTTTTTAAGCTATGGTAAAACATACACAACATTTTGCAGATTTTAAAATAATTAAATGAAGGGTTATGAACAAGGAAGTAGCATTAAGCCAATCTTAAGAAAAAAATCTGAGCGGATTCTGGTACTCAATGTGGGAGGAGGCGACCTGGACAAAGTAAAGGTATTTCAAAACAGAGATGCTGCTATGCATCCACTCTCAGGGCCCACAAGACTGGCCCCTAAAATGAGCCTTTGAACAGTTGGTGACAGAAGCCCATCTTTTTGTCTGCTGACAAACAACTTAGAAGGGCTGTTGCTTCCCCTGCGATTCCAAAAGTAGCTCCAAGCTGGGCCACTGGTAACCCCAACCACTTCACAGGGCTGACATGAAGATCAGATAGGAAACATGCATCAAAATGCTTAGTGACCTCTCACTGGGTTTCCTGTACTTGGCCTTCAAGATTCAGTGACACTCTTTGTCAACATCAATGGGACTGCCAGCTGGGTCACCAATAGAGCAATACGGTTATAAAGCTACTATTTAGTGGGACCTTATATGTAGTGTTTGGCAGGTTATCATCTCATTAAATCCTCACAACAACCCTATGGATTAGGGATTATGACTATCTCCATGTAAAGATAAAGAAACTGAGGCATAAAGACAAAAAGTCCCTTGCTTCAAGTCACACTAGATCTAAGTGGTGAAGCCAGGACACCGCTCAGGCAATCTGACCCTGGATTTAACCATTATACCAGAGTCCCTGGACTTCCAGTGACTTGTTTCAACGAAATGGCCACTCTCAAATCAATTCAGTATGACCACTACTATATTCCATGTCAGTTTCCATACCTGGAGATGCAGTGACCACACTGCTTAGTAGTATTTAAGGGGATGGACTTTGCAGTGCACCTGTTCAGCTTCAAAACAGCCTTGCAACCGGGTGACCTTGGGTAAGCTCACATGCAGTAGGTGAACCTGTTTCCTCATCTGTAAAATGAGGGTGATACACAGCACCCACTGCATTGGATTGTTGTGTAAAAGCAAATGTAATAACAAAAGTCAAACACTTGGCATTATGCCTGGCCATGGCAAATGCTATTAATGGATTTAAAAAAGAAAGAAAGAAAAAAAAAGGTAAGTCCCAGATAGTTTGACTGAGTCATGATAAAAGTATAGCCGAAATCACAGCCATAAGTTTCCATGCCACTTCAGGAAGAACTGGTTGACACAGTGCTTCTCAGATCACAAAGCACAAAGTTTTATGTCCCACACTTTGTTTAGAAAAAGAAAACTGCACGACAGTTCACGTGTAAGAGTCCACATCATTTATGTTCTTTTCCCCGTGACTGAGCATTTACTCAAGTTCACCTTCTTACCTATTTAGTTCTCAACTGACAAAAGGGCCTTCAAGGGGGGTCAGTAAACCATGCTTTTTTTGTAAATAAAGTTTCATCCAAACACAACCACACTTACTCATTCACATCTCAACTACGCTGCTCTTGCACTACAAGTAGTGCCAACCGAGACCCTACTGCCCACGAAGCCCCCAACACTAGCCATCTGGACCTCTGCAGAAAAAGTGTGCAGCCCTTGCTCTAGCACAAGATGAAAGCCTCAAGGAGCTGTCCATCTTTGCTTCCTCCATAGCACCAGGCATGAGGTCGGCATCTCCTCCCATCCTCCTCAAACCACCAAGTGAGCAGAGGCGACAGACAACACTCAGGAATAAAAGAAACCAAAGTTTTCAAAATGCAGTAGGGGGAAAAAAAGCTTTATCAATAGAAAAAAAAATATCAGCATCATTAAGTAACAGGATTTGCCTTGCTTTACATTAATTTCTGTCCCTTAAACTGATTACAACTTCCAAGGCCCTCGATCCCTCATTTGAATTCGAATGTGTTCTTTCTTACAAAGAAGGAGCTCAAGTCGGCTGCTTGCTGTTCAAAGGCAAAGGACCACAGTGCTCAAGATTGGGACAGGCCTGGCAGTCACATCAGTCAGTGCAAAATCTGCATTTTATTAAAGACATTTGGGAAGATCCATTCAAAAATACATTGTGCTCAGTAAAAATGAACCATTTCATGCTGATAATGAAGGTTACCACGGAGTAGATATTTGTATAATATTTACAGCAACAATAGAAATTTTACAGAAGTTTATAATGGAATACATGCCAGAAAAAACTTGATAAGATGTACCAACACATGATACAAAGAGTTATAGAAACACTTTACAAATGGTTCATAATTAGCTCGTGAGGAATTTAAGTATTCAACACTTTAAATTCAGTTTGGATTCAAAAATTAAAAAGATTAACAACCACGTCACATCCTTGCCACAGTAAAAAGTATGGAATTACACTTTATATAATGGATTATAAAGTCTGTGCAATTAAGAATTTCCACTGATTCTTCATCTACCACAAATTGGATGTCACATCACTCTGGCTTAGCCCTAGTTTTGTTTTTCAGCATGAACAGGGCCTCATGAATGTCACCCCGTCCTGTGTCTTCCCAGATACTTCCTTTAAACTTACAAGAGATCGAAGAAGCTCTAATAGTCATCTAAGTATATACAGAATAACTACCTGAATTTAAAACGGCACAAAGCAATTCTTGGAGATAGGAATCTGGCGTAACTATTGTGTTTGGTTTGTTTCTGTTAATCACTCCAAGTTTACAGCGAGAATTTACTCCTTTCAATCACCGCATTACCTCTCTAGCCTGACTCAATCGGTGACCGAAGAGTAAACAAGGAGAGGGACACAGACTGCCCACTAGAGTCAATTGTACATCTCTGATGAAAATGGATTTTCTGCAAGCTTTGCTTTCCTTTTTGGAAAATCGAAGCCATGGTGGAGAACTCAGAAATTCTCCAGGAGAAAAAGCGTCACTTGTTTTCATGAAACTCTCCGAGTTTGAACTGCAGCTTTTGACAACTCTGGCAATAAACACTTCAATCCCACGCAGGGACAAAAGTCAAGGCATCTACCTTTTCTATTCCTGGGTTTCTTCTGATTAGACCTGAAGCAGAGCACTAGGACAATCTTGTCTATGCCTGAAATGAATCAGATTAGTCTTTTGGGAAAGTAAAATCCCCAACCAAAGAAGTCCTGAGGAAGTCTTAGCAGTCTGTTGAAACAGGAGGGACGGAGCAGCAGACAAGGCCTCTTTCTCCCTGAAACTCTGCGCTGAAGAATGGCGAACAAGGCAACTTCTAATCTGCATACAACACGGAGCTTGATTTTCAGATTCCAAAGGAAGATCAAATGGGGTTTAGAGAGCTTAGACTTGTGGGAAATGAAGGGCCTTAGAAATGAAGCCAGTCTCACTGCTGCAGTTTTACTGGCCCTACAAATCCAGTGTGTGGACTATCACAAATTTTTTCTGGCGAAACAAGAGACAAATCTCCCTTAAATGTTGGAGTAAACCATTGCTGAATGAGAATGCAAGGTAGGTCGTGACCATATTTAATAGCCTACAGTAAATATACAGAAAGGAGGGTCAGCGCCCAGAGCAAGGTGGAGTGAGGCCCAGGCCTAATGTCGGTGAGTAAACAAAGCACTATGGGAAGTGAAGACTCACGTAGTAACTGGCTTGCACAAGTCTACCATCTTTTATAGTACATTCAATTAAAAAAAAAAAAAAAAGGGAATCACATGGGGCAGCAGGCCCGGAGTTTCCTGACTTCGGGTGTCCATAGATGAGGGACTTCACTTTCTTGAGCGGTTTCTTACTCACGGCTTCCAAGGCAGAATTTTTTAATCAGCCAAACCAGATCTTAAAGATATTCTGAATCTCAGCTGGTCAAGAAGCAAAAGGAGGAAATTATAACTGCTCACAAG
The DNA here is from genome assembly GCF_964237555.1 of Oryctolagus cuniculus. Classification (NCBI taxonomy): domain Eukaryota; kingdom Metazoa; phylum Chordata; class Mammalia; order Lagomorpha; family Leporidae; genus Oryctolagus; species Oryctolagus cuniculus. The sequence goes on along the minus strand of NC_091453.1, from coordinate 4,763,168 downwards.
GAACTGTTTTCTTTTTTTATAATCTGGCCACTGAAGTCTCTGGGAGGACCTTCTTATAAGAGTCTGTCTCGAGATTAGGGACAGGGATCTTGCATGGTCTCTTCTGCAGTCCCTTTCAAAGAAGGCTGAATTGTTTTTGAAGCCACAAACAAATTTGCTCTGCCTACACACCCCATTAGCGATGAACTAGAAGAGGCAAGGACATATGCACTATTTTCTGATGTGGTCCAGTATATCACAACACATTGCCAGTCCACAAAAGTATGAGTCTGTACTCACGTGGAGCTCCATACCCCTCTACAATGCAGGAGGCAATGAACTTCTAGATCTAAAAGCAACGCTCTCTGAAAAACACGTTGTGACCAGGAGAGACTACGCAGACTGACTGAGTCACAGCTGAGCTCTAGCAATGAATGCCAAGGAGCCTGGTCCCCACCAGCAGCTAGGTGAACAGAAATGGACAATTTATCTATACACTTACAAGCAATCCTCTGGCCTTTAAAAAAAGTTGTACACTTATGAATCATTCTCAATACATGGCTAGGAGAAAATAAATGGCTTTTTTTCCCTTATTTACTCTAAAAACTAGTTTAAGAAGTGGGGATCCTATGATATCAACTAAGAGGTGCGGGAAGGGAAAATGGGCTAGCATTTCCTAGTGTAGTCCACTAATTTTCAGATTAGGATCATGCTAAACTGGCTGACTCTACAACCACGACATACTTGATAATACAGGCGTGACTACAGACTGACCAGCGTGGCTCTTAGCTTAGAATTAAAGTACAGGTGCACATGGTGAATCTTAAAGCAGGTTCTAAAACAGATTTAACCCAAGCATACAGCACAAATACTTTTACAACAGCCACATCACAACCAGCAATATAGACTTTTTTTTTTTGCTTCTAACCAGTCTGCCATATGCTAATATTTGTAAAGAGTTATTAAATGAGTTGAATAAAAAAAAAAAAAAAAAAGACTCTTTCGGGAGACTTAGCTAAAAGCCATGGGTGCCTTAGAGCAGTTGGTAAAAATCAAGCCAATCTGCCAGGCTGTTGCTTGCTTCTAAATATAAGCCTCAGGGCTCTATGAAAGAGTTTCTAAAGATGCTAACCTAGAATTTAAATTCTTAAATCTATAAAGTCACTGTGGTCTCCTCCCAAAGTATGCACCTTTTAGCAGGCCCAAGACAACGGAAATGAACAACAGAATGGATTCTAAGGAGTCAAGAATTGTGGCAGAAGATTGATCAAGAGACTAGAATCGTTCAAGAGATTGAAGGAGTCCTTACGTGCAGTTCTGAAGCCTGGAGAGAACAATGTCAGAGCCGAGCTCTGCGGACGGGCGGCCTTGCGGTGGTAAAGGGCAAGGCTTCTTTCCCTCAGCACTAGGTGTCTGGGGCTGGATCATTCTTTATTTGGGGGGGAGGGGATGTATTATATCTTGTAGAATGTTTAGCAGCATCCCTGGCCTCTACCCACTAGATGCCAGTAGTATACCACCACCCTCAAGTCGTGATAACCAAATGTCTCCAGACATTGCCAAATGTACCTTGAGGGCCAAAATTGCCCCTGGTTGAGAACCACTGCTGTAGAAATAGCTTCCCTGAACCCCTTCGCACATAGCACTCCCTTTTGGTCTTGGGCTCTAGACAGAGGTTCAATTTCAGATCAAGAATGAACAAGGTTCAGTTAAAGTTTCAGAGAAGAAAACTGAGGATGGCAGACAGAAGTAAAAACAGTGAAGAATTTCTTTTCAAAAAGAGATCAGTGCTATGCCATAAAACAAAGTAATTCATAAGCCTTTCTTCAACCTTTTTATTCTTTAGGGTCCTTCCTACCATGATGACAATCTTTGTGAGGTCAGTAATTCTTCATCAACCAGAGGGGAAAACAACAGTTAAAAAGCCAAGAGAGGGCCCATCAGAGCTGAGAGAGAACTTGACCGTCCCCTCTGCAAGCAGGAAGAGAATTACAAGGCTAGAAATGTGGATTGTAGTTCACTTACAGCTTACTGAGAATCAAGGAAAAACCAGAGCAGACAAGAGCTGAGAAGAGGATAGAAGAGCTACCTCAAAAACACTAGTTGCTAACATTGTAGATATTTTCTGGCTCAAATCCGGGAATGTGTGAAAAGTATGTATTGACTCATCAGTCAGGTTGACTTTGCTCTAGGTAGAAGGCAATTATTTTAGCCCTTCTTTGAAGAACCATCATTAATATAAATGTTCCGCAAACATCTGAGATCCCAGTGTTAGCAAGGATGACAACACGGGAAATCAGCCCCTACGTGACAACGACCCTCAAATGCCATAGTGTGGCAATGGGATTGCGCACTTCCTAAGCGCACAGCACAGTGAGAAGTCTTTCCAGAGACAAAATTGTAGTTTCTGGTTTGCAAGGAGGGAATACAAGGTACAGATCTAGTACGAAAAAAGATGAGCTAAATATATACCTTGTCAGAGTCATTAGCATCCAGGCCAAAACTGCTGAGGGTCCACCTCACTTGTATAACCAAGCAGCTGCCTGGGAAAAGCCAGAATCCAGAGCTACCAAAACAGAAAGAAACAAGATAGAAAAGAGCTAAACAGCATGCAAAACTATTGATCTGAATCAAATTGTTTCAATAGTACCCAGTTGAGTTTCATTTTAGTGCCTTATTCCACTTACTAAAGTTAAATAAAAAGCACCTTAAAATGGCCTCTATATATAATCAATACACATCAGTATAGTATTTATATAAAAATGTAATATGCACACAATTTAAGCTTCGAATAAACTAAGACCGTTTTCCTTACAATCTTCTTAATCAGCAGAGCTATGCTTCTTGAAATTGTGGGGAGAGCGAACAGTCAGCCAGCACATTTTGGTTATGGCTGACTTGGATTCAGGGACTGACACTCAGAATTCTGGAACAAGTAATAATAAATACTGACAAGTTACCTCTTCGAGGGCTGGGAGGGAACTTTAAAAGTCTTATTGCTAAGAGACTACTTCTAAAAATCCGCTACCAATGACAGGTGATGGTGTTGAGGTGACTGCTGTCAAGGAAGGCCCAGAAACCCAGGCTGTGACACCTGGGGGCCACAGCCTGCATCATAATAGGGAGCAACTTGGGAATTCAGAGATTGGATGGGGGAAAGGCAGGTCCTGTTCTGATGAGAGAGAAGGAGGGAGAGCGGGAGAGTGTACAGGTGTGCATGATGACCTTGTTATAAATGGACATTCCCAAGATGAAAAAATGGATATAGCAATTTTCTTTACATCTGCAATTGCTTCAGGAGCCTTTTAAATACACTAGAAGGAGCAACAACAAAAAAAGCGTTTAGAAATAGAAATGCCACACACCCCACCAGCCAAGAGGCTCCAGGCTAGCAGACTACTCAGGACCATGGAGCTGGTTTGTAAGTTCTGCAGACAGGTGCCTCTTACAACCTCACAACAGAGACTGTTCACTGGCAAATCTTTGGTCTACGCTCTTCACTACTGCTAAGCAGAAGAGAACGTTCTCTCTACAAAGACCCACAAGTAAAGCCTCAGTCTATCCTTATGTGCAAGTAACGATATCCCTGGACACGAACAGGAGCCAAGTGCATGAGGACGGACACGAAGTCTGCTAGACTCCTCACTGGCCTATCTCACTGTCTTCCCCTGCAAGAATGGAAAGAGATGCTGCACTTCGTCTGTTACCAAGGACCACGTCTAGAGGCTACTGCTGGGGCCTAAAGGTTGAGCAAGGTTCATACTGTTACAGTCACATGTAGCCACAATTCGACTCCCTTTATTAGAAGTATCATACTCACTTCATATCACAAATGTATAAAAATATGGCAGATAGTGTCATAACGATACTTTTCTTTAAAGGAATATATTTATAAAACAGACAGATATTTACCATATATATTTATATATAGAATAAAATACTCCTGATGCAATATATAAATGTTACTGTTTAGTTTTTATAGAAACTACTGTAGCTGTCCCACTGCTTCACAATGTTCCAAACAGCTCAAAATAACTTTACATTATAACAGAAAAGGTATGATTATAACAGTACAATATTCATTAATTATAAATAAATGTTACAAATCCTATCAAATATGGAAGTTTAGAAAACAATTTAAGACATACAGTTTATCTGCTAACCCTTCAAAGGGATATTCTTGGATTACAATAAACCCCACACTTAGTCTAGGCAGAAAAAAATATGTGGTAAGGGCATAGGTCAACATGGATTTTTCTACCCTTTGCAGTGCCAGGACGCTTCCTGGCTTCCCCAGCTTCCACAGAGATTGCACTACAGCGGGAACAGAAGCGGGAGACACTGGCAGCAGTTCCTGCTTCCTCCATGGCACACTCTCCATTCTCACACAAGACCTGCGGGGAGCCGCGCTGCCTCAGCTGCTCCCGTGGCTCTAAGATCCCTGACTAGCATTTGTGACTGTGAGGAGCCGGACGGCCCCGCACATACAATATTGCACACACCTTCATAAAGCTGAAAATGCTGGCTCACCACCCAGCCCGATCCCTGGCCCACCCCCACCCCAACCCTCCCCTCTCAACTGCCTTGTGGCCCCGCCTCCCCCCACCCCCCACCCCCACCAGGACAAATTACAAGGCTGTCTCTTTTAAATCGTTCAGGTTTGGCATTCGGGAGCGATTTGTTCTGTTATAAGGGTGCCCATTTGGCCCACTCTTGGCACCCAGCTGTTCAGAGTAGGAAGGTCCCTCTGTGGCACCCCTGGTCACAGCGGACACGTGCCAACCAGGATCCATCTGACCCGGCAGCTGGAGAGTTGGCCTGCCCTTTGGCGTGGGCTCCTGCCGGATGTTGCTACTCCCACCAGAGGCCTGGCTCAGGGGGTGAATCCGAATTTCTGAGAAGGAATTTTTGGCTTGCTGAGTTGTTAAGGGCTGGAAGCGGGGGTCTGAGGACGCCGGGTGATTGGAGGCTGAAGAGAGATGTAACAGCTTGCGCAGGGATTTTAGTGGCTGGCTCTGAAAGAAAGGATGAGAATGCACGGAGGGTTTAATTTAGAGTAGACCACAAAGCCGAGAGGAAACGGAGCTCACATCTGAGATGGCTGGGCAGAGTCGGGAAAGGCAAGCCCGTGGGAGGAGAGGCTGGACCAGCTGCATCTGCTCTCAAGGTTTCTTCAAACAAAATCAGAGTCATTTTCCTTCATGAAAGCAGCCAGATGCCTAGAGAAGACACCTGGAGCTGGCATGGCGCTGATCAAAGGCCCAGGCTCCTGCTACTTGGCTGCATCCTGTCTTTCTCATGGGATCTCATGATTTGACCAGCAGGCGTAGGAAAAACAACAGGAGGGAGGGCGGAGGGATATGTTTTCCCTGTTGAGAAGCCTTCCCCAAAGCGCCACATAATGGTTCCATTTAGATTTCACCGGCTAGAACCTAGGCATCGGACCATAACTAGCTGCAAGAGAAGCTGAAACGCATGTGATGTTGTAATTAGGTAGAAGTGAATTCGGCTAAAAATCGTATAGCCCTTTTTATTCTTATGTCCTCAGTTTTCCCTTTTCCTTAATATTACAAAATCTGAACATTCCCCTTGCTGCATTTGTACTTTATTTTTATTTTTTGGGAGTGGTGGTGGCAACACACAGTTTGGGCATTAATAATGCAAAGTACAGAGAACCAAGAAAAGATCCTACAGAACCTACAAGATAATTCCTTCATAGGAGGCCCTCAGTTGCTAACAGGGCTCACAGTGGCACTACCTGCCAGCATGTCTGTCCAACATGGTTGCTGGCCAAAAGTCCCCCAGAGGCCTGCACTGCAGAGGGAGACTGGCTTCCAAGCAGGAGGCCCAGTCGTGCAAGTGGTCTCACTAGCCAACTATTCTCAGGCAGCTGCTGAGCCTCCAGTTCCTCGGAGGTGAAAGGTGGCACATTCTCTTCCTCTTCCTGCACCTGAGGGTGTGTCAGGGTCATTGTCAGAAGAGATGTGCATAGCACTCACAACCAGTCCCTCCTGCTGGGCTCCCTCCGAGCACCTTTCCTCCGCATGTCATGGTACAAGGGACTTGCACTTAAGGGCTTGGCAAAGTCTGAATAAATACTGAAGATTCCAAGGAACACCGTAAAAATTGAAGGCACAGAGTGTTGAACTCCAAGGTAAATGGCTTGAGAACCGACTCATGTAGAAATCATTCCGAGGGAAGTATCTCCACCACCACTTCAATCTCTCCAAGAAATCTTTGAAGTCCCCGCAGGGGGACCCGTGGCACTCTGCACACTGAGTGTTCCAAAACGTTTGCTTTGCTTTGACTGTTTGTTTGCTTTTGGCATGACAGCACAATGAGACTCCTGTGCTTTTTACAGACCCTGACGGCATGCACTTGACTAACGGAGTGATTATAATAATCCACACTGGGCTGGAGATACAAAGTTACTAAGGGAGCTTCATGGCCAAAGAAATGCTTTCACAAAGAAGGTTCTAAAACCCCCCAGTTGTTTTCCACTTTCTTTCTTTTTTTAAAATTGGGACTATCGCATCAGGCCCTCACTCAGGGCCATGTGTTCTTGGTTTGGCTATGTTCCCAGTAAATTTGGATATGTGGTTCTCTACATTCCCTGTGCCCCTCAGTCTGTATGATATGAGAAGAAGAAGAAAATACAAATGGCTGGGAAAAGAAAAGGGCCATTTGAGGAACTCCTGTCAGCCGCTTTCAGTAACAGCTTACAGTTAGAACGAATGGAAAAACCCAAGAAAGGTGAACCTCCACCTTCCAAGTCACAGGTATTTGTGGTCATTTATAGGCACAAGTAACCCTACAGACTACAGAACTCATAAGGGCTGTCAGAAATTATAAAACACAGGAATAATGGCTTTATGAGATACTGCATATGATTAAAAACAAGGTACATTACATTATTATGCTCCTTAGGTGATACTGAAAAAATGCATTAAAATATTTCCAACCAAAATAGCTGTTTAACAGAAGATAAACCTCAGTCATCTGAGAAGTTTACTCATTCAGTTTATGCTTATTCTTCCATTGTGGCAGATAAATGTGTCTGTTACCATACTGTCTAATATGTAACTCCTAATGCAGCTGTCTGCCTGTTTTCTATCCAAAATAGTAAGGATTTCAGAAGCTAGAGTTTTCTTTCAATAGAGCTTACCATATCTGTCTTTCACGGTCCAATTCGTTTGCTACCACCTTCACCACAAACTTCATCTTCCCACCATCTCTGCTGATCTCCCCCAACACTTTATGGCACGACTCACTTTTTACCAAGAGGTACGGTTCTTTAGAGATCTTCTCTCTCTCCTGCGGTGTACAGTATTAGAGGGCTGGGACTATGTGTTCTATGTCCCCTTACCCCACCCCTCACCAGCCAGATGAAACCCAATGGAAGCTTGCCTTTTTCCCAGGACAGGGGTTACTGAAATAAGATCCATCCTGGCTCCCAAGATGCATTTGGCTATCAGTGAGTGTCCATTTAGGGGAGCTCTTGGTCTTGTAACATTGCAGGCTAAGTTACCTGCACCCAGCCCTCCCTTTAAAACAGACAGTCCCTACAGAGTCAGAAAGTCTAGGAGAGGTGCAGGCCCCACTTACTTGGGTCTGTAGATCCGAGATCTTCTCAGGGCGCCACTCCTTGGGTCTGCTGCTTGTAGTGCTAGCAGAGTGAATGGCTTTCTGTAATGTCAGAAGATCAGGGCCATCAGAATTGGGCACCTAGAGCAAAATATGGACAAAGATTCAAAAAGCATGCCAAGAAGCTGGGGTGAGATATACAACCACACCCAATAGGAGTACCAAACCAAAAAAGCAAATCCAACCAAACTAAAACTCAAACAAAAGTCCAATTAAAAAAAGAAACCCGAACTCTCCCAATGTTCAGAATGCAGGTGATGCTAGTTAAATTCTGCTGCCCTCTTAATAATTTTCCCTGCGTGAGGAAAAATTGGCAGATGTCATGCAGCTTTGTTAAAAACCTCAACCCTTAAAGCATTCCCATGCTGTTAGTTTTAGTTGCTGTAAGAGAGAGCAGTTAAATTGGGTTGTACCAGGAATTGCTGTCGTATCCTCATTTCATATTGCAGTTAGGTGATGAACCAGTTCAATAAAATAAAATTTTTTTTCCTGCTGGGAAGATGATCCAAACACCACATTTGGTGGAACCAAAGAAGTCTAGTAGGTTTTCAAGGAAAGCAAACTGGGGAAATATGGTTTGAATCATATTCCCAAACCCAGTAAATCCAGGTCTGGTGTTATACATCCTAGAGAATGCTGGAAATTTGCACCACAAATTCCAGAGGAATGCAATTGGTCTATTCACCAATTCTGGTGAACAAAGGAGACAAATGCCAAAGGCCAAGCAAAAGCTGTGGCTTTAAACTAAGTGACCAGCAAAAGCTAGAGCCAGGCAAGGAAAGAGCATGTTACCAACTAATAGAAGCTGTTTTTTTTTCATGGAGCCTGCTAGCTCACTCAATTTGGTCAATTCAACTTGGTTGCAAAGAAGCAAACTGCTAACCAAGTGTTAAACTCTGTGAGCCAAATGCAAAGATATTTTCTCATTATCAATGTCAATTTAATTCATTACAGGAAATAAGGGGTTTCATGAATGCTGTCTGCCAAGAATTGGCTAATCAGACAATCCAAACTAGCCTTTCACTAGTTTAGCAGATTTTATGCTTTGACATCCTTTAACCGGTTCAGAAAATTCAGAGTGTCAAAGGATTTATATGTCAGTGAATTTATGGAACTGGCTCAGGTACTTAACTAGCATAAAGAGAATATGACCCCATGAAAATAAGACATGCCGTTGTCATCAGTAAAACAAGTTTACTGGAGCAGTTTTCAGGACTACCATACGTAAAAATGGGTACCATGGGTGGAGTGACTACAGGAAGCTTTTTCAAAGAAGAACTATGCTTTAAATGATTCTTTGAATTAAAAAGAGGGAAGAGGGATTTCTTGATGCTTGGATTCTCCCCGGTGGTGGAATCTGTCTGCAATATAAGATAAAAATAAACTAATTGCAAAAAAAAAAAAAAGCTTTTATTGAAACTACTAGCCCTTGGAAGCCCTCAAATAATTAAATATTAACAGTCACTGAAAAAAATCTCTGTGTTGTATATCTAGAGGGGTTTTGTGTCATTTCTTACCTGGACTTAATGATGTAAATTTAAGACAAATACAAACTTTTTCTAAGGCTATAACATACGGTCATGATCAGTACCTATAGCAGGGATGCCTAGAGATCTACACACATCTATTCACATGAAACTTACAAAACACCTAGGAATTTACTATCAGAAATATGATTATTATAAAGAATTCTATATAAGGAGCTACTAAGGAACTTCAATCTTCTCCTAATTGCTAAGGGGGACTTGAGCAACTAAAAAAATCTATCATGTAATCTGTCTAATCGGGGGGAAAAAGATACTGCAAATCCTTTTGAAACTGGTCAACTCTTGAACCAGAAAACATCACTTGGAAGAGGCATATATCATGATTGTGGGGTATCAACACTGAGTAAGAATCCTTGCTTCACACTGTTAGACATATTTACCCAGTGGAAAATATCCTGCACAATTCAGCATACTGGTTTGGAAGTCAAGAAACAGAAAGTTCAATCTATAAATTGAAGCATCATTACAAGTTGAGATACTAACTAACTAGGATACAATTACCAAGTTGGCAAAGTCACCATATGCTCCAAGGGCTTATGTAACTCTCTGGGTATGTAGCTGAAGCCAGATTTCCTAAGGCAGCTTCCAAATTTGCTTGAATCAAAGCAGGCACCTTTACAATACAGAATTATTTTGGGGCATCACTTTTCCCTGTTTTGGATTATTTCAATAGAGAAAACTAGAATGTGTATGGCTGTGTATATAAAGACATCTGAGTAAAATCCCCCATAAATTTCCTGTTCTAACGAAAAGAACCCCAGGAAGAGTGTAGCTTCCACTGCTCAAGAGGTCCAAATCGAGCTCCAGAGGCTCTCCACCGAAGCAGGCCCGCGGAACGGACTAAGCGTGGGCCTGGTTCTCAACTCAGGAGGAGCAGCTCTAGTTCTCCCACCAGACTGTATGCCTTTGGAAAGGTCAAAACTTGCTTGAATGCAGTTCCTACACTAGTGAAACGAAGGGGTTAAATGCGATTTAGGATCCACCTCCACTTTAAAATGTCAGGCTTCTCCTTGAGCACTGGGTATCAGATTCCAAGTTTTGTGAATCTTATGCAAAGGCTACAATGCCTTACATCTTTCAAAGCTTGTTTTATTTAGATTCCTTTTGCTGGGTTCTAGCAAGTGAAAAGAAAAAAAATTAACTTTAATTATGTTTAAAAGCTCAAAGAAGGCAGAGTTAACTCCAAAGCAGGCTTAGGAGCCTGAGGCATGGCAGGCTGTCCTGAGCACTCTTTGGAAATCTGACTCTAGAGCCCAAAGTTCTTCTATTTCTTTTTCTTTTAATTAAAAAAATGCAGAGGTACAAACAACTTTGAGTTGGAAGGCTTAAGGCATTACAGCCTGTGCAGAGATATTCTGTAGCTATTCTGCATATTAAAAATGAAACTGAGGAAAACTCAATAAAAAGATTAAGTGGATGGAAAGGATGCTAGGGAATAGTACTTCTCCTATCTGCTCCAATCTCCAACACTGATATAACATTTGACTCAAACCCTGAATAAAGTCAGTCAACAGGTATATATACTCTATTTGTGCTGTGGTGGGTCGGCGGCTTCAGGGTTAATGCTGGGCAAAGGCAGACAGACATCGAAATCTAAACCTATGCACAAAAACACTCTCAATTCCTTCTCCCTTACTACTTTCTATCACTTAATCCCCTCACAATGGCTGTAGACCTGTGGTTAAGAATAAAAATCCTGAAATCAAAATGACAGTGGTCAGGAGGAGGTAGATAAACACATTCTACAGTGATAAAAGCTTTATATTAGCACCTTAAATATTTTAAATGTTCCTAGGTTAAATCAAGTCTACAAGTATTTGTTCATCGAGTCTAAATAGCAAATGTAGTAATATCTGACTGAACAGCATTTTGACTTCACATTCTGTTTTAAGTGAGTTTCAGTTAGATACAGGTTTTTAAAAGCTCATTTTAATATTATGCAGCCACTAAAATGAAGAAAGTTAAGTTTGTGTAGTACGATATATATGTAGATATACTATTAAAAGGAAGAATACAAAATTGTACTAAAATTATTACTATTACTTAAACTAAAAGAAAATCCAAAATCCCCCACCTTCTTTCCACAAACACATGCACAGGCTAAAAAGCGAGGAGGAAATACTTCCGAACCCTAGTACTATTTGTGGCAAGCTGTTAAGCTCAAAAATGATCTTATTCTCAATTTTTCTGTAATGAGCTTATATTTATCTAATAATTGAATGTATGAAGTTACTAAGTAAGTGAAAGAAGTGTCATGTAAGGGTAATCTAGGGAGATTAACACTGCTAGAACATATTAAGACAAAAATCTCTACTTTGAGTTGCTCTACACTTTTTCACTATCTTCTCCCTCATTTTTACTTACCACTGAGTCACAATCTTAGAATTTTCATCCTGGAAAGGGCCTCAGAAACACGGTCTAATCAACTCATCTTACAGATGCAATCAATGAACTCCATCTGAACAGGCCATTTTGATTATGGCTTTTCCTCTTCAAATACATGAGAGTAAATCATGTATGAAGTGAAACTAGAAGCACACATTTAAAATGGCTAACTCAACTTTGCCTCGTCTGGAAGGTGTCAGAAAGCCAAGGGAGCGACTGTTTGCTCCTGTCACTAGCAGCAGAATCCTGGCTTGGCTGGGTGAGTGGAGTGAGGCCCATGGTTCCCGGCAGCCAGCCCTTTGTTCAGGCAGAGCGCTCGCAGGAGATAAGGTGGAGTCCTTCTCACAGTGCAATCACAGGGGAAGCATGTTCTCGTAGGAAAGCAAGCCCTGAAATGTCACACACAATCTTCTCTGTGACTAAACGGCCCAGAGACACACTTGTAAACACGGGGATTCTACAACTAGCCAGCTAAGAATAAGGAATGGTGATTATTATGAATTTCAAGATTTAAATGTAAACCAAAACCATTTCCTAAGTTTTTGTGTATCGTTAAGCCCCCAAAGAGAAACAAATCCCATTTCTTCATAGGTTTTTAAACGAATATAAATCCACATGAATAAGAAGTTTATTGAGAAAGGTTTTAAGTGTTCCCTCTCATCCAAATGAAATTTCTTCTATTCCTGGAGATTTTCTGCTAAATCCAGAAAAAGCTCTGTGAGACGAGCACAGTTGTTCAGAATTTCAGAAAGAGACATACACAGTCTATACATGTCAAGTCTCAGTAGGAAAAGAAGTCACTTTGATTGCCACGTACAATGCGTAAAGCACCCACAGAATACAGCAGAAACATATGCCATTACGTGTGCAAAGTGGCTAGGTACTTACTGCTTGAGATTTCTTCTTTTTCTTTTTCATTGACCTGAAAAAGCCTTGCTTCTCCTTCTCCTTGAGTTGTTCGGAGTGACTAATATTTTCGGGACTTTTCCTAAATGAGAAGACATTTTTATCATATTGCTCTTTTTGATCATTTTCTTGCCAATGTGAGAACAGGAAGAGTGAAAAGGCATGCCACCAGGGTCAGACAGCCTTGTAGAGCCAAGCACACAGGTAAAGAGCCTCCAAAACAGCACAGGAGGAGCTGAATTTAATCAACCGTGGTTAATGATTATCCTTTGGCACAGGCTCACTCAAACTAGCAATTTGCGCATTATCACAAATGATCTGTGACTGTGCTGCAGGACCATTTTCCGCTGTTGAAAACCTCAGAGCTAGAGATTCTGAAAAGTGCATGCTTAAAGGATGCTTTTTCAGTAACCCTCTGAGAGAAAGAGCAGAGTTTCCACACCTTTATTTTTCTATTTACGTTTTTAAAACCAGCCCCACAGGGTTATTATTAGTTGCTTGCCAAGATATCGAACCTAAAAAATCAATGCTGCTATGGAAACATTATAAGTAAAAACTGTCTGAAACTGGAAATTAAGCCTTTTATCTATTCATTAAAATGAAATAAGAAAGTTTAAAAACTGCAGACAGCCCGAATGTTTTCCTACAAGGCACTCATGAAAAAAAACAGCTTCTAACTGAAAATACTGCCACAGAGCTAAATGCCACTGACACCACCAGGCATTTTAATAAAAATAGACGACATTAAAAGATGGGAAAAAGGACACCTTGGCCTCGCAAGCTGGTTACTTGTGTGTTAAAAGGAGACCTATATTACTTAATTTAACCTACACTCTTTAAAAAGCAACTCAGCTGGTGTTATTCCTGAAAAAAATATACGACTGTGGAAAGTCGTTTTCTCAAGAGACCGGATTTTTTTATTAGCTATTTCCTAAAATCAAGAGTTAAAACTGATATGATTAATTCAGATTTATGGCTTTAGAATACCATAACATGATGACGTTACTAAAATATCTAAGAAAATATGAGCGAAGCAGCATTTTGCTCTAACTTGAACCACAGAAGTAAGACTCCTAGGATTGAAAGGAGCCTCAGAGAGCATCTAGCGCAACCAGCAATACTACTGTTAATACTCTGTAACTTCCAGAAGCGAACGAACGCCGTGCTCAGGATACAGCTAGCATCCTTCCGTAACGGCGCCTATATATGATATAGGAACACAACAGAACATTCCCATTGATGGGTAAACTGCCAAAGGTGTGCTGAGGGTAAGAGCACTTTCTGCCAGTCCAGCACATCTTTGAGGGGAACATGGTGCTGTGAGAATGCTCATGGTGGCACCAGAGCAAATGAAGCCTTAAGCCGCCCACCCTAGGAGGTGTGGTGGATTCTGTGTGGGAAGAGAATGCATCCAAGATGAAGCAGAGAATAAGAGGAGAGGAGAGTAAGCAAAGAGAAGGGAGCAGGAAAGTCAGCTCAGTGTTTGCATTTTGGGTCGCTGCAGTGCTGGGTCCCCCACACACAGGGGAGATGGGCCTCAGACTGCTCTCTTCAGAGGCACGGGACACCTACAGAGAGTCCAGGGGGAGCAGGAAGAATGAGGAGGAGACATTTTCAAGCTGAAGCCGAGCAGAGATGGAAGGTCTAAGATCCGAGCAGAGAAAGAGCACAGAGGCCAAAAGCAAAAAGGAAATGAATTGCCCTTGAACGAGAGGTGGAAAGCTAACAGTCGAGCTGAGTATGACTGCATGGCAAAAGACGGAGAGGGAGTCAGAGAGGAGAAAGGGAGAGAGACACACATAAGGAAAAAACAAAGTGAGGGAGAAACAATGCGGAAACATACGTCCCCAGAGAATCAACAGAGAAACAGAAGGGAGAAGAGTGGGCGAGACACAGGGCTGCAACGTGAAAAGTCGTGTGACGTACAAAGGCATGAAGGAGCTTTGGGCTTGGGCAAGTGGCACCACGCCAAATGCACAAGAGTGTGGCAGTCACTCTGGCCCCACCGCCTCACACTCACCTGGCACAGCCAGCAGCTGTGTGCTGAGCAGGCAAAAAGGAGCTGTGCAGGGGAAGGGTAAACTAGGGGTTTGCATAAATCTCAGAGATGGAAGATTTAAGAAAGATCACCAATCCAATCACCTGACCCATTATCTCGGGCAGCAGCTGTGATCAAGAGTACAGGCTGGGGCCAGCGCTGGGGAATAGAGGATTAAGCTGCTGCCTGTGGTGCCAGCCTTCTGTATGGGCGCCAGTTAGAGTCCTGGCTGCTCCACTTCCGATCTAGCTCCCTGATAATGCGCCTGGGAAAGCAGCAGAAGATGGCCCAAGTCCTTGGGCCCCTGCACCCATGTGAGAGACCCGGAAGAAGCTTCTGGCTCCCGTCTTCAGCCTGGTCCAATGCTGCCTGTTGCGGCCATTTGAAGAGTGAACCAGTGGATGGAAGAACATCGCCATCTCTCCCTTTCTCTCTGTAACTCTTTCAAATAAAATAAATAAGTCTTAAAAAAAAAAAACAGTACAGGCAGAGGAGGCAGGGGACAAGGGGTATAAACAGGCACCTTCCCACGCAGGGCACTCTGACTTTATCTAATACAAGAGGTACTTCAAGAGGGTCAAGAGGAAAGACAGAATCCCAAAGATTCAAATAAATGAAAGAATTCAAGTGGTCTTAATCAAGAGTCAACCAACATGGACCGAGTATTTTACAAGTGCCAGGCCCAGTGTTAGCTGCTGGAGACACAGAAAACATTAAAACATTCACTTAAGCCACTCACAGATTCACAGAAAGTGGGCCAAGATAAGACATAGAGATTTGACAGCTAGGGACCAAACAGGCAGTGGGGTCAGACAGCAGGGCTGGGACTTTAGCAGCATAATCCCTTGGGAGCATGGTAGCAGGTGACTTGAAGAGATGAGGCGCATTATTCTGTGACACTTCCACCACCACCACCCCTTCTCTGGCAGTGTGACTAGGGTAGTTGGCCAGTATCTGAGAAGAGAGAGTCAGTGAATAGTTCTATGGAGTAATTCTGCAAGTTATGGTACCAAGCATTGACAGATACCAATACAGTGATCACTTTATAAGGAAAAAATAAGAGTGGGACTACAAGAGTGAGTTGTAGCAATTCTTCACTCATTGTAACTACTGGGATTTCAAACTAATTTGGTTTACTGTGTAAGCATCAATTTTTAAGCCTTTTGAAATGCTTTATACACTGACTTTTTAAGCAAAGTAGAAGCCATTTATTTTCTAACTATACACTCTACACGGATATCTATGATGTGTATGATTTTCCCACTAGAGGCCTGAGAAAAGACAGAAACACCTGCTGCTCTGCACAGCTCATTCTTTGTCTGCACACTGTATTCTTACCTGGCACTATTTCTTGCCCTTACAACCTCAGTGCCAAACACTAGAACTGGGCATAAAAGAACAGACAGAATCTAAGTGAGGACGGAGGTGTCATCCTATCATAAAGATGATGAATCTGACTCAATAAGTCTATTTTTCATGTTCTGAGATATTTTTGGCTTATCTCCCAGTTCTTAAGTGTATTCTTAATTGAGATAGCCAAAATAACAGCTTTGGATATTATACTACAATATATACTTATCACTTTAAAATATGACATAGTAGTTTGATTTTTCCATGACCAGAATTGGGGACACTGCATAAATATTCTCTTCTTGCCATCAAGGAGAAACAGCGTGGCCTTAGGTTACGTGCTAATTTGGGACCATCAACTCGTTATGTCACCATAACAAGACTCTTTTGTGTTTTTGTAAGAGTTATCAAATGTGCATTTCTCTCACATATAAAGACTATGGTCAAACAATTAGAGATTTTTCTTCAAGAAAAAAAATCCAGGTGTGTCAAGTTTAATTTATGACTTAGACTAAGTTCAATATGATACAAGAAGGAGAAGCATAATAGAGCATTATCATTAGGGGGAGTAGGAGCAAAAGAATAGGGTCAATTCATCATTGACAAACTGGAACTCTCTCAATTCTCATCACTACAATACTAGAATAAGGACGACCTGATGAAGGGTGGACTGAAGTTCAACATCGCATTCATACCTCTGATGCCTTTTAAAACAACTGTTTTCTGGTTTCTACATATATCCATAGTAAACAAATTCTACTCAGAAAGACAGAAATAGTACATTACTAATGCATACCTACATTCAGATTTAATTTTGGTTTGTCCTACCTAATTTTCACAGGACTACCTATAGTTTGTAATTGATAATCTTCTAAACCGTCACCACTTCTTTATGTAATGACCAAGAGAGAATCAATCCTTTCTGTACTTCTATACTGTCACCATTAAGAAACTATTTTCATAGCTTCTCAAAGTCACACCTGAAAAGAGTCAACACTGGTAACTAAACGGAGCTGTGCCTATGCTTTTAGGTTAATGCACAGCAGTCTTCCCTACATAACATGGGAGGAGAAAATAGTCACAGGAGGAAGAACATGCCAAAGGAAGAACATGCAAACTAAAGCGAAGGGAAACACCTGATAAGCCATACTGAAGTCGGATGACCTAAATAGTAACTGCAGCCACTAACATTTTGATTGCTTGACTCACTTGAAAGGCAGAGAGAGAGAGAGAGAGAGAGAGAAAGTCTCCATCTACTGGTTCACTCCCCAAATACGACAACAGTCAGGACAGGGCTGAGGCTTAAGCCAGGAGCCAAGAACTTAATCCAGGTTTCCCATGTGGGTGGCAAGGACCCAACAACAATTTGGGCTACCACTACTGCCTCCCAGGGTCTGCATTTGTAGGAAACTGGAAGTCAGGAGGTGGAGGTGGGTATTGAATCCAGGCAATCCAATTTGGGAGGCAGGCATCTCAACAGGTAAGGCTAAACGCCCACCCCACTGTGGTTAACACTGATGAGCGCTTGTGGTGCCAGGCCCTGTCCTACGTGTTTTTTATGTACTACCTCATTTAATTGTCACATGAACCCTATAGAGGAGGCATTATTCTCAGCCCTATTTTACAGATAGGGAAACAGATAAAATCATATGGCTAACACTTGACATCAATCAAGATACTGTATTCCAGAGTCTAAACTCTTAGTCACTAATGTCAACTCTATTTCATTTAACAAAAAAGATAGTGGACTGGGGCTGGCGTTGTGGCACAAAGGGTTAAGTGATGCCAGAATCCCATATGAGCACAGGTTTGAGTACTGGCTGCTCCACTTCTGATCCAGCTTCCTGCTAATGTGCCTGGGAAAGCAGTGGAAGATGGCCCAAGTTCTTGGGCCCCTGCCACCCATGTGGGAGACCTGGATGAAGCTCCTGGCTCTTGGCTTCAGCCTGACCTAGCCCTGACCATAGTGGCCATTGGGGTGTGAACCAGTGGATTGAAGATCTAACTCCACCTTTTGAATGAATAAACAAACAAACAAATAAATAATGTTTTCTTAAAAGGTAATGGATATAAAGTAAGTTTATGTAGAAAAAGTATATTTATAGCTTTTGAAAAGTTATTTTTAATATTTTTAAAGATTTATTTATTTGAGAGGCGGAGTTACAGACAGAGAGAGGGAGAGACAGAGAAAGGTCTTCCCTCTGCTGTTTCCCTCCCCAAATGGCCACAAAAGCCAGAGCTGGGCTGATCTGTGAAGCCAGAAGCCAGAAGCCACTTCTAGGTCTCCCACGTGGGTACAGGGGCCCAAGCATTTGGGCCATATTCTACTGCTTTCTCAGGCCATAGCAGAGAGCCAGAATGGAAGAGGAGCAGCCAGGATACAAACTGGCACCCATATGGGATGAAGGCACCACAGGTGGAGTCTTAACCCACTATGACACAGCACCAGCCCCAATATTGTTGTTTTAAGCATTAAGTAATTTTCACATTAGGGCACAATAATACTAAAACTTTGATCTAACCCTGTAAATGTTACCAACACAAAGTCATTCCTCTACTTCTGGCAACAAACAGCAGGGAAAGACACTAAGAGGCTGGTCTTAAGACTAAATTTGGTGATGTACCCATTTTATTCTCTTGGTGGAGGACTTAATGAAGTTCTATGAAGTGCACATAAACACCTCTTATATCTAAATAGGTAGTCTTTCACTCAAGCAGCGGGGAATAAAAGTGTACACTGTTATCGTAGAAAAAAGTCCTTACACCCCACACATATCTGCTAATGGAACTTGATAAACACTGTAATTCTCTCTAGAATTTTATAAGGACAAAAAAAGATAAAAGGATAAGTTTCCACATCATTTATACCTCTGACCACCATTATGCTTTTATGGTAGTGTAAAGAGCTGTTCCCTTATTTCTTTTTACCCTAATGCAAATCAGATGGTACAGAGGTAAATGCCAGGAGATTTGGAGTCAGAACCCATTAGGGTCTGAATCCTGGCTCCCTCCTTCATGTTACAGGCTGTGCAACACCAAACAAGTTCCTTGACTTTTCTAAGTTTCAGTTTCCTCATTTGTAGAATGGCAGGAGCCTCTACTTCAAAAGATAATGGTGAGAACTGAGACAACGTACACAATGCACACAAAGCATTAAGAAAAGTATCTATATGAGGCTCAACCTCAATAAAGGGAGACCTCAAAAACCACCATTTATGACAGACAAATGCAAAGGAAGATTTATGAGATATTTATTGATCCGGGAGGTTGTTTTCATTTTATGCAATATTTAATGTGAAGGCTGAACTTGTAAAAAGTTCACAAATATTGAGAAGTCATATTTCCTGATCTAACAATCTTTCTTGAGAAAAGAAGGAATAACAGGAGAAAGAACAGTAAAAAAGCTTACATAAAAATTCTTTGAACTCTTAAATCTACAATTAGAAAAAAGAAGAGTAAAAAGAAACCAAAATACTCACCATGGATCAAATGCTGTTTGTCTTTTTGAATGGTTAGTTCCAGAACTGCTCTCAGATGGTAGGGAAGAGACTCTAGTTGACACATTATTTTCATGAAAAGAATTGTCTGGGCGTGGTGATGGCACTAAAAGAAAAAAATGAGTCCCTGATGTATAATTTTGGTCAAAGCAGTTCTCACATTATTCTACATTTTCTCGAGCACACATTGTATGAATGCTCAATCTGCTTTTGCTATTACTTCTGTGTTTTCTGAGGGTGGAGGCGTTCTAGGCAACATTCCTCCTCCCCCACTGCTTCCACATTAACCTGCAAAGGTCAGCTAATACCAGGCAATAGGTATTCAAAATAGAAACCTGAGCTGTCTGCTGATAAATTGGAGAACATATTTTAAACTGTGAATATCATTACCCTCACCACCACCCTCTGCCACTCTTTTGACATTTTTTGAAGTTAAAGCTTTCTTACCATAGACTCAACCATGCAAAATCTATTCTTAGTCTCAAGTAATTTTTAACAATATGTGAGCTGGAAGGTACAAGCCATGGTTTAAGTCTTGATGTTTGAGAGACAGCATCACTCATATATTTTTTAAACAAAATTACAAAGAAATCTGATTATTTTCCCAAAACATATTTCTCTGAATTCTTACTTCAAAAATGAACAGAGAGGCTGGAGGTGTGGCACAGCGGGTTAAGCCACTGCTTGCAATGCCGGCATCCCATACTGGAACACTGGCCTGAGTCCCTGCAGCTCCACGTCCAGCCCAACACCCTGCTGATGCACCTAAGAAGGCAGCAAAGATGGCCTAAATACTTGGGCCTCTGCCATCCTTGTGGGAGATTCAGATTGAGTTCCCAGTTCCTAGTTTCAGCCTGGCCCAGCCCGGACCTTTGTTACCAACTGAACCAGTGGATGGAAGTGATCCAGCAGATGGAGGATCTCTCTCTCTTCTCCTTCTCTCCCTTCCTCCCTCTCTCTGTCACTCTGCCTTTCAAATAAATCTTTAAAAAGAAAATGAAAAACAAAAAAAGCGATAATGTATGGAAGTAAATACTTGTCTGTTTTGAAGGGGTGGATGGGGTGGGTGGTCACTAACTTTTTCTGTCTTTATAAGCTTGGTCATACATCAGAATATATTCCAAATTTCATCATAAAAAGAACAGGACTATATTAATAGACTATATATCAACAGAAATGACACCAATTCACTTGACTTTTGATCAGCAGGAACAAAGACAGGAACGATTCCATAAAAGAGGTCATTTCAATGATGCCACTCAATCTTCCTCTAGGACTTAGTGGTATCATTGAAATGACAGATGTCTCCGGATGTTTCATCTAGTTAAAACTTTTCCTTCTATTTATGAGGATTTTTTTTTTAAAGATTTATTTATGTATTTATTTGAAGGGCAGAGTTACAGAGAGATCTTCCATCTACTGGTTCACTCCCCGAATGGCTGTAATGGCCAGGGCTGGGCCGTGCCAAACCCAGGAGCCTGGAACTCCATCTTCATCTATCACATGGGTGACAGGGGTCTAAATACCTGGGCCATTATCTGCTGCCTTCCCAGGTGCATTAGCAGGGAGCTGGATCAGACTGTGGAGCAGCCGGGGCTCAAACTGGCACTTATATGGGATACTGGTGTTGCAGGTGTCCATTTAACCTACTGTACCACAATGCCGGCCCCTATTTGTTGAGTTTTTAAAAATTAAAATGTTCTACGTGCCAAATCTTGAAGTGGATTATGAGGTAGACAAATGAGCTGTTTCTCTGATATTAACCAGTTTAAACCACTTGCAATCAAAATTAAAACTGTGTTTCCAGAGGTCCAAGACTAATTAATTTGCAACTCCATTAGCATTTTATATTAAAGTATATTCTCTAGCCATCTATAGAAATAACAAGGGTATAATACATTTTAGAAGTAAAACTTAAAACTGACAGCAGAAAAGGTTTTTGCTCATATATATTACAACATTTTGTTTTAATTATCTTAAATGCAAATTAAAAGTTTAGTCCCATAAGATTCTAAAGTAATCATGGTATCAGAAATAGATAAATGCATTACAAGGCACATTCAGGGCCTTATGTGCTCTCCACAGGGGGGGTGGCAGGGAAGAGAAGAGCCTAATCAGTTAATGCACATTAGTCCTGACTCACAGTTCTTCTGCATTCAGCTCAGGTTCCTAATGAAAATGACCAAGCAATTCTCCATGTTCTCTACTGCACCCCCTCCCCCCAATTCATGCCCCTTTCCAGCTGTCTTAAAACAGCGGAAATAGCTAAAGGTCATGCCATATGGGCACAAGTGGCTAGGGAAGGCTGTGGTGACTCTAGAAAGCTTGTTAAATCTGAGCCTCCTGACCCCAGGGCCTTGCTCCTACTCTGTGGGCTTGGTGTACACTTCCTGCTAGGGTCCTAGGATTCCCAAGGGTTTTGCGGTCCTACTATTACAGTTACTCAAAAGGGCTGCCTTTCTCAACCAATGTCTCTAAAGCTCATACAACCTCCAAAGCATCCCTTTTGGTCATCTGTTAAATATCAAAGTGCATTTTTAAGGCTATGCAAGTATACTTGATATTTTTTCATTCAGTGAACGAATCAAATACATATTTATGCAATGGCACCAGGCAGTGTGCTAGTTCATGAGAGTCCAAAGAGGAAAAGATGAAAAGAATCCCATATGTTTGAAAGGCTCACAACCTTGAGAGGGAGATGCAGACACAGAATCAGTACAATGAGGTCAGTGTTGTATAAGAGGCATAGACAAGGTACCACGGGCAGAAAAGAGAGGGAAATGCTCCCCTTAGTCTGGGATGGGCAATGAAGTCAACACTGGAGAGCAACTTACAGAAACGGACAGAAACAAGCTGTCCCAGCAAAAGAAGAGTGTGTTTCAGGTCAGAGGAGGGCACAGTCTGTCTGAGTTCCACAGACAGGGCACCAGAGAGACTTGGAAGGTAGGAGAAGAGGATCAGAGTCAGACCACGGAAAGTCCAGAATGTCATCTTAGGGAATTCAGATTTTGTCCTGATGCCAATGGGAAGTCAGCAAAGGCCTCTCAATGGGTGAGGGCTAGGGTACTGAGTGTGGGCCAGTGGGGGACAACGGCTTGTTGTTCTCTATTCATTTTGCCTGTAGTGCTTAGAGTATCTTTGATTGTTCTGTAGAATGATTAAGTTTACTGGCAATCTCTCCTCTAGAGTGTGAGCTCTGTGGGAATGGAGATCTTTGGCTGTTTTGGCTACAGTAATGCCAAGCAAATGGGTGACTACGTTAAATGGTCTAAGGCTTAACCGAATGAACGAGTGGTATGGTGAGAACAGTTTCAGGAGGACCATTCCAGTGACTGCTCTGATGGGGACCTTAGGGACAGGGAGGCAGCTAGGAGGCTACTCAAGGAAGCACGCTGGAAGCTAGGAGGGCTTCAGTGGGACCAGAGGTGGGAAACCTGTTGGGAGGCCACTGTGTGGCAAGAATGCTGTTGATCTAAAGTCAGTCAGGGCAGTGAAGAGGTAGTAGAGAGCATGGGCCAGGGATGGCAAGAAAGAGGGAGGAGGGGAGCACCCTGGTGAGTGCTGGCGACAGGCTTACCTCTGTAAAAGCTACCAACTCTTCTGGGGACAGGGTCATTGTACAGATGTCGATTTTCTTTGGGGGCTGTGCCGTCATCGGAGTGTGGGTCATGATACACTCCACCCTGAGGCAGGAAACACGTTTATGTAAATTAAACCACAGATTCATCACAATGGTGCCTACAAACTTAGAGCAGAGCCTAATCAATCTATCATTTACTCAAAGATCTTTTTAAAAAGAAACCCTGAGACCCTGCCATGAGAAAAACAACTTACTTTATAAGCCAGTGCAATTGGGGGGGGGGGAGGCTGGACATAAATAAATTTTAAAAGCTAGGCTGTAATGCTGTTGAATGAACAATCTCTGTGGACACATCTTAACAGACACTGTAATAATTCCAAAGAACTCAGACCTCAGACTTCTGCCGAGCATGGAAAGATGCAGTGCCTTCTCTGGAGGACTCTTTAACGGAAGGTCTGGCCACGGTCATCTCTGGAGGGAGCTGCTCTCCAGGCTGCAAGTGAAATTTTAAGAGAACTTAGAAAAGCATCCTATTCCTATGCATGAAAATCATGCTTTTATTTGGTGGAAGTGGCTAAAATAAAAATAAAAAATGTTAGTTAGCTAAAATAAAAATTGACCCAGAAAGAGCCAATCATCTAGTGAACTTAAAATAAGTCAAATTTCACCGATATGGAAACTAAAGTTCTCATCAAAGTTAAGGCAAGCAAGGGAAAAATGGATCTGATAATAGTTCAATTAATTATTGAAAACAAGAAAAACCATCTTCCTACTATCTAGACAGTCATGGCTCTTGAGTGGCACTCTGATCATAGATTCTATTAGCTAATCCAAAATCTCTGTAGCAGATTTTAGGCTAAGTTCTCCAAAACAGACTGTGCAGACACAAAAGTATTTTTGAAGGACTTATATGGCAGTTCCCGCTGAAAACAAATTTTTCTTAAATGTATCAAGGAATAGAATAAGTCTTCCTCATAATTTTTGTCTGAAATGTCCTAAGTACTCTAGTTCATGTGCTTAAGCCCTCAATCTTCTCTGGGATGAGAACATTTATGTATTGTGTACTTTCTGAACCACAGTCATGAGTGCTCATCTGTAGCGCCACTACCATTCCCAACTCGCTCGAGGAAGTGAGTCACAACCTAAGAACAGCATCCGGGCCACAGGGCTGCTCACTGAGTGGGGGAAATGGAGCATTTCCCACTCTTGGAGAAAAAGATTAAGGAAGAAGGCATTAGGAGGAGTTAGCGGCAGTTGTGTATCTGCACGTGACACATAGAATACTATCTAAAGCCTCTGTGATATATCCAGAGTATTTTATTTAAAATTCAAAATGCCATGCCATCTTTCTCCTCTCACTCCTCAAATGCTGAGCAGGGATGCATGCGGCGCAGGCTTTCTTCTGCCAAGACCTCATTTGACTGTTACCACTTGTATTGTTAACAAAAGCCTCTAGGAAAGTAGAGCAGAAAACAAACAGTTGGGAGGTGGCGTTTGGTCTAGCGGTTAAGAAGCCACTTGGGATACCCACACCCCCTGTCAGAGTCCCGATTCCAGCTTCCTGCTAATGTCCACTTCACGGCTCAATTACTTGAGTCCCTGCCCCATGTGGGAGACCTGGAACTGAGTTCCTGGTTACTCACTTTGGCCTGTCCTAGCCCTGGCTACTGCAGGCATTTGGAGACTAAACCAGCAGATGACAGATCTGTCTCTCCCTCAGACTCTCTGGCTGTCAAGCAAATAAAAAAAATTTATTTAAAGGAAAACAAATTGTTTACATCTAACCTAAACTCAATTAAGATTCCCGGCCGGTGCCACGGCTCACAAGGCTAATCCTCCACCTGTGGCGCCGGCACCCCGGGTTCTAGTCCTGGTCGGGGCGCCGGATTCTGTCCCGGCTGCTCCTCTTCCAGTCCAGCTCTCTGCTGTGGCCCAGGAAGGCAGTGGAGGATGGCCCAAGTGCTTGGGCCCTGCACCCGCATGGGAGACCAGGAGAAGCACCTGGCTCCTGGCTTCAGATCGGTGCAGCGCCAGCCGTAGGGGCCATTTGGGGGGTGAACCAACGGAAGGAAGGCCTTTTTCTCTCTCTTTTACTAACTCTGCCTGTCAAAAAAAAAAAAAAAAAAGATTCCCTGTGCTTTTGAAGTTGGCCACAGTACTTTGCATGAGACAATCCTATGATTCGCTCAAGGCTTGTGTTCATTTCCAAGCTTGCCATCCTTTTTGAACCTTTCAACGTGCGTGGATTTTCTTACAGCTCGGCACTGTACCTCCTGATTGGACTTCAGGTTCAGTTAATGGTTGGATCTATGCTTAGCCCACAGTAATTGCCACCATGTTCACAAAAATCCTTTCTCTGGAGTTCTCAGAGAGCTGGACTTTCTTCCTTCTTCTCTCTTTACACTATGCTTAATGCAAGGATGCGTTAGCTAGCATTGACCTCTGCCTCCTGTCTCTGAGCAGCTGCCAGGATCCAGAGATCTTTCTAGGCTCTAGAGGATCTCTCTTCCCTACAGTGACTCTTCAGGGGAGCCCACTCATGACTCCACTGATGGCTGTCACAGATGTGCACCTCCTGCCCTCTCCTCTCTCTCACCTGATGCTGGATGGACTTCCCAGCCTCTGAGAGCACACCTCTGCCTGGGGGCCCACAGCCGCTTCGCCCTCAACAGGTCAGCGGGGTATGGGTAAAGGAGCTCTGACTGCAGCACCTGGAAGCTGCCTCACACCCCAGTTCCAACCTCAACTAGCTGGGTAAACACTCTCAGCCTCAGCTTGCTCATCTGTGAAATGAAGGGGCTGAATGAGGTAGCTTCAAAATGCTCTCTTCCACTCTGGAAAGGAACTCCTAAGACAAAAATCTCAAAGTCTTTTTCCTCTGCTCAATCCTTCAACCCACAAGTCCTACTGTTTCTCCTTCTGACCCACTCTGTTTTTCTACCAGCGTTCACTTAATCCACAACACAGTCTACTCACCTCATGCTTGAGTTACTATAAAAGCCACTCCAAATCTTGGATTTTTGACTCCAACACGGTGAAACGTTGCAATCCCCAAAGCATGCTATGCTATTTCACAACCCTAAAATCCTCCTCTCCCTGCGATGCCCTCTTGTGCCCTCCCTTCAAGTTTCTTTCCTGATGTGACCATCACTTTCTTCCCTGAGTAAATCCTCTGGAAAAATCTTGGTTCAGATGCCACCTCCTCTGAGAGGCTCCCACAACGGCTTCCCGACTGTCACAGCGGCCGCCACGGGGTCTCACAGCAGCAGAACAACTGGACTGCTGGCAATGTCCCACAGCAGCCCATCCGCTCCAGGGGGACAGGGCCTCCTCTGCTCTTCTTTTCAGCTAGGCCTCCCAGGGCGCCTCGCATGTCCACTGCCAGCCGGCCAGCCAGAGCGTGCCTCTACAGCTTAGCCTGCAGCATGAGGCTCAGTGGCCCCTACAGTCATTTCTGACTGCTCCTGCTCCCAGTGACCTCTCCCATTCTCAACTCCTATTTATAGTCAGTGCCATCCTAAGTTAGGTCACAATTATTTCATACATAATTTAATCCTCCCTGAGAGAAGTTTCTGAAGGGCAAGGGCCCTATCTCAGACCCTTCTGAGGGCCTGGAAACACCAAGCAGAGAGCTGCTCTCCAGCCCCCAGCACCAAGGAAGCAAGAGCAACACCTGAAATCTGAGACACTTACGCTGTGCTGGCACTGGGCACAGCGCTCTGCACAGAATCATGAAAATATGACTCAGGACACATTCTAGAGTAAGAATGGGACTTCGAAGCAGGTCACTGTCAGTGCCAGAGTCCGACAACCAGTAAGACAGAAGAAGCGGTAAGCTAGAGTATTGCCTTAAAATTGAAAAACAATCCAAAAGATTGAAAATTAACATTTAGCCGGGCCTGAAGTTCAATTTACCTATAGTTCTAGAAAAAATTAAAAAATTCATTAAACTCAGTTAAGATACTAAGGTATTAGCAAAAAGGTTTGACTTAAGCAATATGGTTTATAGTGATTAGAGAAAATACCCATGGAACACTGGATTTTGAGAAAACTAAAAAGTAACTCATATACTAATGAACACTGTAATAAATTAACATAGATTCTCAACAGATATGCCAGAAAGGACTATTTAAAAAAGGAAACAGGTTACTAAAAACAAACTTTTTAAGCTCTCTTGAGCACTCAGCATTTGACTTAAACAACTGGACCATTGTTTTTTAACAGAGTAGTCAGTCTAGAGCTTTGCTCTCTGCATCCTATCAAGGATGCCATAGGGAAACTTGCAGATTGGCCTGATTCGCACCCTTTGCACCACCTTCCCAGGAAGAGCCACCAGATCCCGTCAAGGTGCTAAGCTGTACCTGGGGTGATAAGAGCTGCAAGCTGTTGGCTCTGGCTGCCATCCCTTGCCCGATGCTCAAGCTTCCGTCCAAGCCTTTGGCTCTGACTTTGTCTCGGGTCACGTACATGGAATGTCTGTGAGGACGCTGCTGAGAAGAGAAGGGGCTGGTATAGCCCAGTCCGTAAGAAAAGGATTCATGAGGTGCAGACAGTGAATGGGAATGGCTGCTGTCCATGTGTTCGGGCAGCTTCAACTCCTCCATCGTTTTAGAATGCCTGGTTGTGGTTCTGCGTGAGTCCAGAGTGCCCTCACTGCGGTTATTTCTCCCTGAAGGGCTGAGCAAAGTTCTTGTGTCACTGTGCCTGGTGGGGGTTGGGCTGGTGGGAGAGTTCAAGTCCAAGCAGCTGGATGGGAAGTATCTACTGGTATTGGACTCTGCGACTTGGGCCCTGGTTTCAGAAAGGTTGCTCACAGACTTGGAGTCACTCAGCGCCCCGTGGCTTTTGGCCTTGGTTCTATAGGAAGGACTCCTCGAGGACTGGGGTATGGTGTCGATATAGCTGTGCCGGCTCTGCTTCTCACTGGGCTGCAGTGTCCCGGCTTTGCTCTGAGAGCTTTCCATAAATGAGTGCCGGTTCTGCTGAGATCTACTGCTTGACTTGAGGTACTTCGTGCCCGGGCCTTCTGAAGGCTTTGGGTCAATATTAAAGTCGAACTCTGTTTTTGACTTGGCGTCTTTTGGGCTGAGAAGGTGTGGTATGTTGTTGTTAGTGAGATCTTTGCTGGCAGACCCAGGCTGAGTGCCTGCTTGGTAGCTTTTGGTGTGCATTGGACTGAGGGTAGCTCCAGCGAGGTTTCCATTTAGGAAGCTTTCGTTGGCAGGGAGGCCTTCATCAGCCCGGGGCAGAACCACACTTAGGTTCTGGATGTCCTTGCTGTTAGATCTGTGGTGAGACTGTAAAGCAGTACTTTTACTGGCTTGGTTTCTGTGTTTAAAACAAAAGAAATGTATCAATTTTTCTCAACAGCAGACACATGTTTTAAAAAAAAAGAAAAAAGAACACATATTTCAAAGACTGAAAGTATTAATTCTCTCAAACACATGCCTACCAATGACAAATAACTCTTCAGTAAGAAGTCTGTTCCTTAGACCAAGTCATTCTGCCACAAAGCACTGGTCCTGAATTGTTTTGGCATTCATAAACACTTGGCTAACTTACTGTCAAAGCAGTTTCTAACTGATCATCTGGTAAAACATGCTTTCACTATGCTGGTGTGTTTGTTACAGAGCGCTTGCAAAGAAGAAGAGAGTTGAGGTATAGATAAACTCTTTGGTTTGCCTGAATATCAGAAAACAACATTTACACTTGAAGGTTACTGGGTTCTTTGAACTTCATTCTTTTTTGAAAACCTTGTAGCTTGCTTCAGCAATACAATACTCATAGTGCATACATGTCTTCAGCCTGAATAGTCAAAGAACGAGAATTCCAGCAACTTATTAAAGAAGATGACACTCTAAGAAGAAATGTAAACCGCCCAGTGAGGTTTGTCAGAAAGCATCATGATCAATATGTATACTTGGAAGATGTGGCTCTTCAGATTATCTACTTACACACTAAACAGGAATCTTACACTGCATCAGGGGATCTGAAAGTGTTAATTTCCTGCCAAAAGTCACAATTTATTCTCTTTTTCATTTCACACCTCATTATGCTAAAACTGACTGAGGCTTTCTTTAGGACTCAAAGCTTCATTTCCTTCTAGCTTTAAAATACAAAATATAAATCCCAAGAAAAACGATTTTCTCTATTTGAAAGTGCAAACTGACACTATAGCAAGGTCAGTTTGTTCTCCTGTAACTATTTAAAGGACCAAATAGTAGCTTGGCATAGGTTAGAATGTTTAAATATGAATAATGGTTTACACAATTCACAATTCCCTTTTTAACTTACAAAATTTTGCTGTAAATATCGCTCTTTCTAAAGATGTCTTGATTTGGAAAAATTCTGCTCCCACTAGACACTAACTGGAAGGAAAATCCCTTTCTGGTTTCATATAGAATGGTAATCCATGAAATTTCCCTAGGAGAATCTGCATGCTCAAGCAGCAAATGGAAGGGCTCTTTTCCTATCCAATTTTTCAGATGGTGATCTCTGCCAGAGCTACATGAGGATGTCAAAAAATAGCTTATATTAAGCCTATGAAACAGTGTGTATCTCCTAAAGCACTCACTAATCTCTCCCAGCTAGGTCACAAGAATCACAGCATTAAATAAGGCTACTTCAGTATGAGCTAACTAGATGGCAAGTCCCAGACCTAGGAAGAAATTACAAAGGAAGGAAAGTTAAGTTTCATTTTGTGATAAATGAGGTCAACAATCTATCTCCAGATCAACAAAGGACAACCCATGTATCCTAAAGGCATCAGGTTTAAACCATTAGAGTTGTCAATTATCAGCTTGGTAGCTAAAATAGCTACTTTTCAAAAACCCAACAATGATAGCAGTCTCTCTCACAAATCAATCTACATGTATTGGTTATTCTCCATCTGCCCACCCCCGATCTGTTCTTCACCCCTCTCTGCCTGGTCCCGGATCCCAGGAAGCCAATGGTGAAGACTCTGGATCATAGTCAGGCTCTCAACTTCCAGGTGGCGTTAGCACTGTAAGGCATCAAAGGACAAGAGGGAAGAAAAAGAGGCTGGGAGATGTCTTCCCCACTCCTTCTGATCATCAGTACCCTGCCTCAAGTCACAGCTGTGTCCCTGCAGAGGATACCTTCTGTGGGATGGGGTTCTTTCAGCCCAGCCCCAACTCTCCTTGGGCTCATAGAATCCTATTTCCTCTCCTTTCACTTTCAGGCCTAGAGGACACATAATACACAGATATGGGAAATATCCTAAGCTTAAAAGAGGACCAGAAAAGGAGAGAGAACAGCCAAGATATCTGCTAGTGCTTCTGAAAATGTCACCTACACAAGATCTTAGGAAGAACGTACTTACAGCAATGTAAAGCACAATTCCTAACATGCAAAGAGAGGTTACAGAGTTAAGGTAGAAATATCCATTGAGAATTTTATTTTTACTATTATTATTTTGGTACAAAAGAGCCTAAACCATGATTCTAGACATTTCTGTCTCAGGATGAATCAGAAGCCATTGAATTTTGCACGTAATTCCTATGTAGAAAGGGTATTATATTACTTTCAAATTGGAGTTCTGCCAAAGCACAATAAAAAACAGGTTTGAAAATTTCATAGATATCATTGACACATAACTGTGAAGAATCCGTGTTAAACTGCCAACAATTTAAGAAGATTGCACATATAAGCCCTACTTAAACGGCTGGCAGTATAGATGGATGAACAGACAGACAGGTGGTTAAAATTGTCTGTTTAAAACCAGTTTGAAAAGCAAAAGTCAAAGGCGCAGCAAAGCTATATTTTTATGGGAAAGGTTGGTGAAGCAGGACCCATGAGAGTGGTGGTGTGGGGCAGGCTGAAGTACCATCAAGCCATGGCCGAGATGAGAAGACCCTCAGGAGACCCAGAAGGAATAGGGATGGGGGTAGGCAAGTGATATAAGAGTCCATTGCCTATGCCATAAAAAAAACAACTTGGAAGACAGGGTTTGTGAGAGTGTCTGTGTATTGCCAAGGTAGGGGAGGATGTAAGTGGCAACCAGTGGATATGGCACTGTAATTATCTAGAAAATGGTCAGAGGAAGTCCCAGGGAGCTACAGTCTATGTTGAGATATAAGCAGAATTAGTGTCCCTAACAAGAAGGACTTCCATGAAGAAAGTATTGACCATAAACAAGTGTGGAGAGAAAGTTCTTGGGCACATGTGAAATGGGATAAGGTTATTCCTACAGAAACCATTCAGGATTTTTCTTTAATATATTTAATACAGTGTCAGAACCCTAAAATGAACTCTTCCAGAGATTTTTCTTTGCTTATAATTTCTATTCTTGAATAATGTCAAAAGGGGGTTTGGAAGAACTTTTCAACAACTCATACAAATCATATCCTATGTACCTCCTAAGAACAACACACATATCCCCAACTATCCTAACTATCCAACACACATATCCTAACTAGTTTCTCAGGGACAGCCTCAGGTCCCCATTGGTTAACCCCCAAAACTCTCTCAAGTGAGTCACTGGAAGACAAATACACATGCCCCTTTTCACAGTGCGGATTGCACCACTAATCAAAACTTCTCGTGGGTTTACTAAGCTTTATCCCATTGGGATAATTTTTCTTTGTAAACGTAATTTAGAAGAGCCAAGTGACAATTAAGTGGAAGGGAAACAAAAGTCCTTGAAGTGGGAATGACCTCAGGGAAAACAGGAATAATCTGAATGTCTCACATGCAAAGGAGCAACCAAATGATCACTACTATTCCCTGACCCCGTGCACTAAGATCGCATGGAAAGAAACAATAAACAAAACCCAGCTAAGAATGATCGTTAAGATGTGAGGAGAAACAATAACTAAAATGTCATTTTAAAGAAGAGTAAACAGTCTACACCACAAGCACATCATTACAGTTAAGAAGAGCAGATACGAGTAAATGGTTATCACTAATTTATGGATGCTCTCCCAAACCTAAAAAGTACCAGATCTTGAGCTTTCAAATTTCTGATTAACAATTGCTATAGGAAGGAAAAATCTGGGAGTGTGGGAAATGAAATTCAAAAAGCTTCATATTAGGAATTATTGTTTCCTATTACTCTTCTTAGAGTAGATGAAATTATTTCCTAACTCCCATAATCTATCAACCCCAGATGATAAGATCAGCTACTCAGGAGATGACGACAGACAGGGAGATCATGCATCACCCTCCTATAAGTGCAGCCAACTGAATTAAGGAATGTCAGGACTGGAAAGACAACCATTGTATAGTTCAGTCCTCTGTGTACAAGAAACAGTTTTTCAAAAGACTATATGGGGCCGGCGCCGCGGCTCACTAGGCTAATCCTCCGCCTAGCGGCGCCGGCACACCAGGTTCTAGTCCCGGTCGGGGCGCCGGATTCTGTCCCGGTTGTCCCTCTTCCAGGCCAGCCCTCTGCTGTGGCCAGGGAGTGCAGTGGAGGATGGCCCAGGTGCTTGGGCCCTGCACCCCATGGGAGACCAGGAAAAGCACCTGGCTCCTGGCTCCTGCCATCGGATCAGCGCGGTGCGCCAGCCGCGGTGCGCTGGCCACAGCGCGCCGGCCGTGGCGGCAATTGGAGGGTGAACCAACGGCAAAGGAAGACCTTTCTCTCTGTCTCTCTCTCTCACTGTCCACTCTGCCTGTCAAAAAAAAAAAAAAAAAAAAGACTATATGGAAAAATATTATTTTAAAAGCACCACTTTTAATCACTGACTTTACTATTTCCACATTCTTATTCTCATGAAAAAAGTTCTCAACTCAATGATTAAAACACAAGAGCAACAAAAACCCAAGACCCTTCTATAGGGCCAGACATACTTGTCCATTGCAAGGACTGTCCTAGGTAACTTCCCACCCACCTGTGTGTGGCATCCTACTCACCCTCCAGGATTCTCCTTACCCTTAACCCATTCTTCTTCTAGCCATCACTCCTGGGTCTCATCTACACAGAATCTTTCAGCTCTTAAGGCGGAAAAGCCCTTTAGATGCTAACCCAATGCTACCTCTTTCCCAGCAAATGCATAGGTTTCCATACTATACTTGTTAAAGATAACAAAGTCTTTAAGACCCACACAACTCTTTAATTGTGGTTCTGAATCATGTAATAAGCATAAGGAAGATATTTTTGAATAAAGAGGGCTTTCCTTCTTTTCTATAATTGCATCATTTTAACAGCCACCTCTTCCACCTACTTGTAAGACCAACACTGCATCTGTATTTCCTTAAAAGGGAATATTTACCTATTAGACAATGTGCTGCTTTCCACATGGTAAGGTTTTCTTTTTGCTGACCTTGAAGGGGAACGATCCAAAAGTCTCTGGGTCTGAAATGTAGGATGATTCAAACACTGTTCTGTCAAGTATCTGTCAGCTGGGTCCAACTGCAGTAAATTCTAAGGAAATAAAGTTTAGGAAGGGAAAGGATATTAGAAAGTCAAATTTAAGTTCAAATAAAAACATTTTTTTTTTCTTATGCAAGAAAGACATGATCTCTAACAAACACACTTTGGGTGAGGGATAGGGAGAAGATTATTTAAATCACTCATAATCTCACCATTGTTGTCTTCTTGCTATATATCTTCCCAGCCCTTTTGTGAATACCATAGAGATATTTTTCATAATACATTCTGGCTCATATTATACACATAAGTTTTGTATCCTGCAATTTTCACTTACTAATCAAAAACATTTTAACATAATCTATCCATTTAAAATATTTTAGTAAGTATATACTCATATGAAAAATATATACATTATTTATCTTTCTCCTGACCCCCAGCTACCCAATTCCCTTCTTTGGAAGCAGCCCAGGTTACCAGTTTCATGTTCATCCTTCCATAGATGTGCATGTGAGTGTGTATGATACCCAGGAAGGATGAACATATATAGATCTGTTCCTTTTATTCTATCCAAATAACAGCACATACACAGTTGTCTACGCTCAAGTTTCTTTCCAAAGACATACAGTCTTTAAGAGAGATCTGTTGGTAAAGACACCATATTGGTAAAGAGTTTCAACTCTATGGATGTAGCTTAGTTTGTTTTTAGCAATTCCCTAATAACAAATATTAAGGTAGTTTATTATTTTAACTGTACATTATGTATTTACTATTGCTTTATTGTTTATTAACTATATATTTACTATTCACTATTATGAATAATGTACCAACAAATAACCTTACAACATGCTTTTTAATGACTCCATATATACACCATGATGCACAAAGCCAGCCTTTTACTACTGGAAACATACTGAATGGCAGCCAGTTTTCACTATTATGATTAACGTTGTGCTGAACACATGAAACCTTTGCACATATCCATGATCCTTTCATAGGATAAACTCCTAAGGATGGAACTCATAGGGAAGCACATTTTTAAGGATCCTTTCCTATGTGTTACCAAATCATCCCCTCAGAAGGCTCTCAGATCATCTTCTTTTCCGTAATGGGGCAAGTCTGCCAATACCCTGGTACTCTCAGCAGCTACAGGCATTCTCATTCTCTTTAATACTTCTAAATTAGGTATTCTAAAAGATGGTAACTGGAAGCAGTTTTAATTCACATCCTTGCTTACTAGCGAAGTTACATATTTTCTATGTTTTTTAGCTACTTATGCTTTTTAATTTTTCTGTATCTGCATCTGTATTTCTGTAAATGTTCTTTTTTTTTTAAAAAAGGATTTATTTATTTATTTGAAAGTCAGAGTTACACAGAGAGAGGAGAGGCAGAGAGAGAGAGAGAGAGAGAAAGAGGTCTTCCATCTGATGGTTCACTCCCCAATTGGCCACAATAGCCGGAACTGCACTGATCTGAAGCCAGGAGCCAGGAGCTTCTTCCAGGTCTCCCACGTGGATGCAGGGGCCCAAGGACTTTGGGCCATCCTCTACTGCTATCCCAGGCCATAGCAGAGAGCTGGATCGGAAGCGGAGCAGCCACGTCTCGAACCATATTAGATTCTTTACAACTAAAATGTTTTAGTACGATATCATCTATCTTAATAATTCAACAAAGTTTTAAAGGGTAAATCATTATTAAAATGAATTTTTAATTATAAACTAGGCAAATATATAAAGAAAACCTGTATAGCCTAACAGAACACATTAAGACACAGTGAAATTTGCTCTTTGAAAGCCTGTCATGCTCCCTCGAAGACAGGGTGAAAAAATGAAATTAAAGCAGTCATAAATTCATCTCTAGCTCATTTCCACTGGTTTTGCCCATTGCTACTCTTTGTATTCTGTTAAATAGTGAGAGCAATCCTAGGTTTGCTCCTAATAGCCAGACTTCAATTTCAGGTAATACATTTAACCTAGCTCCACAAAAAATTTGAATTCTGATCCTAAAAAGATTCTGCAGTGGCTCAGGTGGGATAGTAGCCAGGGATGGCAGAGCATGAGGATGGAGTGGGTGTCCACGCTGTTGTCCTGGACACTGAACAGAGAACCCTGTGGCTCTTAGGCCTTTTTGAGCGGGGAGCAGCCCCGCAGCCAAGGATCATGGAACAGAAAGCGCT
The DNA here is from genome assembly GCF_964237555.1 of Oryctolagus cuniculus. Taxonomy (NCBI): domain Eukaryota; kingdom Metazoa; phylum Chordata; class Mammalia; order Lagomorpha; family Leporidae; genus Oryctolagus; species Oryctolagus cuniculus. The sequence continues at coordinate 4,727,733 of NC_091453.1, read as the reverse complement.
AGAAGTTTATGATTTGATTAGAACTATCTAGGAGTCAGAAAATCCCAATACTCTGGAAGAACTGGAAATGGTAACAGAAAGTTGTGTGGAGGTTCAGGAGATAAATGAAGATGAGCACCTGGTTGTTATCAGGGTCACACTAACAGTACCTCATTGCTCTTTGGCAACTCTTATTGATAAGGGTCTGGCTGTGCTTACCAGTAAAACTTCAGTGGTGTCTGCCATTTATAAATAAGTTGGAGGTCTACATTTCTGAAGGCACTCACTCAACAGAAGAAGACATCAACAAGCAGATCAATGACAAAGAGCAAGTGGCAGCTGCAATGCAGAACCCCAACTTATGGAAAATGGAAGAACAGTGTGTCCTTGAACCTGACTAATAGCTGTTTTAAGAGCCACTGAACTGTAATTGTTTGCTATATTTCTTTAAGCTCTTTGTAAAATATAAAAGACTCATGTTTAATACATAGGTGACTTGTACCTCAAAGCCTTTTTTAAAGGATTATTTCCAAGCAAGATTTAATTATAAGGTAGGACCTAATTCGTTCAGTGTATAACATTCTCAGGACTTGTAACACTTAAGTGATCAAACAGAAAAATATTTTCTAGCTATTATGTGTAAGATGAGTTGCTATTTTTCTGACGCCCATTCTGATACAACTGCTTTTCAAGTCAAATATCTACCATGACCAAAGGTATTCAATTTAAATCATTACTCTGATCCTGACACAACTCTGAAATGATTTCAATTCTTTCTTATTCTAAAACAAAAACTGTGAAGGTATATGAAATGATTTTGTACTCACTGACAGTTAAAAGCTAACATCAAAACGGTTTCAACTGTAAGATACTAGTTTAAAACAAAGGAAAGTTGCCTTCAGTACTCTTAAATTAGAAGTCCATATGATTAGAAGATAAATATCTACTATCTCTTGTGCTAATTTATTTGATATCAGCAGTAGAAATTACTACATATACAAAGAACTATATTTATGCTTATGAAGATAGCTATTAATTTTCCAAATACTTGAAAGGGTGAGGTCATTATGAGGAACTTACCAGTTAGTAGTGTGTGTGTGGTACAGAGGGGACCTAATAATTTATTTTTTTAACTAAAATAAAGCCAATTGTGGGGATTTGGCCTAGCAGGTAAAATGCCAACTGGGACACCTGTACCTCTTTCAGAGTGCCTGGGAATAACACCCAGCTACAATCTCATTCTAGCTTCCTGATGTGTGTACCCTAGGAGGCAGCAGGTGATAGCTCAAGTAGTTGTGTCCCTGCCACCCATGTGGGAGATCTGGATTGAGTTCCTGGTTCGAGCTTCGTTTGGCCTATCCCCAGTCACTGTGGGCATTGAGGACTGAACCAGCAAACTCTTTCGGGCTCTCAAATAAATAAAAGTTTAAAATAAAAACAAAAGATTATCATTACAGTTATTCTTAAAATTATCAGGGTTTTGAATTAATTCTGGGAATTGTATCTTCACTAAAATGGTTTATAACAGATTTAAGACAAAGATGGCCATTTTAGGATAGCTATATATGGCCAAAATTATCAAAACAGCTTTATGGAATGACAAAGAGAATATTTTTTTCATGAAAGGATAACTGATATTTCTGATTTTTCAAATTCATCTTCAAAAATACCTAAAGGATAAAGAGAATGATTCTATTTATATAACACTCAATAATAACAAGGCAATATTAACTGTTGGTGACAAGTCAGAATTGTGGTTTTTTGGGGCAGTGGCATAAAGCTGGGTAGGGATTTTAAGGAGGCTTCTGCGGTGTTAAAATTTTCTCTATTTGGGGAGGGTTACACAAATACATTTGTATCATAAAAATTAACCAAGAAGTAGACATAATTTGAGAACCTTCCAAATGTATATTTCAATTAAAATGTTAAAGAAACATGACAGTAAGCCGGCGCCGCGGCTCACTAGGCTAATCCTCTGCCTAGCGACGCCGGCACACCGGGTTCTAGTCCCGGTCGGGGCGCCGGATTCTGTCCCGGTTGCCCCTCTTCCAGGCCAGCCCTCTGCTGTGGCCAGGGAGTGCAGTGGAGGATGGCCCAGGTGCTTGGGCCCTGCACCCCATGGGAGACCAGGAAAAGCACCTGGCTCCTGGCTCCTGGCTCCTGCCATCGGATCAGCGCGGTGCGCCGGCCGCGGCACGCCGGCCGCGGCGGCCATTGGAGGGTGAACCAACGGCAAAGGAAGACCTTTCTCTCTGTCTCTCTCTCTCACTGTCCACTCTGCCTGTCAAAAAAAAAAAAAAAAAAAAGAAACATGACAGTAAACATGTTAAATAAATAGTAGTTAGAATGTTTAGCTTCCAATCTGGTAGAAGTGCAGAAAGCTTCAGGATATTGTACTACTTTTATCTGTGCTAGCTTTTAATCAGAACAAGCTTTTAATCAGGTACCACACTGATGCTTGGTAATTATACTTGGTAATGATTTAACAAAAATATTCAATTATTTTTAACTAAAAGAAGACAAAAGGCAGAAAACACTTCCTTATATTTAATTCCATTTTCTAACTTGATTCTATTTATATTTTTAAAGTTACCAAATACTTACGGTCCTGATCAATAAGTAATGATTGTGTGAAAGAGCATATTGACAAAACTCAACTGATTTAACTGATAACTTATGCCTAATTAAACTGGAAGCGCTCTGATGGCTCTCTCTCTTTTTCTTTTTTTTTTTTTTTTGGACAGGCAGAGTTAGACAGTGAGAGAGAGAAAGGTCTTCCTTCTGTTGGTTCACCCCCCCCAAATGGCCGCTACGGCTGGTGCGCTGCACCAATCTGGTGCCAGGAGCCAGGTGCTTCCTCCTGGTCTCCCATGCGGGTGCAGGGCCCAAGCACTTGGGCCATCCTCCACTGCCTTCCCGGGCCACAGCAGAGAGCTGGACTGGAAGAGGAGCAAGCGGGACAGAATCCAGCGCCCCAACCAGGACTAGAACCCGGGGTGCTGGCGCCACAGGCGGAGGATTAGCCAAGTGAGCTGTGGCACCAGCCTGCCTCTCTTTTTTTTAATAGCACTTCTCTATCTGTGTTCAGAATGCTAGTGCTTTGGGGTTTTATTAAAAAAAACACACACACACACAAAAAAAACAGTATTCAGTAATTGGGAGAGACAGACATGCTTAATTATTGAGATTTCTGAAAGCCTTCATAGATAAATGAATATTGTGAATCTCTACAAAAGATTATATGGTATGTGGACATTTCCCTTGAAGCCACACCTGACTCTCCCACCTCTGCCCACACCCCTATTTCAACTATGTTCCCTGGAACACAGATTAACATAGTTGAAAGTATAGCAAGATTCTAGGAAGGCTGCTCAGCCACTTCCAACTGTGCTAAGTGTGCCCTTTAAAGGTTCTATGCCTAGCATGACCTGCACTGATTTTGACAGTTGACAGAATGGGCATAAAATAAAATTGATCTATTAACAACTGCTTTTTAAAGGTCTACTATCAAACAACAGAAACTTGCTTATCCACTGGCTGGATACAACAAAACTGGAGAAAAGTGGAAGATAGTTTTCATTCAAAGGGTTTACTGTCTACTGGGGAAGAAACACTCCAATAAAGAAATCTGAGGATGTGTTTAGTAGTCCAGAGCAGGAAGACAGCTTGACAGGGAGCAACAGGAGGAACACAGGCCACAGTAATACCAGCAACTCTGACATATATAAAGAGGAGACAGAAAGACAAGAACTGGGTTCACTGATCAAATCTGTATGAACTCTGAGGCGCCTTAAATATCATGTGAAAAAAAAAAATCACAGGATCCTCTGTTATTTCAACATTCATTTTAAGATTTGATTCAAAACATATCACTGTGCAACTCTTGAGTGCTAATAGATTTTTATTCTTTTATTTTAGGAAAGTAAATTAGGGATCTCATGGTCATCTATACACAGACTATGACACACCAAATCCTGTTGCAATTTTAATTAAATGCCTTTCAACACAACATACTCCCCTGTTATTCAATATCATATATCAACTTTAAAAACATTTAATTCATACACAACAGAATCCCCAAACCAAAGGGCATTTTATACAGACAACATCTATTTCTCCTACCTTCATTAGATCAAGTAAAACACTATTCAAAATTCCAAGGTATCTTCTCTCCAATGACTGAGGATGGTTAACAGCTGGAAACTGTAAGAACAACATGACAGTAATATTAGCATGTGGGGAAGGATATGCTAAGGATATGTGTGTTGCAGAAGGGAGCAGATAAGTAGAAGTTACTGCCCCAGTGTCAACACAAGTCAAATTACATGAGCAGTCTTCAAAAAGTTCATGAAAAATGCCTATTATGAAAAAAATGCATAATTTCAATTTTCTTTTTGCACTAAAATAAACTTGTACTAACTTCTTATAACATGTATCAACAGAATCTATTTTTGAGACACTAAGAAAGCTAAGACATCAGTTTAAAAAGAGGCATTTTCAGAGCAACATAAATTCTGCTAAAACTGAAGCAAGAACAAACATCAAATTGATGGTGAGGCTCGGGTAGAATGGTGAAATCACTGATGCTTACAAAAAGCTCATGGAGACAATGCTACAAAGAAACCAGCAGTTTGCAAATGGACTTTTTTTTTTTTTAAGATTTTTATTTATTTATTTGAAAGGCAGAGTTACAGAGAGGCAGAGAGAGAGAGAAACAGACAGACAGATTTCCATTCACTGGTTCACTCCCCAAATGGCTGCAACGGCTGTGGCTGAGTCGATCTGAAGTCAGGAGCCAGGAGCTTCCTCTGGGTCACCAAGGCAGGTGCAGGAGCCCATGCACTTGAGCCATTTCCCACTGCTTTCCCAAGCCATAGCAGAGAGCTGGATTGGAAGTGAAGCAGCCAGGACTTGAACTGGCATCCATTTGGGATGCCAGCACCACAGGCAGTAGCTTTACCCACTATGCCACAGTGCCGGCCCCAGAAAGAGATCTTCCATTACTGGTTTACCCCCCACCCCATAATGGCCAGAGTTGGGCCAGATGGAAACCAGGAGTTTCTGCCAGGTCTCCCAAGTGGGTGCAGGGGCCCAAGCATTTGGGCCACCTTCCACTGGTTTCCCAGGCACATAAGCAAGAAGCTATATCAGAAGTGGAACAGTCCGGACATGAACCAACATCCATTTAGGATGCCGGCATCGCAGGTGGCAGCTTTATGCAAGATACCACAACGATGGCCCCCTACGAATAGATTCTTAAGAAGAGATGAAATGATGAAGACGGAGTCCACAGCTTTAGGCAGAGCATCCACATTAATTTGCAAGGACTGACAAAAAACTGCACACACAATAGCCAACACCACAGACACCTCAATTGGCTCAGCTTACACAATTCTGACTGAAAAAGTGGAGCAAATTTTCTGCTCAGCGGGTACCAAAACTGTTGCACCCAGACCAGCAGCAGACAAGAGCAGAGCTTTCAATGGAAATTCTAAGCAAGCAGGATCAAGATGCTGAAGCTTTTTTTTTTTTTTTTAAGAAAAATTGCATCGGGAGATGAAACGTGGCTTTACCAGTACAATCCTAAAAAGCATGATTCAAGCAATGGCTGCCGAAAGGAGGAAGTGGTCCAGTCAAAGCAAAAGCTGACCAGTCAAGAGCAAAGGTCACAGCAGCAATTTGGGGGTCGGGGGATGCTCAAGGCATTTTGCTTATTGACTTTCTTTCTGGAGTGCCAAAGAGTAACATATCTTAATGGGACAGTGGTGTTTTTGTTTTTGTTTTCAAGATTTATTACTTATTTATTTGAAATTCAGAGTTACACACACACACACACACACACACACACACACACACAGGGGGTGGGGAGGTCTTCCATCCACTGGTTCACTTCCCAATTGGTCACAAAGGCTGGAGCTGCGCTGATCTGAAGTCAGGAGCCAGGAGCTTCTTCTGGGTCTCCCACACGGGTACAGGGGTCCAAGGACTTGGGCCATCCTCCACTGCTTTCCCAGGCCATAGCAGAGAGCTGGATTGGAAGTGGAGCAGCTGGGACTAGAACTGGTGCTCACATGGGATGCCAGCGCCACAGGAGGAGGATTAACCTACTGCGCCACAGAGCCGGCCCCAGTGGGACAGTGTTTTGAAAAAGCTAGCCAAAGCTTTAGAGGGAAACCGCCCAGGAAAGTTTCACCAGAAAGTTCTCCATCATGACCACACTCCTGCTCATGCTTCTTATCAGACAAGGGCAATTTTGTGAGTTTCCATGGGAAATCATTAGACAGCTACCTGATACTCCTGATTTGGCAACTTCTGACTTCTCTTTGTTTCATAATCTTAAAAAAAAATCTTTAAAGGACAACCATTTTTCTTCAAAGAAAGACTGCACTGACATGGTTGAATTTCCAGGGCCCTCAGTTCCTTAAAGATGGACTAAATGGCTGGTATCATCATTTACAAGAGTATCTTGAGCTTGCTGGAGCTTATCTTGAGAAATAAAGTTTATATTTTTTATTTTTCCCTTTTAACTTTATTTTTCCATGAATTGTATACTACTTTTGGTGTCTATGTATTGTAGGTTTGAATGGTAAATAACAGGAAAACTCGCAGGGAAAAGATGATATTTAAATCTAGGCAGATAATACTAAGGTGTATAAAAAACTAAAATATAAAAATTTGAAATTATTTATACAGTTTACAGGCATTGTCTGCTTAAACAATTTTCTATTACAGTTAGTACAGAATTTGCTTATATAGAAAATTCTGAATTACTGACAGTAATTGGGGAACTAGCAGAAGGGTTATGATAAGACATCACAAAGAATTCTTATACCTTTTTCACAATAACATCAAATTATTGCTGAAAATATGGAAGTAAAAAAGAAAAAGGCAGTAAAAACAGTGAATTCAAACACATATTCTCTTATTGCTTTTAATATATTCTTTTAATGACCTGTTTTTTTCAAATCCTTCATTTTTTAAGTTGGAACACAAGGCAAACAAAGTCTCTTAGACTAACAGATGCATTTTTAAATAAAATGAGGGGGAGAGGCCCAGTTTATTTAGATGTTCCATCCTTTCCTCTACCAACTCACATTTCTGTAGTCTCTCAGTAGATGTTAAGATGTTGGGTAATATGACTGGCGGAATTCAGTCCATGGACTCCTTCCAAATGTGATGACTAGCTTGCTTCTGGTGTATATTTTCTTTATACCAACCTAAGAGCATTTCAAAATACTGAAATCCCTAAATGTGCTAAATAAGTGGATGAGAGGACTATTTATGTAGTTAAATTCAAAGAAGGTATTTAAGGAGTGATTATGACATCATACCCACACGGTGCTCAGTACAGCAGCAGAGAGAATATCAGGAAGGCCTAAATCTGGCACCCGGGGAATCTGCTGTCTGGTTGGGAAGCAATCAGTGCTAGTCCTGCAGCCCGAACTGCCGACGGAGGACGAGAGAAAGAGAGATCAAGGTGGTTTGCGGCTGGAGAAGAAAGAACCCATGGCTGGGTTTTGGAAGAAATGTGAAGATGGAGAAAAGTAGGACAGTACCTTCAAGAGAGGAAGTAGAAAGAATAACATGAACTTAACACAGACGCACACGCAAAACCTAAAACTGAATTCCGAGGGAAGTGATGCTATGCAGCATTTTAGGTATTATCATTCTTATTTTAGAGATGAGGAAGAAGACGATCAGAAAGTTCAAATAACTGGTTCAGGGCAAGTTACATAATCCAAAAGTAGCAGAACTAATATTTATACCTAGGCCTATGTGCCAAACCCACACTTTTTCTAAACCTAGGTGCCTCACCTAAAGGAGGTAAAGAGGTTCTTTTGGGTGTTACTGGAATATTAACTAGCAGCCTAAAGAGAGGGACACCTGCCTTGCTGCGATAAAAGATACTATACCAGTACATTTTAATTAACACTCTGCTAATGAGGTCTACCTTATGCTACCAGGTATCCCCTCTTTTTCTTTTTCCAGAGTGATTTTTTTTAAAGATTTATTTATTATTTGAAAGGCAGAGTTATAGAGAGGGAGAGACAGATATCTTCCATCTGCTGGCTCATTCCGCAAAAGGTTGCAACAGCCAGGGCTGGGCCAGGCAGAAGCCAGGAGCTTAGAATTCCAGCCGAGTCCCCCATGAGCATGGCAGGGCCCGGCAGGGCCCCAAGCACTTGGGCCATCCTCCACTTTTCTAGGTGCATAAGCAGGGAGCTGGATGGGAAGTGGAGCAGCCAGGACATAAATCAGCACTCATACGGGATGCTGGTGTCACAGATGGCAGCTTAACCCACTATGCCACAATGCTGGCTCCCAGAAGGGATTTTAATGATAAGAAAATTAATGGGAGCCAGCGCCGCGGCTCACTAGGCTAATCCTCTGCCTTGCGGCGCCAGCACACCGGGTTCTAGTCCCGGTCGGAGTGTCGGATTCTGTCCCGGTTGCCCCTCTTCCAGGCCAGCTCTCTGCTGTGGCCAGGGAGTGCAGTGAAGGATGGCCTAAGTACTTGGGCCCTGCACCCCATGGGAGACCAGGATAAGTACCTGGCTCCTGCCATCGGATCAGCGCGGTGAGCTGGCCGCAGCGCGCTGGCCGGGGCGGCCATTGGAGGGTGAACCAATGGCAAAGGAAGACCTTTCTCTCTGTCTCTCTCTCTCACTGTCCACTCTGCCTGTCAAAAAAAAAAAAAAAAAATTAATGGTGAAATAAAAAATGTATTAGAAATGTTATAATAATAAAAAATGACCAAACTCCTAACTTTAAAAAAATTGATTGATATGCTTTTGAATGAGAACTACCATTCTAACAGGAGAGAATTCAACAAATGGGAAAAACTCAAGCACAGAAGTTTGAACAATTTCCCAATCAACACAATGAGAGTACGTCTTTACTGAGTGCTGACTATGTATGTGCCAGGTACTAGGTCTGGGCATTTCACTTATAACATTCCACCTTCACATCAATCCCATCACCATTTTACACATGAAGACACAGAGGCACCAAGATGGTGAAATCACTTCCTGGGTCATTCAAGCAGTAAACACAGAGCCAGGCTTTGAACTCCAGCAATCTAACTCCAGAGCCTGTGCCCTATACTAAGTGACATCAACTGTTACTTTTTCCAAACAATGTTTGTCATTAGAGCAACATTTTGTGGGATTTCCAACCTCTCCACAACTGAATGCAGATTCTCATCGAACCACATCATTTACCAGCGAGCCCATGGTTCACGGCAGACGCACGTGCTTAGTTTTATGTCCCAGATACTCTCAAGTGATATCATGAAAGAAACCTTCCCCCCAAAAGATGCTGTTAAGCCTCCAAAGAGATTAAAGTAACTTAGTTAAAACACCACAAACACTTTCAAGTGAAAATGTAAAGAGTAATGTATATAAAAATCAACCCATCACGGAAGCAGCAATTTCAGTAAAAGATACTTCTAGGGAGTGCTGTAACATATAGTCTACATTTTACAGATAATATTGTTGAGTGAGAAGTCTGTGAACAAACAGGACCACAGACAAATGAGGAAAAGCTACCCTTCCCGAGGCCTCTCTAACCCAGATGCTACTCAATCTTCAACATCCATTTCAAATTTCAAATCCCCCAAAAGGGGCCAGAGCTGTGGCGCAGCGGGTTAAAGCCCTGGCCTGAAGAGCCGGCATCCCATATGGGCACCAGTTTGAGTCCTGGCTGCTCCTCTTCTGATCCAGCTCACTGCTATGGTCTGAGAAAGCAGTAGAAGATGGCTCAAGTCCTTGGGCCCCTGCACCCACATGGGAGACCTGGAAGAAGCTCCTGGCTCCTGGCTTCAGATCGGTGCAGCTCCAGCTGTTGTGGCCATCTGGGAAGTGAAGCAGCAGATGGAAGACCTCTCTACTTCTCTCTCTGACTCTTTCAAATAAAATAAAGTAAATCTTTAAAAAAAATTTTTAAAAAATCTCCCAGAAGGATTAAACATGACAATAGGTCTGATCTGATTTCATCATCATTTAAAAAAAATCATCTATTATTTTTCACTTTATGTTTCTGTGTGGGAGCAAACTGTTGAAATCCTTACTTAAGGTATACTAAGCTGATCTTCTGTATATTAAGATAATCGAAAATGAATCTTGATGTGAATGGAAGGGGAGAGGGAGTGGGAAAGGGGAGGGTTGTGGGTGGGAGGGACGGTATGGGGGGGGAAGCCATTGTAACCCATGAGTCGTACTTTGGAAATTTATATTCATTAAATAAAAGATTAAAAAAAAAATCTCCCAGAAGTCTTTTCTAATGAACACCTAACTATGGTTTCTTTCTTCTCAGGGTATCTGATAGACTCATGAGCTAAGCCATATCAACATATGATACAGTACAGAATGCAGTACTTTATATTACTTTCTTATAAGCTACATTGTTTTCTAATTATTTCAAGGATGAAAATCTTAGTTCTTTAGTTTGTATGTTATTACGTCCAGGTACCAAGTCAGATTTGTTTATGCTTTCTTCAGAGACTCCAGTATATAACCCCTTTGACCAGGCAAACCACAAGGCAGGCTGTTTCTGGAAGCCAAAGAACAGACAAGTGTGGTAAGAGGGCAGGGGATGAAGACAGGTATGAGAAAAAGGTCAAGGAACACAAAGGGCCTGAATTAGGCAAGGTCTCATGGGCTACAGTGAGGAGTTTGGATTAATTCTCAGCAATACAGAAATTCATTAATTATGATTAACATTATTTCTGAATTTAATAGATTTTCCCTTTTTGCTACTGAGGAAAAGTCCATTTACTATCTATTTTCAGTGTCTAATGCGGCATGTTAAATTAATCTCTTGAACCACATCTGCTATTTGCACCATAAAATAATGGTCCCAATTTGGTCAGGTTTTCCTGGGGCAACTCAGATTTGGAAGAGAATGTAAGAAGGAGATAAAAGAGAAACGTGTGTATGCCTCTGTTCATTAATTTCTTCCATATTCACTGAGCCTAGCAAGAGCTGGGACTTTGCTGGACACTCATGTGTGAGTAGAGGTGCTCTCCAAAGAGAAATTAACTGAGGTCCAGAAAGTCAAAAAACAACCAAAACATATTGCAAATGGCAAGGTAACATGGTTTGAGTGTGATCCACTTGATAGAAAGAAAGAGGAAGTAGAGGTGAGATTATTTTATAGTTCTCACAATCCCCACTAATTGGCCCAAAAGAGTGGTTGAGAACTAAAAAGGTTACTTCGGGAGTGGATGGAAGAGAGAGGTAGCCCTAACTCATTGGCCACTCCAGTAAGGTACCTCCCCAAGCTGGATGTTTCTAATCTGGGGGAAGCTTATACTTTCTAAGATGCTTTTTAGCCTGTTCTCAGAAACAAGGAAAGACTACATGAGACAATGCACTAGTTTGAAAAGAAGATCTGATGTTCTGTTGTCAACAGTCAAAAATTACCTGCTAGAACAAGAACCTTTAAATCTGTGAAATGCAAATACTCGTGGCCTTTCTCAAATCACTACAAATGCATCTGCTCAACTAATTGGTAGCTGTTCACACATTTTATATCTTTTGAGGATACTTAATATTTTGGATAAAGAAACAGTTTAAGATAATCAAAGTTTAGAATAATGTATATGCTTAAAATTTACAAATAAAAAAATTAGCCTTTTAAATTCTGACCATTTCCCCCCACCCTTAAAAAAAAAAAAGATTTACATATTTATTCAAAAGGCAGAGATACAGAGAGAGGGAGGGAGAGAGGGAGACACAGAGAGATTTTCCATCTGCTAGTTCAACTCCCCAGATGGCCGCAACAGCCAGAGCTAGGTCAGGCTGAAGCCAGGAGCTTCTTCTGGGCCTCCCACGTGGGTGCAGGGGCCCAAGGACTTGGGCCATCTTTCCCTGCTTTCCCAGGCACATTAGTAGGAAGCGGGATCGGAAGTGGAGCAGCCAGGACTTGAACCGGCACCCATGTGGGATGGTGACACTGCAGATGGAGGTTTACTCTTCTGTGCCACAGCGCCAATCCCTAATTCTGACCATTTTAAAATTCACAAATACTATATAAGACTCAGAAATAAAATATTTTAGTAGGAAATTATAAATATTGTAATGAGAAAGGAAATACTATTCAAAGGATAGCGTAATGCAATGAACAATGATTTAAGTAAACGCTGTCTTACTGATTCCATTTTGGGTTTTAGCAAAACTTCTTACCCGAAGCCCATGGAAGCGAGGATTACTGTAGAAGAGTTTCATCTGCTCAGAAGGAAGAGGTCCTAGCACTTTCTGTATGGTAAAAAGTTGGTCAATTTCACTTTCTCCAGGAAATAATGGCTGTCCATCACTAAGCTCCCCAAGAATACAGCCCACAGACCACATGTCTACAGATTTTCCATAGGGAGCTCTGAAAAGCAAAGGGAGAGATTTTCTTGGCAAATGAAAAAGCACAATGATTTAATAATTTTCAAATAATTTGAACACATTCATGATGGAAAGCATACCTGTGTACTTAAGGAATGAAAAAAGTACCATATGGAATAAAGTGAGGTTGAAAATAAGGAATTATGGACATTCAAAGTGAAAATTCAAAACACAACTGAATAAACCTATGTTAACAAAGCCTTCAGTTTAGTAAGTTTAGTAGGCACTAATTTGAAGTCTATTCGTATCTGGGTAGATCTTGAACATGAATGGCTTAATCAACTCTAATATAGCACATCTGTCTGATGAGTAACACCTCACTTGGAGAATGAAATGCTCCTAAGAAATGTATTTTCTACATGATAACACTTTAGCTCTCTAAATTTCAAAAAATTCCATCATACCTTTTTTTTTTAGTTTGGTCTATTAAATTGTATGACTGATTTATGTGTCTTCTTAACCAATAAACACTATTATTTAACATTTGATTGCTTAGTATCACAGTTTCCAATAGCTAAGATTGTGCTAAGCTCCATCATATCATTTACCTGAATATATTTGGACCCTAAGTATATAGGCTTTGTAACTCAAAATTTCCCTCAAAGCTTTTTAAGTTTATTTATGGGTTTACAGCTTGCTCCTAGAGTTTGAGTTTACCAGAGGGTTTTAAGAGTGCTGCTGTTATCAGCTATACTTAAAAAAAAATCTAGGTATCCTCAAAGCAGTTTTATACCTATACCCTATATATCTACTATACCTATGGTATCTACAGCATTAAGTCAAATTATTTATAGCAAATTAAGTAAATAATCATACCTTCATATATATACATATTTTTAAAATAAACAACCCAAGCTTTAAGAAGTGGGAAAGCCAAAATAAAATATCTGAAAAGTAGTTTGTAATGAAATTCTAGAATCTCATAATGATATAGTACTAATCTCATAATGATATAGTACTAATACAAACATTTTAAACTAAAGCACTTTCAACACTATACAGAATGCTTCTAGGATAATAAATCACTGTAACAAGAAGTCAATATTTCATTTATCTAATTCATTTCCCACAAAAATGTAAGAACCATATAAGGAAATCTCATCTAGATATTTTTGGTAGCTTGTTGGGAAGGGAAGGATATAGAACTTTCTTTGACAGCTATTTGAGAGTAAGAAAATTGTTCCATAGTGCTAGATGGAGAAACCCATGGAAAACCTCCACATTCCCACTACAAGCTATTTTTCTTCTGTCTTCTGATTTGAATAATTTATACAGCTGGAACTATTTTGAATGTCAAGGACAAAACCTTGAGAATGTATTAAAATAAATTCTTTTTAAAAATTGTTTATTTTAAAGGCAGAATGACAGAGAGGGAGGAGACAAGTTTTCCATTTGCTGTTTCTCTCCACAAATGTTTGCAACAGCCAGGTCGGGGCTAGGCTGAAGCCAGGAGCCAGGAACTGCATCCTGGCCTCCCACATGTATGGCAGGGGCCCAAGTACTTGGGCCATCTTCAGCTGCCTTCCCAGGAGCATTAGCACGAAGCTGGATTCAAAGTGGAGCAGTGGGAACTTGAACCAGTACTCTGAGATGCTGGGGTTACAAGCAATAGCTTAACCCCAAAATATGAATTCCTAATATATAATCAAATATCAAATTACTTCAATGGGATTTTACACAAATAATATGGTGTTTCAGCTAGTACTTGGTATCAATTAGTGATACTAAATTTGCTCGAATGAGTTGCACTATCTCCATCTACTTTCGGCAGCTACCACACATCTCTAAACATCACCTCAGTTTTCCTATAGGAATTATTAAACAGAAAGACTATCTGAAGATTCACAATAAGCTGTCTTTAGAATTAACTCCTTGGAGGAATCTCCCAAACAAAACCAGTTGATAATGAGTCTTTCTATCATACTAAGTCCTCAGATGAAGTTCTAAGAATGATGTACTTCCTAATTCATTCTTCATTGGCTAATAGTGTCCAGTAAATTCAAATTGGAATCCTCCCAAAAGAAAATAGACTATGTATTTCAATGAGTTCACATAGGTACACAGAAAAAAAAAAACACAGAAAATCAATCCTAAATCCAAGACTAAAAATTAGCAAAGAAATTCTAAACTCTGTCCACACAAATGAAGAGATTAAGTGACTAACCATCATTTGTTTCTCAGGATAAAGCAAGCTTTTGATTAAAAAAAATATAAAACAGTAAATCTTTCAATAACTAACACCAATGATTCTTATAGGCTCAAGGTCAACAATGAATCAAGAATTACCAACAGATGGTTGGTAGAGACTAGGAAATTAATAGTTAACACTAAAATAAACCTGCAGAGAGTAATTCACAAATACAGTCACCATGATCTTCAGAAGAAATCCAGGAACTTATACTGCTATTACATAAAAAGTATCTTTTATAAAGTAAATTTCTCATTTCCCCCAGTTACACGTATGGCACACTAAAAGAAATGAAATCTACAGTGTGTACACTTGACATCATACCACCATGTCTGATTTATTTTGTAGAGCATGTCTTCTTTCTGTATACTTGGGTGTTCATAAAGAAGGAAATTTAGGCAAAATAAGAAAACTACAACTAGGCTAGGGAGACCATTATTAAGTGGTAGAGATCAGGACTAAGGACTAAGGCTCCTTTTTAGGCTCTAAAATGTATTAAAAAGGAAAGAAAAACATTATCAGAAGACTCTTGTTCCAGATGAATGAAAGAGCATTGAAAGTGGAATGGTAGAGAAAAAGGAGATGGATGTGGAGATGCTGCTGAGAAAATCATCAATGTGGTACGAGTTTGAATAGCAATTCATTACCAAAAGTGATTTACAAATTTGAAAGAAAAACTGCAACTGGTTCAATATTAACCCCATGTGTCTAGTGAAGTGGTTAGACATAGGAAATACTTGATAAAGTATTTGCTGAATAAATGACTAGGTAAGTCAGACTGTCAAACTCTGTGCATATTCATATTGTTAATCTGGAAGATTAGTGAAAATGGCTGCAATACTTCTTCCCATTTCTGTACACATGCCACTTTATATATATAATGTGGCTCTACCACTTCTCCCATCAAGAGGACTTGACCTGGGACTTCGGTAATTTAACAACATTCTTCGTCCAATGAGGCAAAAGCCATGCAAACAGAGGATTGGAAAGCACCTTTTGCTTTGGGGCTTTCCTTCTTGCATGAAATTCTACTGTTATCAAATAAAGAAATTTGGACTCCCCTACGACAGGGTGAGTTGCCATGCTTTACCAACGGTCTGGTCCAGTTGAGGACCCCTAAACCAATCAGCCTCCAGATGCCTTGTCAGTTGACTATAACTATATGAATGAAGCCAAGACAGAGAAGCAGAAGACCCACACAGCTGAACTCAAATTGCTGACACACAGAATTTCAAGCAAATAAAAAGTACTTGTTTCATACCATTAAGATTTTAAGTGCTTTGTTACACTGAATAGATAACTGACATATTTAATAAACTGCAGCTCTTATTTTCCATAGAAGATCTCAAAACCAACAATACAGGATTAGTAGATATATAGAAATCAGTCTACTTTGAGAAGGTAACTCACCCAAGTAAGAGCTCTGGGGATCGATACCACCTGGTGGCCACATACTCTGTATAGTTAGCATTGTTGCCTTCTGATAGATTTCTAGCAAAGCCTGAAACAGTAGTAATTTCATGTTGGCAAATATTTCAGTGCTAGTTAATAGATTAAAAGAATATCAAAAGAACATAATGACTGGTACTGAATGAATTTTTCATTAATAGTGTCCTTGTTACTTTAAAAAGTTTATAGAATGTTCAAGTCAATTAAAATGTGCAATATATTTACTACAAACCTAGTCTCGCCCCTAAGCTAAAGAAATTCATAGTTTCAAAGTCACCCCATGCCTTTATAAGCATTCAGAGCATACTTTTAAATCAGCTCTGCCAATAAATGAAAATCTTAGCAACAAAATGAAGTTCCCACAAAAGCCAGAAGTCAAAGTTCAACCAGCATATCAGATGGTCACTAATTATGCTATATGAGACTTTACACAGTACTTACATATCTATTGTTGCTGACTAGTTCTGGCCATTATATAAACAGCTGACAACGAGCAGTGATGGAAACAAAGAAGGCCAAAATTACTGCTATCTGCCAGCAACTAAGAAGCATATTACAGACAGCCTAATTACATTACAGATTCTACCATTACTTTTGTCGCCCACTGTTTCAAGGGCTTTCAGGCTATTGCATAACCATAAAACAAGTCAGCAGGATAAATTAATTATCTGCCTAACTCAATATATTCACTATGAATATAATAGCAATCCCACCCCTACCCCAACCTGTGGTTTCACCCTCTGCTGTTTCAGTGACCCGTGTTCAACCACAGTCTGAAAACTCGCAGACCAAAACCAGGGCATGACCAGTTGGCATAATCTGCAGTTTCACACATGCACTGGGGTCTTGAAATGTATGCACTGCAAATAAGGGGGGGTGCTGTAGTAGTTAGAGCATCAGAACAGCAAAACCAGGGGCAAAAATGAAAAGTGGAACAGTGAAAAATACAAACAATCACAGCAAAAAAATTCTGTAACTTCAGTTAATAAATACTTCTTTGTAACATATATTTTTTTAAAAATATTTTTATTTTTGAATGGGGTTCTTTAAGCTACACAAAGGAGCTGAGTGTTCTGGGAGGGAGAGCAATCAGGAAGCCCCTGTTGGAGCTGCATGGAACACAGAATGCCACACGTTGTGTTGCCACGAGGAGCTTCCTGGCCATTTCAGTCTTTTCTTTAAGAAATAATGCTAGACCAGGAATACTCTCTTCCTATTATTAGCTATTCTACCGCATTTGTTTTGCGTTTATAACTTGCTTTACAAATGTCAGTAACTTTGAAGCTTAGGCAGATGAGCAACCCATAGACGCATGTGCACACAGTAAATGGTATAAGTGGTGCATAAAGTCTCAGCATTGCATGGCAGTCATAATTATGGACAAGAAATCAGAAATAGATATACTGTATCTGAAAACCATAATGCTACAGAAATGCTAGAACTGCCAAGATTGAAATCCTTTAGATACAGCCTTTAACATTTCCTTTTTATTCTAAGTACTTCTTTAAAAATTTAGCATACAGATTCTTCTTTATAATATTCCTTAACATAAAGTATGAAAAAAATTAAATCTTGTAAAACATTTTTTCTCAGGCCAACAGGTTCATAATATTTAAATTATTTGGACACACTGAGAGCTACCTATTTTCAACTGCCACATTGGACAAAATAGGCATTCTGTTAAGGGAGTTCCTAAAATGCTTCTATTTCTCATTTGTGCCATCCATCTCCTTACAAACCTATCTAATTGAACCTTTGCTTATGATAAGGAGAAGCATTCTTAGTTGTGTGTGGAGGTTGATGTTGCATTTATGATTGTATTTGACTACATCAAGAAACGTTAAAATATCAAGTTATTTTTTAAAAAAGTGTCAAGACCTAAACATCACAATTATTATTTTAAAATTTTTGGTAATTATTTTAATTTGAATGTTTAATAGCACATAACACAGAGTTAGACATATGGGAAATAATATGCAATTTTCTACTAGGAGGAAAGACATACTCAAAGAAAACCTTCATTGATACATTCAATAAAGAGTTGGAATATCATGCATCAATTACTAGTGTCATTCATTTAACATTTAGAGGAAATAAATGGAAGTGTTCTAAAAATGTCTTTTGACTTTACAGTTACTTCTAACTATTGCATGTATACAATACATAGGTGTATGTATACAGGCATATTTTTAGTGTTTCTGGTTAAACCTGTGGCAATTTCAATTAATATTTAAAATATATTTTTATTCTTCTCAAACTAGAAGGCCATAATAGTTCCTAGACTTTTTTTTCTAGAGTAATTGGTTGCTGGGATTATGAATATATGCAAATGCATGTATTTGCTTTGAATTACTTCTCATTAAACAAATATTACATCATGAATCTTTGCTATTTTTGCAAAGAGTTAGTGATCCTCTAGCAATGAATTTTTCAGTACACAACCCAGTAGAATGAATGTTCTTCTGCTAAATTAAGTCAAAACTTTCAATATGCCTTTAAAAATTACCTATATATCACATTAAATTCTGTAAGTATCAGGACTCGACATTCTTTTTAACTTACCAAAGTCGCACAGTTTCAGAACATCATTGTGGCTGATTAAAAGGTTTTCTGGCTTTATATCTGGAGTATCAAGATGAAAAGACATTGGTAAAAATGTTCTATGTGTTCTGTGACTGTCTTTGTTAAGTCACTGCAATGGCATCTAATCAGAAATATCTAGAGTACTTTAAATAGAAACTATGGCAGCAAAAAGTAGGGTACATTTTTTGTTGGTACATAAAAGTTTCAATTAGCTTCTTTTGAGAAACACACGGACAACATCTAAAAAAAAGTTTCCCTTTAATTCTTAAAAGATATTAATTAGATCTCTGAAAGGAACTTAAAATGACTGAATCTAGGCAAACCCATTTCAAGGAACTATTTTTACTTCCCCAAATACCAATAATACAAATTTTTTGGGATAGCATATAAAATGTTTATATTCCCTAAGTTATCTTTAAAATACATAGGAGAAGAAGATAGCATTCTATTTACTGGAAGAAAAAATATAATATCTATTTTCTGTTATGGTTTTCTGTGTACTTCCAAATCTATACATCTCTTTAACCTTTCTGTAGGATTCACCAATATTAATGTCTAACACTGAAGCTATACTACTGAATGAGTCAAAGTTACTAATTTTTTCCATGGGTCTTTTGAAGATGTGATAGGAGCTGAGGGGTAGAAATTCAGAGAAAACATAGTTGGAATTCACCCTGAGAAGCATCTCACAGTTCTATGTTTAAAGTTGAGAACCCATCATCTTGTCACGTGGTGGAGGTGCAGCTAGGGAAAGCGCAGAGGCAGTGATATCTGCAGATGGCAGAAGTACGCTTCTACTCTTAATGGTAATCACTAGTGACTATACGCTTAACAAAATCGCAGTATCATGATGCAAATTCTGGTAACTCAGTTCTTCAGTAATATAACAAATCAGAATACTAGAATCATTACCCTAGATGCTAGACACCCAGTTACCTGGAGACCTGTTCGTGCCACCAACAACTTTGATAAGGTAGCTGCCATGAGAGTCAAGTGCAAGAGAAATACAGAGTGTCTCTTTCCAGACTGGCATTCTTCATATGACCTCTAAGCTATTCTTAACAGTGAGATTATTTTTAAACTGGCATCCTTGTGCATTTGTATAGGTAAATAAAAACATAGCATTCATGTATCTGATAATTCAAAGACAAGAAGTGTCTGCAACATTTTCTGATAAACATCTTTTAGCTTCATTTGCACCCTACTTCTGTAAAACTCTGCAATGCAAGAGATTATCAGGTGAAGATGAAATGATAGCATGAAATATAACGCTGAGCAAGTAATTTCCTTTTTATTGCTATAAACTACCCACTTCATGGCAGTAAAGGATAAAATAAAACAGCTTATAGAAGTATAATCATGGAATTTATGCAAGGTTGATCATGCCTGCCATATGCAGACAATGTTTTCTTTTTTTTTTTATTTTTTGACAGGCAGAGTGGACAGTGAGAGAGAGAGAGAGAGAGAGAGAGAGAGAGAGAGAGAGAGAGGTCTTCCTTTGCCGTTGGTTCACCCTCCAATGGCCGCCGCGGCTGGCGCGCTACGGCCGGCACACCGCGCTGATCCAATGGCAGGAGCCAGGAGCCAGGAGCCAGGTACTTATCCTGCTCTCCCATGGGGTGCAGGGCCCAAGTACTTGGGCCATCCTCCACTGCACTCCCTGGCCACAGCAGAGAGCTGGCCTGGAAGAGGGGCAACCGGGACAGAATCCGGCACCCAGACCGGGACTAGAACCCGGTGTGCTGGCACCGCAAGGCGGAGGATTAGCCTAGTGAGCCGCGGCGCCGGCCGACAATGTTTACTTTTCACTAGCACGTAGGGAAAATCAGGAGATAAAGATTTGTACTAGAAAATGTTGGTCTAAGAGAAACAAGAGGTAAAGGCCAATGGCGGTCAGTGACACAGGGCTACCTAGAATGCCTGATTCCAAGTTGTTGCATTACCTGGTTTACCTGCAGGACCAAAGGCTATGGATATTATCCCTATTTACTCTCCCACCCACCAAGTAGGCTTCAAAGTTCATAGGAGTTGAGTTCACTTGTATCACTAAGTTTTTCCATAGCTGAGAGTGGATCTGGTTAGACAAACACAGATATCTCACATTTGGAACCCATCCTTTTAGAGGTACAAAAGGAGATCTGAGGAGCAAATGACTTCTCATATTCTATACCTTCAAAACATATCTCATTTAAAGGGAAATGTCAGTGCTTATGGAAATATTCTTAATATACAAAATATTTTAACTTTTCAATAATTTCTTAATATTTTCCATTTCAAAAATCCCATACTCACCTCTATGAACAATATCGTTCTTATGGCACCAGTGAATAGCTTTGATTAGTTGATAGATGTAACTTTTTACTTTTTCAGGTGGAACTCCATTTGGCATTTCTTCCAGCAACTCAAGCATATTCTAAAAATTAAATGGAGAATATATTAATCTCCAAAATGAGATAGGCCCATGTTTTAATTTTTAAAGAATCTTAGATGATAATTCATCCAAAACATAGCATACATTTTTAAAAATTGTTTTGCTTTCCAGCTACAACTTTTTCATGCTGAATCAGGATACTGCATTAAACACAGGTTTTCTCTTATGAGAAATTCCATTTTTACTATTCCCCATGCTGCCCCAAATAATAACTCTGTACACTTTTCACAGCCCCCTAAAGCCTTTCAGGGATCATTTTAGACTAATTTGAAGAAAGAAGCAATACAAAATACAGATATAACGATGTAATGTATGGAGGATGAAAACAGTGCCTCTGGTCCCTCAATGAGGCCACCAGCCCACATTTTTCTTTTTTTAACTTATTTGACAGATAGAGTTAGACAGTGAGAGAGAGTGAGAGTGAGAGTGAGAGTGAGTGAGAGAGAGAGAGAGAGAGAGAAAGGTCTTCCTTCCATTGGTTCACCCCCCAAATGGCCACCACAGCCGGAGCTACGCCAATCCGAAGCCAGGAGCCAGGTGCTTCCTCCTGGTCTCTCATGTGGGTGCAGGGGCCCAAGGACTTGGACCATCCTCCACTGCCTTCCCGGGCCACAGCAGAGAGCTGGACAGGAAGAGGAACAACCGGAACTAGAACCTGGCACCCATATGGGATGCCGGCGCCACAGGCTGAGGATTAACCAAGTGAGCCACGGCGCCGGCCCCGGAAAACAGTGCCTCTAACACATCTTTAATAGGAACTTGCAATAGGGTCAAGCCTTGAAAATATATCTGGGAGATCCGGATAATATTCTTAAAAGAAAACTGAAAGATCCTTTAAGATTAGAAGTGACCAATACATTTAGTACAAAAATTGTTAGAATAGGCTAGAAAATACCACTGAAATAAAAACTCAAAATCCCAAACAACTCAGTATTAAAAAAAAAAAAAAACCTTAGTTTTTTGGAATCAGAGACTATTCTAAAATTCATGCAAAATTTTTGTGTTAAGTAGAAATTCTACTTAGCCATTCTCCAGTGAATTTCCTTATTAACCAAACATTCTCAATTCCCTCCTTAAAGCACAAGTTGAGGCTCACAGCACAACCATAGCTTACTACAGTTCTCAAAGTTTAGTCTGTGCATCTCAGGGAGGTCTCAGACCTTAGAGAGGGTCCATGGCATTAAAACTATACTCTTAACACTCAGATGTTTTCCCTTTTCATTGTGTTAGCATTTACACTGACAGTACCAAGTAATAATGAGTAAGCAAAGAAACTGGATTCTTCAGGCCAATTAACCCTTACAGTTAAAAAAAAAAAAAGGTGGTGGTGGGGAGACCGACTGACATTGTGGTGCAACAGGTTAATTCACTGCCTGAGAAGTGAGCATCCCATATGAGTACTGTTTTGAGTTCTGACTGCTCCACTCCCAATCCAGCTCCTTGCTAATGTGACTGAGAAAGCAGCAGACAATGATGGCCCATGTCCTTGGGCCCTTGTCACCAACATGGCAGACGTGGATGGAGTTGCTGGCTCCAGGCATTGGCCTGGCCCAATCCCAGGCTCTTGCAGTCATTTAGATAGTGAACCAATGGATGAAAAATCTCTCTTTCTCTCTGTAACTCTGCCTTTCAAATAAGTAAAATAAATCTTAAAAAAAAAAAAAAACACTTGCTGTTTTAGTTAAGGTCAGATGTCCTTAATGAAGCAGTAAAAAATATTACTTATATTAAATTTCAATTCTTGAGTACATGTCTCTTTAAGAATCTACATGATAAAATGTGGAATAAGACGCTTTTGCTGCATGTTTGCCATCTGCACCATGAATGTCTTGAGGCAAAAGCACTTGGGTGATTGAGATGCAAGCTGAACTGAGTACTTTTTGTAGAACAACATTTTTTACTTGAAAGAATGACTGACATACAAAGTTATTTATGTTAACATGTAACCAGTTTGCTGCTACTGCAAAATGAATATTTTCATATTGCTCAGTTGACTTCTAGTATGAGAAGCATCAACAGATAAAATCTACATACACAAACTAAACCCTATAAAAATCAGTTGTATTTACTCCTATATCCATTTGTAATATGTACTTGCTATGTTAATATAATTAAATATGTAAATCAATGAAGCTTTTTTTTTTAAGTTGCTGTTTACAAGAAAACAAAAGTTCCAAGAATGCTTTGGAAAGACTTAATAAAAAAAAAAAAACCCACTCAACTATTACCATATAATCAAATATGAGTGAGATAACTATAAAACACTGGCATGGGAAAGGAGCTGATGTGGATAAGCCTAAATACTGAAGGACCCTGCATTGAGATTCGCTTTGCAAGTGTTCTTGAGCTTTGGATTCATTTTTTTTTTCCTTTTTCTTTCTTTCTTTTTTTTTTTTTTTTTTTTGACAGGCAGAGTGGACAATGAGAGAGAGACAGGGAGAAAGGTCTTCCTTTTCTGTTGGTTCACCATCCAATGGCCGCCCCGGCCGGTGCGCTGCAGCCAGTGCATCACACTGATCGCACTGGCCAGGAGCCAGATGCTTCTCCTGGTCTTCCATGCGGATGCAGGGCCCAAGACTTGGGCCATCCTCCACTGCCCTCCCGGGCCACAGTAGAGAGCTGGACTGGAAGAGGAGCAACTGGGACAGAATCCAGCGCCCCGACCAGGACTAGAACACGGGGTGCCTAGAACACAGGGTGCCGGCGCCACAGGCGGAGGATTAGCCTAGTGAGCCATGGCCCTGGCCGAGCTTTGTATTCATTTAAAAGATGCATCATGGGTATGATATAGGTCAGAAAAACCAGTCAGAACTTCAGTCAGAAGAACAATATGCAACAGACCATGACCCGACTTCTAAAGAATGGTAAATGAATGTGCAGTCATCCCATGGTGTCCACAGGGGACTGGTTCCAGGACCCCCACTCCATGAATACCAAAATCCATAGATGTGTAAGTCCTTTATATAAAATGGAATGGCATGGAGCTGGTGCTGTGGCGTAGTGGGTTAAGCCTCTGCCTGCAGTGCCTGCATACCATATGGGCACCAGTTTGTGTCCCAGCTGCTCCTCTTCTGATCCAGCTCTCTGCTTCTGGCCTGGGGAAGCACTGGAAGACGGTCCAAGTGCTTGCACCCCTGCGCCCACGTGGGAGACCCAGAGGAAGCTCCTGGCTCCTGGTTTCAGATGGGCCCGGCTCTAGCCATTGCAGCCATTTGCGGAGACAATCAGCAGATAGAAGAACTTTCTGTCTCTCCCTCCCTCTGTCTGTAACTGTGGCATTTGCATTTAACCTAGCACAGCCTCTCTTATGTGCTTTAAATCATCTCTAGATTACACACAATACTTAATACAATGTAAATGCTAACTAAATAGTTGTACTATATTTTTGGGGGAATAATGATACGGGAAAAAAAAGTCTACATGTTCGGTACAGACCCAACCATTGTTAGACCAAAAGAAAAAAAAAGCAAAACAGATATAACCATTGTAGACCTAAATATATAGTACATGATGAGCTGCACTTGTTTGAATCCACAGATACACAATCTGTAGATATGGAGAGCTAAGTATATATTTTCAGCTAAAAGAAAATGTTTAAAATATGCATACTTCCCTTTTTTTATGATTCTTCATTTGAATTGCTGTTTTCCGTTAACATAGGAGGTCACAAATGCACACTAGGAATTACATGGCTTTGTAATATAGGAAGCATCACAGCTCTCCTCTCGTGTTCTACTCTAAATTCCTCAGTGGTAGAGCTACTGTTCCCCACTGACCATTCTCTCCTTAGTCTATAGTAATCTAGTTTTCAAGTGGAGGCCTAGTTGCCCAAAACAGAGAGAATATTTCCTCTCTGCCTTGCAGTTAGTTGGCCATGCAACTATATATCCTGGCCAATGGGATATGAGAAGCTGGAGCTCAATACAGTACTGACCTTAAGGACAAGGGCTAAATACCAAGGGTGGTGGAACAGAGAGGGAGAAACAGTCTGGGTGTCCTGTTACAACTGCTGAGCTGCCAGACTAGTCCTGTACTGCCTATCTTTGTCCATGAACTTCTATTTGGTTAATCCACTGTAATCCTGGGTCTTGGTTACCAACTCCGTACTCCTTGAAGCATCTTTCTCTTTGCCCTCGTGTGACTCACCACCATTTGTGGGGCCCTCTCATGGACGAACAGGTGTGATGGTTATCTTCCACCTAAGTGCCACAGGGGCAAGGGAAGAATCCCAGGCCTAGGGGTCAGGGAACTAGAATTCTGGAAGCCAGTGACCAGCAGAGAGCTCTGGTCTCTCCCAGTGAGGAAGCAGATACACAGAGGTGCTTTCTCTATTTGTTATACTAAATACTAAATTGTTATTCACCATGAACAATCACCATGAATAGAACAGAAATGAAAACAATGAACTGAAATAGATCTGTCAAAATTTTATTACTAGGCTGTGAAAACTGCAAACTGCATGATTATTTGTGACAACTGAAGAATGAGGAGCATCTGATTCTCCCTGGGATACCAGTACAGCAATTCTTTCCTTATAACTTTTAAAAATATATATCAACTTATAATGGTTTATTTTGGTGGGGAAGGTACCTTAGGAGAACACCTAAATTGACACAGAAAGAAACTTAAGGATAGAAAATCTGTCCTTCTGCTCTTCAAATAATTAAATAAATATATCTTAAAAACAAAGAAAGTAAAACAAGTTCTAGAAAAGAAACATAAAAACAATGGTTTAAAATGACAGAGTCTTCTGGTGTTTTTCAAGTTTTGTTAGTAACGAAATTACCATATATAAAATTATGAAAAATAATTTATAAAGGCAGAATGAACTTGAAGCCACATTACTGCTCAGTCGTCTTGGCAACACAGCTTTCCATTTGGTGATGGCAATGGCAGAAATACTCTGTCATTTATAGCCTAACAAGCACCTGGGAACTGATCTAAAGCAAACACAAACACCTCCACTTTCGATCTTCATTAGATAGCACAGGAAATCCACAGGAACCACCTATTTACTCATCAAGCAAACTTCTAAAAGACTCAGTCTGGCTTCAGTTTCTTCTACTATTGCTAAGGCACTTATTTGTTTACGTTCTTGACTACAACCAGTTGCCGGAGGTCAGCTGTCTCCCAGAAATTCCTAGGCACACAGTATTTATTACTGCCACATACATATATTTGCCCTAAGGTCACATCATGAAAACCATCACTAATAAGTTGACCATTTGTTTTTAAAGCGCTAAGACCAGTGCACGGACAACTGGAACAATGAATGTTCTTCTTGTTTTCTCCCATGCTTCCAATTCCTTACCTGTGCTCCCATCTACCACCCCAGCTCCACCTTATGCTTGCAAATCTCATTTCCTCAAAGAAAGCCAAAGCCCTGGGGTGCACCAAAGGCTGTTCCAGGAGCCCACTCATTCACCACCCTAGGTCTGGTTCAGACAGCTGGCTGTGCTTGCAAGGTCTCTGATGCATGCTTCTACTACCCTGTACAAGCCCTGTCAATGTATACACTTCTTCAGAAGCCTTGTGCAGCTTTAATCAGAAGAAATCAAGTCTAAAAATTACTTGTTGCAGAGATTCTAACATATTGTTTAAACTTAAGATTATCTCTGTATAGTCAGAATTACACAAAATCCTTAAGTATATTTCAGGGTTTCTGATGATTATAGATAATAATTCCATTATTAAAGCCCTCAGATTATGAGCGCATTTGACAAGTGTCAGAAACAGCCCTTAAATAA
Source organism: Oryctolagus cuniculus (assembly GCF_964237555.1). Taxonomy (NCBI): domain Eukaryota; kingdom Metazoa; phylum Chordata; class Mammalia; order Lagomorpha; family Leporidae; genus Oryctolagus; species Oryctolagus cuniculus. Next base: position 4,700,964 of record NC_091453.1, on the reverse strand, counting down.
AGGAAGCAGACAAATCTCCATATTGGCAATGAATTACTTACTTTTTCAACATATTCAAACACCAAGTACAATTTCCCCCTGCGACGAAAGGCTTCCTTCAGCTCCACAATGTTTTCCTGTTTGAGAGTGCGAAGCATTTTAAGCTCTCGTAAAGTCGTTTCCTTGACTTCTTCATTCTCTGGAATGTAAACAATGGCAAAGAGGGTAAAATGAGAGTTCTCCATCCACTGCCCAAAGAATTTCCAGAACACTGCAAGCATCCCAGCTTCACCTTCTAGTTTCAGTACTTCTGCACAACAAGCCCACGGATGTAACACTGAATAACCTGCTCTGCGGAGAGAGGAGCTAGAGTGAGAAACTTAGAGGAAAATGCTCCCCAGACCAGCACAACCCTGATTTTCTGCTTGTATTTTCTTACACTCCTTATTGCAAAAGTGTTCGAGGGGGTCTTCAAAAAGTTCATAGAAAATGTGTATTATGCAAAAACTATGCATGGGCATGGATTTCAAACATTTTTTTTACACCAAAACAAACTTATTTCCACTTTCCTCCAAACTCTTTGGAGTACCACGTGTGTATAAAAACATAGACTTACAGATATAACATATGACTTCACTGTCATTTTTACTCTATATTGGGGAAGAAGGAGATTAAAATTGTAATAAGGAAAGAGCTGTCTCAGTGTGCAGAGGAGCCGCTATGCAGCCAGCATCTACAGTGCTTGAAGGTTCCAAGGTAGGCCGGAAGCTTTGGCTTAGAAGAGTATTTTATTCCTCAAGCTGAATGTAAGTCATCTCAGTGAGCAGAGGGCATGCGCCAGGCATTCACAAGGCAGCTTGTGGCCAAGTTGCAGGCCATTCTCTGAGTGTCTGATATCTCTCTGAACAGCAGCTGCTGCAGGTTCCTGCTGTCCTCCTGTGGCATGTCCATCTGTCCATTCCAAATGGCATAGCTGGTTTTGGGATGGAGAACTTATGCTGAACTCACACACCCTCTTCCATACCATCAACTTCACTCATGGTAACTTCCACAGACACGGAGGAAGGACAAAAGTCACATTAACTCTAAGGGATTAATTGGCAGGCAAGTAGGAAAGGCAGTATTTGAGTTCAAATTAATGTCTACGATAGCTTTATAAATACCATGTTCAAATTAATGTCTATGATAGCTCCATAAATACCATGTTGCTGAATGTGTGTATGGGGTTACAGGTTCACAATCTCTCACCTACATTTCCAAGTTCAAAAATCGATCTAAAAACAGGTATTTTTCTAGATTTGTGACAAACTCATTTAGAAACAAAAAATGAACCAACATAAGATCATTTACAGTCTTTGTTTATCTCACCTAATGTGATTATTCCTATGTTGTACTACAGAAATACTACTTGATTACAAGGTGCTATATCTCCTACCATATTTCCACCCTAAATTCAAGTTACAAAGCCAAAACCACATTCTTTCCCAAGGTTGTGGATCAGGGCCAGAATTCTAGCCTGTAAGTTTAACTTCTATGACTCCCAGGTTTGGTCCTGTCTTAAGTGTGAGGAGGAAGATAATGGGGTTTGATGACAGGGCCAAGAAAGACTAATGTCCCCTCCAGGAAGAAATGTTCTCTAAGCAAGGTACACAGGAGGAAAAAAGCTGAATGGGTGTGGAGCACAAAAGGAGAAGGGAGAATCTAAGTGCAGTGCCAGGTACACTTGGATTATTTTGTATCCTAGCCCCCCTCTCCCAACTGCCATTCAGTGGAAAGAAAGAGACTTTAACAGAAGCAGGAGCTTTGTCTAGCACTAGAGTATGTATAACAAACAGGGAACACAGAATCACCACTCCACTGTGAACTGGTGAAGTATTCTCCTACTGCAGCTAGAATACTGTGGGAGAATATGCTGGAATACAAGACCCAGCAGTAAGAAAGACCAATGGCAACATAAGCTGTGAATCAGCTCAGCTCACACCATGGGGGAGGTCAACTGGGAAACTGGGTCCTCACACAGCATATGTCAGGGGGAAAGTGCATGACAGTAGATGCCACCTGCCCGCAGGGGGAATGGGTGACATGTACTTAGGGGACTTCCCAAAGTGGCTTAGGAGACTGGGAGAGAACAAAGGGCCAACTGTTCTGCAAGCTGGGCTGAATCAGCGATGTGTTTATCCCCTGAGTATCAGAAACCTCCAGGAGGCCCAACACTAAAGGCTAGGAACACCAGAAACCTCCTAAAGTAGCTACCCCGGGACTATTGCTCTCACAGTCCCTCTGACTACTCTCAGGCTTGGGCAGTCAAACGCAAACTCAGAATTCCGGAATGCCACACAGATCTCCAGAAGAGGCAAATGGTCTAACAAGTAATTCAACCTGAGACAAATACATTTACTACTCAGGACCTGGTCCCTTGCCTGCCTCTCCACCCCCAACCTCACCTTATTCCTTCAGCTCCCAAACTAGCCCCAAGCTTTATTTTTCTACCTTTGGGCCTTTGTACTCATTCCTTCTGCCTAGAACAGTCTACTACCCAGATTCCTTCCAGAATAGGCTTTTTTTTTTTTTTTTTGGACAGGTAGAGATATAGATAGTGAAAGAGACAGAGAGAAAGGTCTTCCTTCCGTTGGTTCACCCCCCAATGGCTGCTATGGCCGGCGCTGCACCAATCCGAAGCCAGGAGCCAGGTGCTTCCTCCTGGTCTCCCATGCGGATGCAGGGCCCAAGCACTTGGGCCACAGCAGAGAGCTGGATTGGAAGAGGAGCAACCGGGACTAGAACTCGGCGCCCATATGGGATGCCAGTGCCACAGGCGGAGGATTAACCAAGTGAGCCACACGTCAGCCCCCTCTGTTACTTTTTAAATATCACCCTTCACCGGCCTTTCCCAGACCACTGAAGCAAGTAGGGCCCCATTCCTATTATTCCTTACCACAGCCCTCCTCACCATCATTTTTGATCTATGAGGGTACTCCAAAAAGTTTGTGGAAAATGCTTATATTTTAAAAAAAAAGCATGGATTTCAAAATATTTTTGCATCAAAATAAACTTACTTTTTAATTCCAACTTTCCATAAACTTTTTGAAGCGCCCTTGTATTTGTTTGCTCACTGGCTTACTATCTGTGCAGTCACTGCTGCTAAAACAAAAGCTGTAGGAGGACAGGACTGAGTTCCTCTGTTCAACAATATACACCTGATCATCTAGGCCCGCAGCCAGCACAAAGAGCTGATCAATACCTACTCCTCCAAGAATGCACCACGTGGAGCCACAAGGCAATCTTTGCTTAGACATGGCTAGCTCTTACTCATCTCAGACATGAGGGAAGCAGCAACAGAATGACAAAACAGGCACTTTGCCCTCTTAGTTTTGGGCACAGTACTTTCAATCTTCTCTCTTGAAAACTTTGAATAGGCTACTTATCAGGCAATAAGGCAAAGGGAATTTATCTTCCCCTATTCAACTCTGCCCCCTGGTTGTCTTTTACAACATGTGATTATATGAAAAATGGAGGATTTAGAAAACCAGTGGTACCCTCGGGGTCAAGAACACATATACACATACATATATAATCATTAACAGCATCCCTAAGCTACACTGCAGCTGTGTACACATAAATGTTGCTACAAAATCACTAAGTAAATACAGCTGATGTTTTTCCCTAGTCAAATGACTGATGAATACTTGGTACCAGAAAAGCTACCGGAAAAAAAAGGATGCCTGCTATGAGCATCAACCTGTGGCAGTTTCATTTTGCTAATTGATAAATCCGTCTCAGAATGGCTCCAGAAGGAACAGGGCAGTAGTGAGACCTAGACCTTGGACTCAGTATTTTAAACAATTAACCATGTCACTCTGGGCAAGTTATGTAACTTCCCATGAGTAAAATGAATAAATAACCCCTCTCATTTCCTCCCAATCCTATGGCCTTTTCTGAATCTAATAATCCATTATTTCTTTTGATAAAAATTGCATTGATTATAAGCCTAAAGCTTATGGAACTTTTGTATTTTGTTCTGTATATATCATTCAACTCCATACTGACTCCACTTAACAATGGTTACAGAGAGAAAATAAAATGAGCTTTCAGAGAGAAGCACACAAAACCACCAACCATTTAGAGCCCAAACAGTCTCATTTCAGCAGCCTCTTTAGAAAATGAAGTCTCTACTTAGGCTACTCACAGGTGTTAAAAAGTTACAGTAAGCACCGAATATTAAAGCTGTAATAAGTAGAGCTATTAATTTCCTAAGTGCAAGCAAAATGTGCACTCTTCATTACTTGATACATCAGATAATTTTGTTTCTCTAAGTACATTTAAGGTTCCTGGCCTGCCCTGCACTTTATGATGAAAATTGCAGCACTAAACAATTAGATGATGGGGGAAAGGAACGCATACTCCACTTCTACAGGCTTTTTTCTGCAGAGGTTCAGAAAGTAGCAAAGCATGTCAGTGAGGGAATTTTTAAAAGTCATTTAGTAGCACAGTCCACTGAAGGAGCACAAAAATCACTATCTGGCCGGCACCGCGGCTCACTAGGCTAATCCTCCGCCTAGCGGCGCCGGCACACCAGGTTCTAGTCCCGGTCGGGGCGCCGGATTCTGTCCTGGTTGTCCCTCTTCCAGGCCAGCTCTCTGCTGTGGCCAGGGAGTGCAGTGGAGGATGGCCCAGGTGCTTGGGCCCTGCACCCCATGGGAGACCAGGAAAAGCACCTGGCTCCTGGCTCCTGCCATTGGATCAGCGCGGTGCGCCGGCTGCAGCGCGCCAACCGCAGCGGCCATTGGAGGGTGAACCAATGGCAAAAGGAAGACCTTTCTCTCTGTCTCTCTCTCTCACTGTCCACTCTGCCTGTCAAAAAAAAAAAAAAATCACTATCTTCCAGCTGAAAGACTCTATGGATTCTTTACCTTGGATAGCGCCTCCAGTTTATAAATGAAGAAATTAAGTCTTGAAAGGATAAGCAACTTTTTTTTTAAAATATTTATTTATTTGAAAGTCAAAGTTACACTGAGAGAGGAGAGGGAGAGAGGGAGAGAGGAAGGGAGGAAGGGAGGAAGGGAGGGAGGGTGGGGGAGAGTGGGGGAGAGAGAGAGAGGTCCACCATCTGCTGGTTCACTCCTCAACTGGTCGTAAAGGCCGGAGCCGTGCCAATCCGAAGCCAGGAGCCAGGAGCTTCTTCCAGGTCTCCCACATGGGTGCCAGGGCCCAAGGACTTGGGCCATCTTCTACTGCTTTCCCAGGCCATAGCAGAGAGCTGGATCAGAAGAGGAGCAGCTGGGACCAGAACTGGTGCCCATATGGGATGCTGGCGCGTCAGGCCAGGGCGTCAACCTGCTGCGCCACAGAGCCGGCCTCAAGGATAAACAACTTTCACACTCTACCTCATAGCCTGAGTAGAATATAGGGAAAACAGCACTTTGGAGAGTGAGTCACAACCCCCAGGTTCAAGTCTAGACTCTGCTACTATTTAGCTAACTGGCCAAGCAGCACAGTACAACTGAAGAGAATAGTCTCAGTTACATTTCAATTGCACAACATACCAGTTGTGCAATTTCGGGCCTTGGGTTTGTCATCTGTAAATTGGGGGTGGGATTATACTGGATAATCCTGAAAGTCTCTTCCAGCTCTAAGAGTCAGTACTTCTGGAATCAATATTGTGTTATAGTGGGTAAAGCTACCGCCTGCAATGCCGGCATCCCATATGGGTGCTGGTTCACATCCTGGCTACTCTGCTTCTGATCCAGCTCCATGCTACTGGCCTGGGAAAGCAGCAGAAGATGGCCCAAATGTTTGGGCTCCTGCCACCTACATGGGAGACCTGGAAAAAGCTCCTGGCTCCTAGCTTTGGCCTGGCCCAGCTCTGGCTGTCACAGTCATCTGGGAAGTGAACCAGCAGATGAAAGATCTCTCTGTGTCTCTCCCTCTTTCAAATAAATAAATAAATAAATCTTTTTTTCTTTTTTAAAGAGTTAGTACTTCTACGTGGCACCTGCTTACATGCATGCCGACCAACTTTGTCACCAGTCACGACTCTGAGGGGGTTCACCTGAATGCAAAAGCAACTGTGACGAAGTTATGTGCAGATAAACACACACACACACACACACCATCAAGAGAGGACTAAATGGAAGAGCAAAAAAGGAATGTTAAGCAAAAAGAAACAAAAACCCAACCTACTTCTAAGTTTACCAGCAAGTAGAATTAAATAGAGAAATCCATTAAAATAAACAGAACAATACTGAAGATGACAGATCACAGGAGCCAAAGAAATGCAAAGATAAGTGATGAAAAAAAGAAAAAAAATCTAAAGATACATAGAAACTCTATTATAACACTATTTTTAAAGGACTGTGGGCTTAGAAAAGAAATCCAGGAATAGCTGTAACCTACTTTATGAAATCACAAACCTGCCATTTTTGTATAGCCAAAGAGACTCCCCCAAATGGACCTTTAAACAGATATACTAAAAAAGTCAATTCATCCTTATACAAAACCATGGGCGTACCATGTTTGAGTCTGGCTGTCCTGAATGAAGGAGGAACATCAACAGCAGGATAATTAATGTGGCCAGAGAGGCTTGAAGGCTGTGCTACTGTTATATAAGCCAACAAAGAAGAGGCCCCTTCAATTTTCAGAGATGAGGGACAAGTAAAAGCACAATGGAAACTCAATAAATCCTAGAAGAATTCCTGAAGTCTGAGATCTGTTTTGGACATAAAAAGGAAGCACGGTGAAGTCATGACTGGCCAGAATGCTCAAGTCTGTTAATTGAGTTCCTCATTTAATCAAGGGTCGGAAGTTTTCTTTTAAGGCTTCTCTTACAGAGAAATCAGACTCTTAACTTTAAGGACTCAATATTATGCACTCTTGTGTTGTACAAAATAGGAGACCAGAGGACTTCGGATCCAGAAATCAGTCTAGAGCTTTCTAGGGTCTGGGAAAAAACAAAAATGAAGTAATTTGGAGGAAAGCAGAGATAATCAATTAAGCATTTTCTAATAATTAAGAGCAAATATGCTCATTCCAACAGAAAAATATTTATTTATAGAAAATATAAGCAACAGCAGACAGGAAATGCGAGCAATTTTCATATAAAAACAGAGACACAACCTAAATTCCATCTTACACTGGACTGCTGCACAGCTGTGACAAGTGGGGAGGAACTCTCCTCATTTCACCATCTGTACATTCAAGGAGAGACTAAAAAGCCCAAAGATACTTAGGAAGATCCAAATGTATATCAAACAAATTCTAGATCACAGGCTCTCTTAAAGTAAAAGTTGAACAAATTATATTTTTAATTCTTGCTCGTCCAAAGCTGTCTAGTCTAAATCAGTGATCTTGTATTATTTAATAAACTGAAAATGGGTGTGGGGTATGGGGGCGGGGAGGTAGGCATTTGCCATAGTGGTTAAGATGCTACTTGGGGCCGGCGCTGTGGCTCAATAGGCTAATCCTCCGCCTTGCGGCGCCGGCACACCGGTTCTAGTCCCGGTCGGGGCGCCAGATTCTGTCCCGGTTGTCCCTCTTCCAGGCCAGCTCTCTGCTGTGGCCTGGGAGTGCAGTGGAGGATGGCCCAAGTGCTTGGGCCCTGCACCTGCATGGGAGATCAGGAACAGCACCTGGCTCCTTGCTTCGGATCAGCGTGGTGCACCGGCTGCAGCGCGCCGACCGCGGCGGCCATTGGAGGGTGAACCAATGGCAAAAGGAAGACCTTTCTCTGTCTCTCTCTCTCACTGTCCACTCTGTCAAAAAAAAAAAAAAAAAAAAAAAAAAAGATGCTACCTGGGACAACTGCATCCTGGATCAGAATGCCTGGAGTTGAGTACCAACTTCATGCTAATGCACACCCTAGGAGTTAGCAACAGATGCCTCAAGAACTCAGCTTCCTGCCACCTACCTGGAAGACTGGGATTGAGCTCCAGACTCCTGGCTTTGGCCTGGTCCAGTCCTGGCTATTGTGGGCATTTAGGGAGTGAACCAGTAGACAGGAGATTGATCTCTCTCTATTTCACCTTTCAAAAAATACTAAAAATTTTCTAAAATTTGAAGACAGGGACCAGGATTGTAGTACAGTGAATTAAACCTCTGCCTGCAATACCAGCATTCCACATGAGCACTGGTTTGAATCCCACCTGCTCCATTTCCAATACAGCTCCCTGCTAATGTGCCTGGGAAAACAGTGAAAGATGGCCCAAGAACTTGGACCCTTGCTATCCATGTGGAGACCTGGATGGAGTTCCACACTCCTGGAATTAGCTTGGTCCAGTCCTGGCCATTGTGGCCATTTGGGGAGTGAACCAGCAGATGGAAAATTGGTATCTCTGTGTGTGTGTGTGTGTGTGTGTGTGTGTGTCTCCATCTGTCTCTGTAACTCTGCCTCTAAAATAAAAAACCAACAGTTTAAAAAAATTTGAAGACACCACTCATTTATACACATATGCATGTGAATGATTCAATGGTGATAGATTATCATCTAAACATCAGATTTCACTGTACAAGATTGCAGTTACAGGAAGAGTAAGAGAAGTAGGCTAAGTTTATAACTATATGTAGTCTTGAAAATGTTAACTAATCTCTAGTATCTCTATAGTCTATAGTCATTTTTTCTCTCCAGAAAATCCAAATAATAAGCAGAATTAATTCAATGAAGACTTCTAATGGGTTATATATTAACTAGTCAACATTTCTCTTTGGAAACCTACATTAATAGACATAATACCGAGCCAGTGCTGTGACATAGTGGGTAAAGCCACTGCCTGCAGTGCCGGCATCCCATATGGGCGCTGGTTCAAGTCCTGGCTGCTCCATTTCCGATCTAGCTCTCTGCTATGACCTGGGAAAGCAGTAGAAGATGGCCCAAGTCCTTGGGCCCCTGCACCCATGTGGGAGACCCAGAGGAAGCTCCTGCCTCCCAGCTTCAGATCAGTGCAGCTCCAGCCGTTGCAGCCAACTGGGGAGTGAACCAGCAGATGGTAAGCCTCCCCACCCCGCGCCTCTCCTTCTTTCTCTGTATAACTCTGACTTACAGATAAATAAATAAATCTTAAAAAAAAAAAAAAAAAACAGACATAATACCATCATTCAGGGTAACATTAAGAATTATCTGAGGGGCAGGCATTGTGGCACAGAAGTTAGGCTGTTGCTTAGGATGCCTGCATCCCTTATCAGTGTGCTTAGATTATGTCCTGTCTCCACTTTCCACCCAGCTTCCTGATAATGCACACACTGGGAGGCAGCAGGTGATGGCCCAAGTACTTGGGACTAACATTCCTGCTACCCACCTGGGAGACCCAGATAGAATTCCTGGCTCCTGGCTTTGGCCTGGCCCATCCTTAGCTGTTGCAAACATCTGGGGAATTAACTTTTCTCTCCCTCCCCACCCCCTTCTCTTTCTGTAACTCTGACTTTCAAATAAATAAATAAACATTTAAAAAATAATTATCTGACACTTCAAATTTACAATGAAGCATCACAAGCAGAAGTCATCAGAACAGGAAAAAATTAACTAAGTAAGCTCAGGTAAAAATCCGTCATGCTACCTTTTAACAGCAGGTTTTTTGTTGGAAGATTTATTTATTTATTCATTTATTTGAAAGTCAGAGTTATAAAAGAAGGGGGGAGGTGGGGGAGGGGGAGGGGGAGAGGGAGGGGGAGAGGGTGAGAAAGATATTGATCCTCCATCCATTGGTTCATTTCCCAAATGGCTGCAATAGCCAGGACTGGGTCAGGCCAAAGCCAGAAGCTTCTTCACAGTCTCCCACATGGGTGGCAGGGGCCCAACACTTGGGCCATCTTCTTCTGCTTTTCCAGGCATGTCAGCAGGAAGCTGGATCGAAAATGGAGCAGCTGGGACACAAACTGGTACCCATATGGGACGCCAGCATTGCAGGCGGCAGCTTTTCCCACGCCACACCAACCCCTAACAGTTTTTATCCCCAGCAGGAAGAATCATAGGTAAATACCCTGACAAATGATATGACAGTAATATTAGCTAACAATCTAAGAAAAAAAAAAAAACAACCTGGAAAAGATGAAGCCAGAAAGATAAGAATATTAAAAATGAGAAGAAAACTGATGAAGAATTTTGTGTATTTTTGAATTAACTCTCTTTTTAGTGTGGAAGTCATTCATTGACCTACAATTTTAGTATAAAAATTCAGTAAAAATTTTAGTATAAAAATTGCTCTTCTTCGCAAAGAGATTAACACTTGATTCTTTCATGTAAGAAATAACAGTTTCTATTATAACATAAATTGTTATCTGTAAACTTATTTTCATAATTCTAGTTTCATTTTTCCAACTTAAAGTACCAATATAATCTTTTATTTATTATGAAATTTTGGTTCTCATTTTAAATAGTGATCTATTATCCTGGGATGATAATAAAGAACTCTTGAACTAAAATTGTGGCCTACCTTAAAATAGAGTTTCAAAAACATTTATATAAATTTGTGGAAACATGAATTTAACAAAAAGGTTTGACATTACCCTAATCTTTAAAGCTACCAGGAGGGCCGGTGCCATGGCTCACTTCTGCCTGTGGTGCTGGCACACCGGGTTCTAGTCCTGGTTGGGGCGCCAGATTCTGTCCCGGTTGCCCCTCTTCCAGTCCAGCTCTCTGCTGTGGCCGGGGAGTGCAGTGGAGGATGGCCCAGGTCCTTGGGCCCTGCACTCACATGGGAGACCAGGAGAAGCACCTGGCTCCTGGCTTTGTATCGTTGCAGCACCGGCCGTAGCAGCCATTTGGGGGGTGAACCAATGGAAAAGGAAGACCTTTCTCTCTGTCTCTCTCTCACTGTCTAACTCTGCCTGTCAAAAAATAAATAAATAAATAAAGCTACCAGGAGTTAATATATACCCTCACAAATTATTCCTTGATATCATCAGTGATAAAACACTTGATTAGCTTGAACTTGGGTCAGATCAAATACAGTTTGTACTTCAGTTTAATAATGTTTTTACAGGATTATTTCATCACAGATATTTTTATGGAATGGATTTAGAATAATCACTATCATATCAAAAGAACATTTTTAGAGTAAAAAAGATTAAAGAGAGCTATATAACAATTAAGACAATATCATCATGATACTCTGTTAAAACCTTTTATTTATTTGAGAGTCAGAGATAGAGAAAGACAGATAGACAGTTCCTATCTGCTGGTTCACTCCCCAGATATCCACAACGACTGGGGCTGGAGCTGCGAGCTGGGAACTCAATCTATATCTCCCACGTAGATGGCAGGAACCCAACCACTTCATCACTGTTGCTTCCCACGGATGGGAAGCTGAAGTCAGGAGCGCAGCTAAAATTGAACCCAGGTACTCTGATGTGGGACACAGGCTTCTTAACTGTTATCTTAAGCATTAGGCTGAATATTGACTCTTTATTATTACTATCATTGGTCTGACTGAAAATTGAGATAATAAATCGATTCAGAATTAAATGGTTTACATAGCAGTTGAATGAACATGTTCACCTGTATGAGACTATGTATACTTCATACTCCAAAAGGGTTGTTCACAACGCATGTACCCTTTCTTTCTATTAAGCAAGATCTATTTACTCTGGCAAGAGGAAAAGCGTAGAGATAAAAAACAGAGCACTAGCTCATGGAGAGAAAACTGGAAACTGGGAAAGTGGGCCTATAATATGACTAGAACTACAAGGTGTAGGCATACTTGGATATGTCTGCAGCTTCTATCAGCATTCATAGGTGTACACTAATCCACTGGTGTACAGTGGGTGATAAAGCTGCATGCCTGTGAAGGACAGTGAGCAATAATGGCTTGGCAGAGATGACTGCAGAGTAGATTAATGTTTTGTCAGCTCAGCGAATTATCATTTCCATGTTTGGACTACTCAGACCCTCCCAGATGCCACAGCTAAAAACAATCTCCCCTCAAAATGATATGAGTTCCATATCTCCGTTCAGTTACTGTTCTCTATTCTGATCATTATTGAGTTATAGGTCTTAATTCTACAAACAGGTCGAAAGTTTCTTGAACCTTCTTCATAGCTCTTACAGCACGTGGCTTAGGGCTCACTGAAATTCAATGAACACATTACTGACCACCACTCTGACACAGGTCAAAAACACCATATAATGGAAGCAAAGAATTGGTATGCACAGACTATAGATAATAAAGAATATGGCAGGTTTTTTTTTTTAAAGCAATGGCATACATGGCCTAGATTGCACTCCTTTTTATAACTTTAATCGCAACTATTATTTCTGTTGATAACTGATGCTTGCTGGTGTGCCCTACAAGATGAATGCACAGCCAGAAATCTTTACATGCATTCAAAGGTGGTACTTTGATCTACTGTAGCAACCACTCTTTTAAGGAGATCATCATTGTCTCTTGGCTACCTGTCTTTGGTCCAAAGTCACTGCTCAAACAGCTCATTTCCAATGGTCTCACAGTGGGTTGGCCTGGGCCTACTGCTTGTTGTTAGATCTCATATACCATTTGAAGAATGTACCCCCCCCCCCACCCCAGAACAAGCTAAAAGCTGTTTTTATTGCCTTTCATTAAGGCCGCCCACACAATGGCTGCTAATACTATTGAGCCTATCTACCCTGTGACTTTTTTGTTAGCCAGATCTTTGTGTTACTTTATGTGTGTTAAGTATCTAAGGTCAGGGCAATGAAACTGATCTTAAATTTAGAAGCTGGTATCTTAGAATTCTTAGAAAATGTGTGCTGAAGAAGGTAGGTTATCACTGCTGTTTTCATGCTTCTGATTAAACCTGAAGGCTGAAGCTATCTATGCTGGTACCTCTTGCTCCTGCACTACTGTTTTTCTTTTTTTTAAAGATTTATTTATTTATTTGAAAGAGTTACACAGAGAGAGGAGAGGCAGAGAGAGGTCTTCCATCCGATGGTTCACCCCCCAATTGGCTATGTCACAGCACTGGCACCTTCAGTGGCTTATTTTTTAGATCCACCCAAAGATAGCCAAGTAGAGAAACTAATTGTGAAATTTTGCATGGCCTATATGAGTTGTAGGCAGCATTTTTTCCAAACATTTTTGGACAGAGACCCATAGTAGAAATGTTATGTCCTAACCCAGTGTCCACACACATACCATACAGTATGTAATTGAAGCAAAAGTGTGTCAAAAACTACTTTATTGCAGTAGTGGAAGGTACTAAATTTCTATTCTCTCCTATTCATATAAATTTATATAAATGCTTCTTATGGCATCAAATATTGGTGGTGATTTCACCACCAATGCATTACAGCCTGGTATTTGAAAAACATTGGTGGGGCCGGCGCTGTGGCTTACTGGGTTAACGCCCTGGCCTGAAGTGCTGGCATCCCATATGGGCGCCGGTTCTAGTCCTGGCTACTCCTCTTCCAATACATCTCTTTGCTATGGCCTGGGATATCAGTAAAAGATGGAACAAGCCCTTGGGCCCCTCTACCTGCGTGGGAGACCCAGAGAAAGCTCCTGACTCCTGGCTTCAAATTGGCCCAGCTCTGGCCATTGAGGCCATCTGGGGAGGGAACCAGCAGATGGAAGACCTCTCTCTGCCTCTGCCTCTCTGTAACTCTGCCTTTCAAATCGTTTTTTTAAAAATATGAACCACTGAAAAGATTAATTTTAAGCTTTCTTGACCAGCATAAGGTAATTTTAACAGTACTTTTGAAGTGGCCTTGGTGTATGTGTGACCAAGGCCTCCAAGTATGATATTTCTTCTTGAAAAGCTTTCATTCTCCCAATGAGTTATTCAGAATATAAAATCACTCCCTCAATACTGACTACCACTTATCCTTGTATTTCTGACTGTTCCTGGAAGTTGGCGATCACAGTAACCAATACTGAACCTTTCACACAACACTCTTGTATGAACCACAGAAGAGTATTTACTTCAAATCACTTTTCTTTTTTCATCTGACTTATATTTAGAAACAGCACAAGTAACAGGTTTTCTACACAGCCTTTGGGAGCAAGATTTCCAATACTGATTATACCTTAACATACAAGAAATACATATCAAGAAATTTGAAAAGATTCACACAGAAGAAACATTTCTTGGTTGCAAAGCAAATCATGACAATAAATATAGTATATTCAATTTCTTAAGACTGTGACTTTGCAATCTCAGAAATAGCCTAATCATGTAGATCCCACCTTTATCACAATTTACAAAAACTTAATAAAGAAGGAGAAAGTATATATATATATATACCTTCACTGTCCTTGAATTTCTTAATTGCCACAATTTCATGTGTTTCCTGCAAAGGAAAAGAAACAGAAGAAGAGTCATTCTCTAATGTTTTTCCAAGTGGGGATCCCAATTGCCTGGGAGGTATATTCTAAGACAAACTAGTAAGAACCTAGAATACAAATAAAAGATCAACCTCCTCCCCAGCCTCTCATTTCTTGTTCAAAAATTTGCATTCTTACCATCCTGCAGACATTGTTAAGGAAGGAAAAGGGAAGAGGGTGGAGGCAAAAAGTAGAAATTACAACAGAGTATGCATGACACACATGTTCATTGGGCTTCGAAGACGAAGAAAGGGCTTCTGGAACACTTTGTTGCTGGTGGCAGAATCTTTTCCAGCTTCACTTGTCTTTTCCTAACGAACACTACCTAGTAGTTCACCCTACTGATATTCATGGTTATTGCCAAATCCAAAGTGAGATAAACATTCTGTCACCAATAATCACCTTCCTCCTGCCTTTATCTCATCTGAATTAACAAAAATAGTTCGGGAGCAGAATTCTACTTTAAACGAGAATGACATTTATTTTTCTTTTCTTGGTTGGGAGAAGCAAATAAGGGCAGGAAAGGAAATGGAAATGCTACAAATTAACTATTACTAGGCTGAATAAGTTATATCTAGTACTGCTCTATAAAATGAATAAAAATGTTTTGGGAGTAAGTAATTATTATAGCATCTTCAAAGCTAAGACATCAGATGGAAAGCTTCTGAATGACTCAGGCCTGCTTTTTTTTTTTTTTTTTTTTTTTTTTTACTCTAAGTAGGTATACTTTCAGATTCAATCTTTAAATAAAACATTGTCCCTGCATCAAAACAGACTTTAAAACTGCACACAACACCAGCCAATAAGCAACAAGGTATATATCATTAACTTACTTAGAGCATGAGCTCTTCTCCCAAGCCCTTTCAAAAGCAAAGGGAATCATGGAAGGAAGGGAGCACGAAAGGGAGGGAGGTGGAGGAGCAAGGAGGGGGCGAGAGACACCATTCAATCAATGTGTGTGTGTGTGTGTGTGTGTGTGTGTTAAAGATGTACTTATTTATTTGAAAGGCAGGTACAGAGCAGGAGAGGCAGAAGCAGAAGCAGAGGTAGAGAGAGGAAGGGAGGGTGGAAGGGAGAGCATGGGAGGGAGGGGAGGAGGAGGGGGAAAGGGAGAGAGAGAATGCCTTCCATCCACTGGTTCACTCCCCAAATAGCCACAATGGCCAGGGCTGGGCCAAACCAAAGCCAGGAGCCAGGAGCTCCTTCCAGGTCTCCCATGTGGGTGCAGGGGGCCAAGGACTTCAGCCATCTTCCACTGCTCTCCTAGGCCACCAGCAGGGAGCTGGATCAGAAGCAGAGCAGCTGGGACTAGCTCCAGTGCCCATATGGAATGCCAGGGCTGCAGGCAACAGGTTAACCCACTAGGCCACAGCACTGGCCCCTGAATCATTGGGCTTTAAGACAAAGTGATGCCTATGTCTGTAAATCAAACCATTTCTGGTTCTCCTCTGCCCGCTGACAAAAGATCAGCTTTCATATCTGTTACCATTATTTTTATTGTACATTTTTGTGGGGCATGGTGTGATATTTCATTACATGAATACAATGTGTAATGATCAAACAGGGTAGTTGGCATTTCCATTTTCTTTGAACTTTTTATAAGTTTTTGATTAGCATGTGATAATGGTACATGCCTCTGTGGCACGCTAAAACAAGTACACAACGAGGAGGAATAGACAGAATTACAGGATACAGAAAACGTTTGGGTTACAACTCATTTGTACATTTGTGGATCTGCTGATTGAAAGACATTCAGTCTTCCAGGTACTTTCTGATGTAACTACTTTATTACTGAAAAGGAGTAATTGTTGACTCCAAGTAACTTGGGACATTATCAGCTATAATATCAGCACACAG
Source organism: Oryctolagus cuniculus (assembly GCF_964237555.1). Taxonomy (NCBI): domain Eukaryota; kingdom Metazoa; phylum Chordata; class Mammalia; order Lagomorpha; family Leporidae; genus Oryctolagus; species Oryctolagus cuniculus. The sequence goes on along the minus strand of NC_091453.1, from coordinate 4,684,843 downwards.
ATAGTACCTACAGAATAACTGCAAGAACTAACTACGACAAATCTCTTGCTTTGCTCACAGCACAAAGGAGGGGGGAGTATGATGTGTTTCAGGGAATAGAGTCTCTTTCCTCAGCGCTCTCTCAATATGGTTTCTGTATAGTATTAACTTGAAGAATGAAATGAATAAATAAATGAAATTTTCTACATAAAATTTATTTGATGCTGAGTAGAAAACACATTCAATTAAGGGCAGTAGATGCTAGAAGAATTTAACATTTCACTTATACTTAAATCGCTAATAAAAATAATATAACTACAGAAAATATAAAAAGAACATAAAGGGTATAGAGAATATAAAGAATACATCAAAAATATTACTCTAATTCTTGCTAACATTTTGGTATATTTTTTCCAATAAATTGTTCTCAATTCAGAATAGTAATACGAGTGTCTTTTATTCAAAATGGTTAGAATTAGAAGTGTTTCAGATTTTAGAGTCTTCTGGATTTTGAAACATTTAAATGGCCTTTACTATTTGAGCATCCCCAATCGCAAAATTCCAAAATTCAGAATCCTCTCAAATTGAAACAATTTGAACCTACCATTGAAGTTGAAAAACTTTCAGATTTCAGGATTACAAATGCTCAATCTGTTTTATATCTTGTTGTATGTTGCTTTTATTTCACTTGCTATTTCATAAGCAATATTTAGAATGTTTAGTTAATTAATTAGAAAAGCAGAGCGAGCGAGAGCGAGAGATCTTCTACCTGCTTTTTTTACTCCCCAGATGCCTACAAAAGCCAGGGCTGGGCCCAGCTGACACCAGGAACCAGGAACTACATCCGGGTCTTCCATGTGGATGGCAGGAACTCAAGTACTTGAGCCATCAGCTGTTGCTTCCCAGCATGTACGTTAGCGGGGAACTGGCTCTGAATTGAAGCCGGGACTCATACGGGATGCAGGGGTCCCAAGCAGGGGCTTAACCCACTTAACAACATCCACTCTCATTTAATAATTTTTTTAAGAATTTTTTAAATTTATTTGACAGATAGAGTTAGACAGTGAGAGAGAAAGACAGAGAGAAAGGTCTTCCTTCCATTGGTTCACTCCCCAAATGGCCGCTCCGGCCAGAGCTGCGCAGATCCGAAGCCAGGAGCCAGGTGCTTCTCCTGGTCTTCCATGCGGGTGCAGGGCCCAAGCACTTGGGCCATCCTCCACTGCCCTCCTAGGCCACAGCAGAGAGCTGGACTGGAAGAGGAGCAACCAGGACTAGAACCCGGTGCCCATATGGGATGCCGGCACCACAGGCGGAGGATTAACCAAGTGAGCCATGGCGATGGCCCCTCATTAAATGATTTTTAAAACCACAATTTAAAAATTATTTTAAATTATTAAGTGTATGTATTTATGGGGTACAGTGTAACAACTTAGTATCCATATATATATAATATCAGGTTAGTTGGCATTTCAAAAACATTACATTTCCAAAACATTAAAATTGTTTTAAATTTTTAAATTTAAATGGAAGAGAGATCTTCCATCCACTGATTGACTCCCCAAATACCAGCGACAGCCAGGGCTGAACCACACTGGAACCAGGAGTTCCATCCAGGTCTTTCACAGGGTTAGTAGGGACCTACATACTTGAGCTACCTCCACTGGCTTCCTAGGGTGCACATTAGCAGGAAGATGGATCAGAAGTAGAGCTAGGACTCAAACCCAGCACTCCGATATGGGATGGCAAGTGTACTACACAACACCTTAAATACCATAAAAAATGCCCAACCCCAATTGGGACATATTTATAGGGTATAGTATGATATTTCAGTAAGAATATATAATGTGTATGGATCAAATTGGGGTAATCAACATTTCCATCTCCTTATCATCACTTCATTGTTTGGATCTTTGAGTTCCTCTTATATATTTACTTATTAAAAATTGATAGGGGCCGGCGCCGCAGCTCACTAGGCTAATCCTCTGCCTGCGGCGCCGGCACCCCGGGTTCTAGTCCCGGTTGCCCCTCTTCCAGGCCAGCTCTCTGCTATGGCCTGGGAGTGCAGTGGAGGATGGCCCAAGTGCTTGGGCCCTGCACCCACATGGGAAACCAGGAGAAGCACCTGGCTCCTAGCTTTGGATCAGAGCGGTGCACTGGCCGCAGCACCCCGACTGCAGCAGCCATTGGAGGGTGAACCAACGGAAAAGGAAGACCTTTCTCTCTCTCTCTCTCACTGTCCAGTCTGCCTGTCAAAAAAAAAAAAAAATTGATAGGTAGGACTGGTTGTAGTGTAGTCGGGTTGGGCCGCAGCTGCCTGTGACATGCGCATCCCATACAGGTGCCAATTGGTATCCCGGCTGCTCCACTTCTGATCCAGTTCCCTGCTAATGGCCTGAGAAAGCAGTAGAAGATGGCCCAAGTACTTGGGCCCCTGCTACCCATGTGAGACTCAGATGAAGCTCCTTGCTCCTGGCTTCAGTCTGGCCCAGCCCCAGCCACTGTAGCTATTTGGGGAGTGAAGCAGTAGATGGAAGATCCATCGATCTTCCCTCCTACATCCCAGCCCCCCGATAACTCTGACTTTCAAAGAAATAAATAAAATCTTTTAAAAAATCGATAGGTCATTATGAACTATAGTCACCCCATTGTGCTGTAGAACTTATTTCTTTTAGCTGTGTTTTGGTACCCATTATCCAACCTTTCCCTATTCCTTCCTCATTCCCATCTTTCCCACCCTCTAATAACCACTATTCCACATTCTGGTTGACTGTTTTTCTAGCTTCCATGTAAGACAGAACATGTGGTATTTGTCTTTTAGCTTTTTGACTACAGCCATTCTAACTGGGGTGAGAGATTATCTCATGCTGGATTTGATCTGCATTTCCCTGACAGATCTTGTTGGAACATGTTATAACAAATTAGTATGAGTTCATTTTGGTGAAAAAAAAATCAAAATCTATGCATAGCTTTTACATAGTAAGCATTTTCATAAACTTTTTGAAGACCTTTCATATATATATGGATTTCAAATTTTTCCTGCACCTGAACTTAAATTTTCATAATTGCATAATTTTTTCACATCTGCATCATGAGTGCATAGAACGGAAGGCACACAGGTGTTCAATAAACATTTAATACATAAGCATTTATTGACTAAATTATTCAAAACTCCTGCATCAATTTTGTTCTTCACTTCTTCCATCTTAGGTTTCTTTACCTTCCTTCCCTGTCTTAGGCAGCTCTGCATTTTTTGCTTTGTTTCAGCTTGTTCTCTCTGTAGAGGTTATATTCTCCTCATTCTCTGTCAGGAGACTAAGCACATGTCTTAACTTCATCTGCTTATTACAAAAAACAATTTTCATAACTATATATTGCTTCTAAAGCTTCACTGTTTTTTTAACCTCATGGCTTTTCACAGTGTTTTCTCCTGTTCGTCCCCCTTTCTTAAACTCATCCTTATCTATATGGAAAGAAACCCACCGGGGCTGGCATCTGGCAGCAAAAAGGGTAGTTGGAGTTTTCACTCACATTAATTTCAATACAGATTAACATACTGTGAGCCCCATTTCAAAAATCTAGATTCCTAGCCAGCATTCTTCTCCTTGAGGTTGGCTAGTCTGAGACTGGTTGCTCAGACAAGGTTTTCTGAATACGCCAGAGGAGCACACGCCACTTGCTGTTGCCCACCTAGCATAACGTGCTCCTACCACTCCACACCTGCTCATTGTTCTCTGTGAGGGACTAAAAATCCTAGGATTGCTTCATGCCTCTTCCAATCCTCCTTAATTTCTTGCTTTACTATTGCAAAGGAACAAAATCTAAATGCAGCAGTACTGCTTCGAGGTACTTACTATGGAGAAGAGAATGGGAAGTATTGTTAAACCAGGTTTCAGGGATACCCACCTGAACCTTTTCCGATGCATGTTGATGTCTGGACTGGGCCAAACCGTGATTCCCTAGCTTTTGGCAACCATTTGTAAAGGCTCCTGCTTCCCCTAAATCATCTAGGAACTGAGAACAACATCCAGTCCCGTTCTTATAAAACAGCCTGGCTTTTGTTACAATTCCTAACAACTAAACGATGTAACTACCACACAATTTCAACTTTAAATGCAGCCACCATTTTGAAAAACTCGAGAGCAAATTTTCAAGGCTGCTTAATTCTGTTTTCCCAAATTGCAATCCTAATTAGCCTCAAATAAATCTAATTTTCTTTGTTCTTATCTAGGTTAACTTTATTTGTGGTTGACACTGTATTTGGAGTGTTGTGGTCCTGAAAAGACGTGAAAATACAGACGCCAATATGACAGTCAGGGACTAGGAACTGCAGCTCTGGCCGGGTCAGATGACGGTTATCTCGGGGAGATGACTGCCTGTTTTTCAGCACTCATGGGCAGAGGCCCAAGTCTTTTTCTACTTCCTTTGGATACTTTGCCCAACTGGGTCCACAAAGTAGAATAAATAGCTTTTCAATCCATTACTGCTAATGAAATAGACTCTTTCTAGACTTTGCTAATAATCCTTGATGTTTAGTTTCTTAATTTATGAACTGTTACAAGTTTGTTTTTGTTTTAAAATATATTCACAGTGTGTAATGGAAAGGTAGGAGGTGATACACCAAGCTTTATTACTTTTTCTCTCACTACCCTGATATGCTATATATAAGTACAAAGAAGAAAAATATATGAAAAATAATTCTGAAGAACTGTGCTTTAAACTCAATTTATTCACGAAAGGATGCTATTGCCCCCATAACGTCTGCAACAGAATGTCACCAGCTGTTGTTAGCAAGATAGGCATAATCTGCTACTTGTTTCAGTATAGTTACATGCTGACATTTTAAGCAATAAACTAAGAATGTGATAAAATACATCAGTAATTAATTAATGATAATTCCATACCTCACCCTTAATTCTACCTCCAAAATTGGAAATAGATTACTCTGGAATGCAAAAAGAAACATTAGGTAACTTTTAGATAAAAGTTCCTGAATTGTACTACTATCTCCATGAATGAACAAAGTATATCAGGGATTTAACATTTCCCAAAATAAATTTCCTCAACTGAAAAAAGCAAAATTAGATAAAGAGTGCAAACGAAATGTTATGAGTAATAAATACAAAAATATCTGGAGGGGCTATAGGCCTCACAGCATTTTCAAGATCTCTACCTTAAAAATCAAGCCTTGATCCCTAAATAACCACACTGCACAGACTTGTAACCACAAACTGATTCCTGTTACTGACTGGCAAAACCTCTCAAGTCTCAGTATTCTCCATATTAATTGTCCCTCAAGTAAGAGTCTGGCAAAGCAACTAACTGGTATTAACAGTCATGAAATTTACTATTATTTCAAATGTAGTTACAGAACTTAATTATGCTCTAGTATAGTGAACTGTTTATAACTGATCATACAGTATGTAAGGACATAACAGAAGTCATTGTTTTACATGTTTTGCTAAGTTAAACTTATCCAACACACATAAAACAGAAAAAAAACTACTGATTCTATTTTGTTATACTATTCATGGATTAAAGCATTCGGTTTCTAACTACTCTCTGAGGAAGCCCTTCCATAGAAGAAATTCTTTTATTTCTTCAGCCAAACAGCAGGGAATACAATATAACAACTAAAGTATTTAAAATGTCTGTCCACATTTTATATGCAAATATCCCAACTGTCTAACTGCTTTCACACAATGAAATGCTCTTGCAGCAGGAGAAAAATCCTACACACACAGACAGTATGATTTTGTAGACAGGTACAACATCTGAAAAAGCTTTATTCTAAGGTTTTTTCTGGTTTTCAGTTTTGGTTTTAAAGTTTGAGGGACATTCCCCAAATGCCTACAACAGCCGTGTGGGTGGCAGGCTCAATAACTTGAGCCATTACTGCTACCTCCCATTCAGCTGGAATCAACAGCCGCAGCCAGGAATCAAACCAAGGTACACCAATGTAGGACACAGGCATAACTGCTAGGCTAAATGTCTGCTCCCAAGGTTATTATTTCAAGTCCTTTATCCTACACTAAGTATGCCCTGTGGATTATCTCATTTAACCGTCAAATCTTCACTCCGAGGAAGAGCTCACCATGCTCATTTTACAAATGAAGATAGTGAGTGTTAAGGAAGTTCCATAACCTGCCACCAAGATCACACAGCTAAGATGTAGTACAGCTAAGATTTTAAACTCAAGAAGACTGATTTTTGGATGCTATTTCTCTAGCATTTCCATTCTATCCTGTCTTTGTAAGCAATATGTGTGGATCTTATTGAAGAAAAGGATAGTTTCTGGAACATACTTACTTAAACACACACACGTACACACTGAGGGAAATCATTATTTTTCTTAAAAACAAATGTTAGCACTAACATATATTTCCCAATAGTTTTTAATCATGTCTATTAAAATATTTATACAAAGTATATATAAATGTTTTATTTTAATCTTTACCTTTACATTCTGACTCATTTTATACAAATCTTCTAAAATAAGTTCCTTTTACATTGTGAGTAAAATTATAAAATGGGAGTAAATTCAAAGACAGGATACATCCATATCAGGTAGACTACAAAAGAGCTAATACATCACATAAAGCACTGTGGTATAGCAGGTGAAGCCACCACCTGCAGTGCCAGCATCCCATATGGATGCTGGTTCGAGTCCCGGCTGCTCCACTTCTGATCCAGCTCTCTGCTATGGCCTGGGAAAGCAGTAAAGGATGGTCCAAGTCCTTGGGCCCCTGCACCTGCGTGGGAGACCTGGAAGAAGCTCCTGGCTTCGGATAGGCGCAGCTCAAGCAAACCAGCAGATGAAAGACCTCTCTTTCTGTCACTGCCTCTGCCTCTCTGTAACTCTGCCTTCCAAATAAATAAACAGATCTAAAAACCAAAAAAACCTACCATAGTTTGCCAATACTTAGGTCAGGTTGACTAATAAATTTAAGTATTTCAGACCAAAGCAAGAAGGAAACAATAGCAAGAGAGGAGGAGCATGTCAGTCAGTCAACTAACAAATGTCTACTGGGCATTTACTTTATGTATGTTTCTCTGCTGCACTGAATGTCTGACAGGAGCGAGTTAACGAAGCTGCCTCATATACCCACTTACAACCTAGTGTGTGATTATGCATAGACAGTAAGTTAAAAATGTATGATACCAGTTAAAAAGTACAACAAACATTATATGATACGCCACAGGGATTCAAAAAAGGCTAACATGCAAATATACAGAAAAACTACACTCCTTTCAGATTTAACAGTTGATAATATTTTTGGTGTATTTGCTTCTGATGTCTCTCTTGCCTTCTGAAATGCTTCAATCATTCCCATTCCCTCTCCATAGAGTAACTTCTATCCTCAAGTTGATACGTATCATTCTCACACATGTTTTCATTGTTAAAAACTGGAGAACCCAGGGTCTGATCCCCACCTCCAGGTCCTGACTTCAGCTTCCTGCTAGTGCAAGCCCTGAGAGGAAGCAGTAATGGCTCAAGTTCTTGGCTTCCTGCCTCCACCCCAACATGGCAGAGCAGGACTGAGTCCCCAGCTACTGTGCACTAGCAGATGGGGGGTAGGAGGTGAAGAGCTGCCCTTACGCATTCTCTCTTTCAAATTAAATCTTTTTTTCAAGTCCAATGTTCAAGGTAAGATGTGAGACTTGGGATCACCTAAATGGCTGACATCTAAGTGCCACAAATACAAGAACAAACATACATAAAAGTCTTGGATTACTTAGTTGACAAATGCAAACAAACCCACACACTCAATAAGCCTTCACAGGTACTCCTACGTGGACTAGTGTAAGTACTGTACTGGTTCAGTATCAATCTGAAGGGGCACTGACTGACAACATCAAAGGATGAAGGGGACTAGTTCACACTTAAAATGGGTACACCTAGGCACATCTAGGGTGAATGTTTACCCTAGTGATTAAGATGTCTGCATGCTATATCAGAGCACCTGGGTTCAATGGACAGCTCCAGCTCCTGACTCCAGCAATTGGGTTCTTGTCACCCATGTGGGAAATCGGGACAGTGTTTCCAGCTTCTGGCCTTGGCTCAGCCCAGCCTCGGCTATTGCAGATATATGGGGAGTGAACCAGCAGATAGATGCTCTGTTTATCTATCTCTGTTATTCTCTGCCTCTCAAATAAAAAAAGGATACATCTTATTGTATGTAAGTGGATACATTTTTGGATGCATAGTAGCCCCCTGCCTTATCCATACAGGATACATTGCAAGGCCACCAGTAGATGTCTGAAACCAGAGAGTACCAAATCCCACATATACTTTTTTTCTACACATATATACCTATGATAAAGTTTAACTTACAAATTAGGTGCAGTATAACATTGTTAGATTCACAACAATAATAAAATAAAACGATCAGAATAATATATTATAAAAGTTATGCAACTATGTTCTTCTCTCATCTGCCAGTAGCATATACAGTGTGGATACAATAAACAAAGGTATAATTCACATCCTTGGTGGGTCAGCATGAGATTTCATCCCACTAGTCAGAACAGTAATTAAAATGTATTCATTATCTTCCCAAATTCTTTCTATGAAGCCAGCATCACCTTAATTCCTAAGCCAGAGAAAGATGCAGCACTGAAAGAGAATTACAGACCAATATCCCTGATGAACATAGACACAAAAATCCTCAATAAAATTATCGCCAATAGAATACAACACATCAGAAAAATCATCCACTCAGACCAAGTGGGATTTATCCCTGGTATGCAGGGATGGTTCAATGTTTGCAAATCAATCAATGTGATAAACCACATTAACAAACTGCAGAAGAAAAACCATATGATTATCTCAATAGATGCAGAGAAAGCATTTGATAAAATACAACACCCATTCATGATGAAAATTCTAAGCAAATTGGGTAAAGAAGGAACATGCTTCAATACAATCAAAGCAATTTATGAAAAACCCACAGCCAGCATCCTATTGAAAGGGGAAAAGTTGGAAGCATTTCCACTGAGATCTGGTACCAGACAGGGATGTCCACTCTCACCACTGCTATTCAATATAGTTCTGGAAGTTTTAGCCAGAGCTATTAGGCAAGAAAAAGAAATTAAAGGGATACAAATTGGGAAGGAAGAACTCAAACTATCCCTCTTTGAAGACGATATGATTCTTTATTTAGGGGATCCAAAGAACTCTACTAAGAGACTATGGGAACTCATAGAAGTGTTAGGTAAAGTAGCAGGATATAAAATCAATGCACAAAAATCAACAGCCTTTGTATACACAGGCAATGCCACGGCTAAGAAAGAACTGCTAAGATCAATCCCATTCACAATAGCCACAAAAACAATCAAATACCTTGGAATAAACTTAACTAAGGACGTTAAAGATCTCTATGATGAGAATTACAAAATCTTAAAGAAAAAAAAAGAAGAGGATACCAAAAAATGGAAAAATCTTCCATGCTCATGGATTAGAAGAATCAATATCATCAAAATGTCCATTCTCCCAAAAGGAATTTATAGATTCAATGTGATACCAATCAAAATACCAAAGGCATTCTTCTCAGATCTAGAAAAAAATGGTGCTGAAATTTATATGGAGACACAGCAAACCTCAAATAGATAAAGCAATCTTGTACAACAAAAACAAAGCCGGAAGCATCACAATACCAGATTTCAGGACATACTACAGGGCAGTTATAATCAAAACAGCATGGGACTGGTACAGAAACAGATGGATAGACCAATGGAACAGAATAGAAACACCAGACATCAACCCAAACATCTACAGCCAACTTATATTTGATCAAGGATCCAAAACCAATCCCTGGAGCAAGGACAGTCTATTCAATAAATGGTGCTGGGAAAACTGGATTTCCATGTGCAGAACCATGAAGCAAGACCCCTACCTTACACCTTACACAAAAATCCACTCAACATGGATTAAAGACCTAAATCTATGACCCGACACCATCAAATTATTAGAGAACATTGGAGAAACCCTGCAAGATATTGGTACTGGCAAAGACTTCTTGGAAAAGACCCCAGAGGCACAGGCAGTCAAAGCCAAAATTAACTATTGGGATTGCATCAAATTGAGAAGTTTCTGTACTACAAAAGAAACAGTCAGGAAAGTGAAGAGGCAACTGACAGAATGGGAAAAAATATTTGCAAACTATGCAACTGATAAAGGATTAATAACCAGAATCTACAAAGAGATCAAGAAACTCTACAGCAACAAAACAGGCAACCCACTTAAGAGGTGAGCTAAAGACCTTTCAAAAGAGGAAATCCAAATGGCCAACAGACACATGAAAAAATGTTCAGGATCACTAGCCATCAGGGAAATGCAAATCAAAACCACAATGAGGTTTCACCTCGTCCCAGTTAAAATGGTTCACATACAGAAATCTACCAACAACAGATACTGGCGAGGATGTGGGGAAAAAGGGACACTAACCCACTGTTGGTGGGAATGCAAACTGGTCAAGCCACTACGGAAGTCAGTCTGGAGATTCCTCAGAAAGCTGAATATAACCCTACCACATGACCCAGCCATCCCACTCCTTGGAATTTACCTAAAGGAAATTAAATTGGCAAACAAAAAAGCAGTCTGCACCTTAATGTTTATTGCAGCTCAATTCACAATAGTTAAGACCTGGAATCACATGCTGAGTGAAATAAGCCAGTCCCAAAGGGACAAATATCATATGTTCTCCCTGATCGGTGACAACTAACTGAGTACCAAAAAGGAAACCTGTGGAAGTGAAATGGACACTTTGAGACGCAGTGACTTGATCAGCCCTCGCCCGGACTGTTGATGAACAACTTCATACTTTATCCCTTTTAGTATTTTTTTTTTTGTTCTACTTAATACTATTGGTTGAACTCTGTAATTAATAAACAATTTTTTTTTAATTTTTTTGACAGGCAGAGTGGACAGTGAGAGAGAGAGACAGAGAGAAAGGTCTTCCTTTCGCCGTTGGTTCACCCTCCAATGGCCGCTACGGCTGGCGCGCTGTGGCCAGCGCACCGCGCTGATCCAATGGCAGGAGCCAGGTATTTATCCTGGTCTCCCATGGGGTGCAGGGCCCAAGCACCTGGGCCATCCTCCACTGCACTCCCTGGCCACAGCAGAGAGCTGGCCTGGAAGAGGGGCAACCGGGACAGAATCCGGCGCCCCGACCGGGAGTAGAACCCAGTGTGCCGGCGCCACAAGGTGGAGGATTTAGCCTAGTGAGCCGCGGCGCTGGCCACAATTATTCTTAAGTATTAAAATTTAACTGAAAAATGATCCCTGTTAAATAGGAGAGTGGGAATAAGAGAGGGAGGAGATGTACAATTTGGGACATGCTCAATCGGACTTGCCCCAAATGGTAGAGTTAGAAATGTGCCAGGGGATTCCAATTCAATCCTATCAAGGTGGCATGTACCAATGCCATCTCACTAGTCCAAGCAATCAATTTCTGTTCACAATTGATCATAATGATAGGACTAAGAGTCAAAGGGATCATATAAACAAGACTAGTGTCTGCAAATACTAACTGATAGAATAAAAAAGGGAGAGAACAATCCAACATGGGAAGTGGGATACACAGCAGACTCATAGAATGGCAGATATCCTAAACAGCACTCTGGCCTCAGAATCAGCCCTTAAGGCATTCGGATCTGGCTGAAGAGCCCATGAGAGTATTTCAGGCATGGAAAGCCAAGATACTCTGGCACAAAAAAATAAAAAAAGAAAAAACACTAAATGAAAGATCTCTGCAAGTGAGATCTCAGTGGAAAGAACAGGCCCTCAAAGAAGGAGGTACCTTTCTCTGAAAGGAGGAGAGAACTTCTACTTTGACTACGACCTTGTCTAAATAAGATCAAAGTCGGCGAACTCAAAAGGCCTCTATAGCCTTGGCAACTCATGACAAGAGCCTAGGGTGATCACTGACACCATAAACAAGATCGTCAATTTGTTAAGTCAACAACAGGAGTCACTGTGCTCTTACTCTTCATGTAGGATCTCTGTCCTAAATGTGATGTACATTGTGATTTAATGCTATAACTAGCACTCAAACAGTATTTTTCACTTTGTGTTTCTGTGTGGGTGCAAACTGTTGAAATCTTTACTTAATATATGCTAAATTGATCTTCTGTATATAAAGAGAATTGAAAATGAATCTTGATGTGAATGGAGGGGGAGAGGGAGCGGGAGAGGGGAGGGTTGCGGGTGGGAGGGAAGTTATGGGGGGGAAGCCATTGTAATCCATAAGCTGTACTTTGGAAATTTATATTCATTAAATAAAAGTTTAAAAAAATGTATTCATTGTTTATTTCTGAAATTTTCCATTAATATTTTCTGACCATGGTTCACATCAGGTAACTTCAGAAAGTGAAACCACAGATGGGAGGACAACTATACATTTTACCTCAGTAAGGCTGATTTAAAACACATTACTGGGGCCGGTGCCATGGCTCACTTGGTTAATCCACCTGCGATGCTGGCACCCCATACAGACGCCGGGTTCTAGTCCCGGTTGCCCCTCTTCCAGTCCAGCTCTCTGCTGTGGCCCGGGAGTGCAGTGGAGGATGGTCCAAGTGCTTGGGCCCTGTACCCGCATGAGAGACCAGGAGGAAGCACCTGGCTCCTGGCTTCAGATGGGTGCAGCGGCTGCCACGGTGGCCATTTGGGGAGTGAACCAACGGAAGGAAGACCTTTCTCTCTCTCTCTCTCTGTCTATAACTCTACCTGTCAAATTAAAAAAAACAAAACAAAACAAACAAAAAAAAAAAACAAAAAAAAAAACATGCATTACTTGGGGCCAGCACTGTGGTGTACTGGGCTAAGCCTCTGCCTGCAAAGCCAGCATCCCATATGGGCACTGGTTCGAGTCCTGGCTTCTCCACTTCTGATCCAGCTCTCTGCTATGGCCTGGGAAAACAGTAGAAGATGGCTCAGGTGCTTATACCCCTGCACCTACATGGGGGACCCGGAAGAAGCTCCTGTCTCCTGGCTTCGGATAAGCCCAACTCTGGCCATTGCACCCATTTCGGGAGTGAACCAGTGGATGGAAGACCTTTCTCTCTGTTCTCTCCCTCTCTCTGTCTGTAACTCTACCTCTCAAATAAATAAAATTTAAAAAATAAAGTGCATCACTTAAGGGCCAGTGTTGTGACAAAGCAAGTAAAGCCGCCACCTACGATACTGGCATCCTATAGAGGTGCTGGTTCAGGTCCCGGCTGCTCCACTTCTGATCCAGCTGCATGTCAATGGCCTAGAAAAAGCATCAGGAGATGGCCCAATTGCTTGGGCCCCTGCTATCCACATGGGAGAAGTGGAAGAAGCTCCTAGTGCCTGGCTTCAGCCTGACCCAGTGCTGGCTGTTGTGGCCATTTGGGGAGTAAACCAGTGGATGGAAGCAAGCTCTCTCTCTCTCTCATTTTTTCTCTGTAACTCTTTCAAGTAAATAAATCTTTTTAAAATGAACCAGTTAAAAAGAATTCACTTCATAGTTATAGATAATATAAATGTACTACACTATGTTCATAGTACAGATGAGGAAATTAATAAAATGTTTAAGAAGTAATATGTAGGGGCTGGTGCTGTGGCACAGCAAGTGAAGCCACTGCCTGCAGTGCCAGTATCCCATATGAATGCTGGTTTGAGTCCCGGCTGCTCCACTCTGATCCAGTTTGCTGCTATGGCCTGGGAAGGCAGTAGAAGATGGCCCGAGGATGGCATGGGGGGCCCGGAAGAAGCTCCTGGCTCCTGGCTTCAGATCAGCCCAGCTCCGGCTGTTGTGGCCATTTGGGAAGTGAACCAGCAGATCAAAAACCTCTCTTTCTCTCTGCTTCTCTGTAACCCCGCTTTCAAATAAATAAATAAATCTTTAAAAAAAAAGTAACATGTAGTTATCAAGATTAAAAAAAGAACTATTTTTTGCTAACCCTTTTGGCAGAGCAAATAGCCATTCTTTTCAATAGAAAGGGAGAGGTATGTTAATTTTCAGAACAATCTAGCTTCATATTTATAGGTCATATAAAATTTAAGATACATTTGATTTTCATATAATCCATTCTTTCATACATTATATGTAGATACTCTCAAACCAACTTATCTACACCAAATTCAAACTGTGTTATATAAGCAAATGAATGACAATTTTGAAGATAATAATGGTGATAATGCTCATTGGACAATGTTTCAGTTTGGTAATGCTAACCAGTATGTCCATACTGTAGTTACTGTACAACTGCATTTTATTTTGCCTTTATTTTATATTACTGAGGAGATAATTAAAGAATGAAAACTCTACTTCTACTGATCAAGTCATTGAGTTCAAGATAGTATTAATCAGGCATATCAAATGCAGTCAATCTATAGGCTCAATCAATTGTGGGACTTAAGCTATTTTCCATTGTGAACAAAGAATATAAAATTTAAATTTAAATGTAGGAAATACAGCCATAAAAACCATCTTGCTATGGCAGGAACAGGAATTTATGGCACAGTAAATCGAAGCTGTACCAAGAAAGTGGAGCTTCTAAGTTTTCTATAACTGATTTACCTCGCTTTTTAAGCCCCCATCTTGAATTTAACCTGCATTCTATCATAGCTCTAACCCTTTGGGTTTGTCATCTGTTTCAGGCAAATGCTCAGTTGTTCAGACTTTGTCCCCTGCTTCTACTAACACAGATATATGCAGGGGGGTGGAACTACAGATGTTAACTATGGTAAGGACAAGGGCTCTCAGGTCTCCTAGACAATGTTCATTGTAGGTTCGAACCCTGGACACTGGCTTAACGTTGCTGTTAGATTCCATAGGGGCTGCAGACTCAGAGGTGCTTTCTTGGCTCAGAGCCCAGGATCTGGACCCTGGATTTTGTTCTCTCTCAGCTTTAATTGTACTGAAGACATCTAAGACTCCATAATCTCATTTACATCTCATTTACTACCTGTCAACAACAGTGCTTCTATCAGCCTGCCTCTTAATGTAGCTTCTCCTGCTGACAGGTTCACTCTCTCAACCAGTGACTAGGGGTGTGTGGTAACTCTGGGAATCCTGAGAAGTCACTCAAAAGCTAAAGGAGGCTAAGGAGTCCTTTCTCTACCTAACCACAAATGCTATATTTTCTTCTGCTGTCACTGTTTCCACTGTGATGAGAAAACCATACAAGGCAGTTTTTTTCCCTGAGTTCCAAGAATGGAACTTTTAGCTTTATCCTCAATCTGCCTACCCTTCCCTAAACAGAGAATTTCAGTTCCTGAGATGGTGGTAGTGTTCTGGAATGTCACAATACAAGATAGATGTACCTGACTACTTGTCTGTTCTAACCTTGCCTCTTCTCCTCACATTCCTTTGGCACCTAAATGGGCTTCATTTCTCCTTTAGTTCTCGATGGACTAGCCCCTGCAAACTGGCATTCATCCTGTTTTCTTTCCTGGGATTATGGTGGAAGAAAAGGGTCAGGAGAGAAAAACCAATTCACTGAACAAATAAATACATCACAAAGCAGTCAAAAAATACTATCCGTGTGTGTGTGTGTGTGTGTGTAAGAATTTACGTATAACAAGAGAAGAAAAAACAAGAGGTAAAATTATAGACTAATAGTGATAAGCATAAAAAATAGATTTGGTTCAGACAAAGAAAAATTTGTTCTGCTGAATTAGTGACAGATAGCGCTTGCTGAGATTCCTTTATCAAGGGTTGGCTGACTGTGCCTAACGTTTTTGTGACTTTTTCAATAATTTACATAGGTATAGGTTGAGTATCCCTTATCCAAAATGCTTGGGGACAGACGTGTTTCAGATTTCTAAATATTTGCACAGATTTTACCAGCTAAGTATCCCTAATACAAAATCCAAATTTTTCTGAGGGTCATATCAGGGCTCAAAAGTTCACATTTCTGATTTTTGGATAAGGGATGCTTACCTATACCACCAAAGTCATCATACTTAATTTTGGAGTAATATGTATGTAAACAATGTTGAGATGGCTAACAGTACCAAAGCTACTACATAACAAGTTGCTTTCTACTTCTGGGAGTCCTAACAAAAACCAGGCCATTGACCACATACTGATACCCACTGTGGAGGTTAGAGACAATAGAGCTAAAATGGATATAAACTAGTGCTTAAGAAAGAATGTCTAGGGGGCCAGGGTTGTGGCACAGCAGGTTAAGCTGCTGCCTGCATCGCTGGTATCCCACATGGGCACTGGTTCAAGTTCTGGCTGCTCCACTTCTGATCCAGATTCCTAATAATTGCATCTGGGAAAGCAGAAGATGGTCCAAGAGATGGGCCCCTGAAATCCATGAGGGATACCCAGATTAAGCTCCAAGATTCTGGCTTCAACTTAGCTCAGCTCCAGCTGTTGCAGTCATTTGGTGAGTAAACCAATGGATTTCCATCAATCAAACTCTTTCTCTCTTTGACTCTCCCTCTCTCTGTAACTGCCTTTCAAATAAATAAATAAGTCTTTAAAAAAAAGTCCAGTTCTACTTGGCTTTTAACATACTGATGAATTGTACATATATAAAATCTATATGTCTTGATTTATGGTAAGTACTGTATTATCCTAATTTTACATTTTCCTATAAAATAAGGAAATGAGAAGATTGAAACTGGTAAACAAAGCCAATGCATCTTAATTTTTTCAATTCGTGAGAAATTCCATATGGCTGGATTTTAGGACAGAAGCATGTTTACTAAAAGTCTGAAGTTCAAAAGAAACAGAAATTAAGTTCTGTTTAGTATCTTTAGGCTACCTGGGCACATGGTTCTCAGGGACACCATCAATATGTCCCGAGAATGAGTTTCCGAGAAACTCATTTTCAAAGTGTTTAGTTAATTTAGTGAAAACCCCTTATATATTATTATACATTGGGAGGGGGAGATGATAAAATGCCAGATTTATAATTTTACCACAGAAAGATAAATGTATCAAATATCAATCAGCAGCTCCTAATATTTTTGAAAGAGCTATGTATGGCTTGCCTTTACATCCGGGTACCCAGCATTATAACATATATATGACAGGTATGTAATGAAATGTTCCTGAATTGGGGGTGGGGAGGAAGAAACTCAAAAGTCACAGTTGGGACCGGCATTGCGGCATAGTGGGTAAAGCCACCACCTGTGATGCTGGCATCCCAAATGGGAGCCAGTTGAAGTCCCTGATGCTCCACTCCAATTCTCTGCTAATGCGTCTGGGAAGGCATCAGAGGATGGCCCAAGTCCTTGGGCCCCTGCACCCACGTGGAAGATCTGGAAGCTCCTTGCTCTTGGCTTCAGCCTGGCCCAGCCCTGGCTATTGTGGCCACTTGGGGAACCAGCAGATGGAAGATCTCTCTCTCTCTCTCTCTCTGTCTCTCTCTCTCTCTCTCTCATTCTGACTTCCAAATATACAAAAAAAAAAAAAAAACCACCTTTTTTTTTTTTTTTTTTAAAGTCACAGTCCCCTTGAAATATCAGTGCCACATAAGTCTCCAGCAGTTCGGTGTTACAAGATAACTAGCCAAAGAACATTATGCACCTGAACTAGATTTTGGTATCTAGTTATTTGATGTCAACAATATAATGAAGCATTCTAGTTAAAAATCCTCTTCCAGGGGCACATGCTGGATACAGTAATTAAGCTCCCACCTGTGGTACCCACTGCCATATCATAGTGCTTGGGTTCAAGTTCTGGCTCTGTTTCGGATTCCAGCTTCCTGCTAGCACAGATCCTTGAAAGCAGCAGGTGATAGTTCAAGTAGCTGGGCCCCTGCCACCCATGT
Organism: Oryctolagus cuniculus; assembly: GCF_964237555.1. Classification (NCBI taxonomy): domain Eukaryota; kingdom Metazoa; phylum Chordata; class Mammalia; order Lagomorpha; family Leporidae; genus Oryctolagus; species Oryctolagus cuniculus. The sequence goes on along the minus strand of NC_091453.1, from coordinate 4,667,110 downwards.
GTGAGACCAGGATTGAGTTCCCAGCTCCTGAGGAGTGAACGAGGAGATAGGATATCTCTCTCCCTCCCTCCCTCTCCCTCTCCGCACCTCCCAAATAAACTTTAAAAAATATTTTAGAAAAAATTCTCATTGAGGGGTCGGCATTGTGGTGCAGTGGGTTAAGCAGCAGCCTGTGACACTGGCATCTCATATGAGCACCAGTTTGGGCTCTGGCCGCTACACTTCTGATCCAGTCCCCTGATAATAATACACCCGGGGAACCAGCAGACGATGGCTGAAGTACTTGGACCCTGCCACCCAAATGGAAGACCCAGATGGAGTTTCAGGCACTTGGCTTTGGCCTGGCCCAGGCTGGCTATTGCAGCCATTTGGGGAGTGAATCAGTGGATGGAAGAACTCTCACTGTATCTCTGTAACTTTGCCTTTCAAATATTTTTTAAAAAATTCTCTTCGAATAAAATTTTCTAAAGGTCTCAGTGAAGTCATCAGTTTTGCAAATAGATATTTAAAATACACTCAGCTGTCAATCATAGGAGTTCAGGAAAAGGGAAAAGAATGACATATTCTATTCCATGTGGCCTGGTGGCTTTCTAAGATTCCATGTTTTACCTCCCAACTTTAAAGAAAAGCTCCCTGGCTCCTGGCTGCAGCTTCTCCATTGAGCCTGCACATATCCTGCATCAGGCATTCTTTCTTTCTTCACTCATTCATTCACTCATCAATAAACATTTTCAGGTTCCTAGTATGTGACAGGCACTGTGTTAAGCACTGGGGACACATAGAAAACAGGACAAAATTGTCTCCTGTTCTTGAGGAGGTTACCTTCTGGAGGGAAGACATAACAAGAAGTAAACAAGTAAAGGAACAAGAAGATAATGGGACCAGCTATAAAGCAAACAAACTGGAGCAATTCAATCGTGTGTGTTTGGGTAGGGCAGTACCTAAGGAAGTGATGTTTTACCTTTACTTAAATGGCAAGAAGCCAGCCCTACTGCTTCTAGTTCATTCCTTCAAAGCTCTGCTTTGGGAAGCACTGTAGGATCCACAGTTTGTTATATGTACTCCTCTTTTGCGATCCCTAGCACCTTATGCACCCCCCAGCAAAGCACTTAGCACACTGGCCTGGAATCTATGATTTGCGACGGGACCTTACTTCCCAGTCCAGACACTAATTAAGATCCATGGGGGGCAGGTGCCTCATGAAACTCTGTGCCCCTAAGAACTAGCAGAAGGGCCCTCCAAAAAGATGGAATGGACAAACTAGGGAGTTTAGCCTTTCTATACCCTTCTCTGAAATTCACAACGACCAAGAAAGAAAGAGACAGGGACATACTGAACAAAGAAACTAGATAAATTCATTTTACTATAACTAAAAATATGGCAGAAGGTAAAGACTGAAATATTATCTTGTTAAAGGACCAACCACCTGAGTTTTGAAATAAAATGACCTCTGTGCGTATGCGTGTGGTGTGTGTTTGTTTTTCATCCTCTGGTACCCTGCGAAGTCCTCAGGGATGGAGAACATGCCCCATCTAGAATGTGGGCTTTCCACAATCACTGACCACGCTCTTTCTCATCCTTGATCCCAAACATCCAGAATGGGAGAGGATTGTAATAACAATCCATTCCGTCTTTTTGGAGGGCCCTTCTGCTAGTTCTTAGGGGCACAGAGTTTCATGAGGCACCTGCCCCCCATGGATCTTAGTTAGTATCTGGACTGGGAAGTAAGGTCCTGTCGCAAATCACAGATTCCAGGCCAGTGTGCTAAGTGCTTTGCTGGAGGGGTGCATAAGGTGCTAGGGATCGCAAAAGAGTAGTACATATAACAAACTGCGGATCCTATTCTTACTACAGCCCTCTACATGTCTGATTCATGAGTTAATTTTAAGCTTTAAAACTTACTTCTGTTCTTGAGCCAGAACTAACAAAGAATCTTTTTTTATCAACAAAATGTATCCAAATGGCATGGGAGAGAAATCAGTAAGAATTTGAAAAAATATCTACTTCCGCAAAATCACAGAGTGGCTAAGTGTCTGTGGAAATGAAGAGCCAATGGTATGAAAACAAAGCAAACTAATGGATGACTTTAAGAGAAATTATACGTTATTCTGTAACAAAATACAGCAGAAAAATTCTATTCCACGAAATAGAACAAGCTATAAAATTATACTACCAAGTACACAGAATATGTATATAAATGAAATTTGATTGCATATTTGAAATGAAGACAAATTTAAACATTTTCACTGAAAAAGCAAAGTTAAAGGGCAACATGAATGCTTTCTGAGCAGAGGAACTTGGATACATTATAACTGCTGTACACTAAGTCCATGAAGTAGAATTCAAATCTACTGGCATGGATAATATTTATATAATGACTTGTGAATCATGTCCTTCAAGTTACTCTACTGCCTGCATTGAACAAAAAGGTATCTGAAGCAATAGAAATTATCACAAATGTGTGAAGAAATGTGACCTATAAGAGATGTACATTATCAGAATCTGGCTAAATTTGCTATTGAGCCTTAAACAACTGAACAAAAATCATTACTTCTCACATGCAGAAACAAATCAAGAAAACCTGACCACTAGAAGGCTATACTGCAGAGTTGAAAATATAAACTGTGAGCCCAGCGCTGTGGCGTAGCAGCTAGAGCCACTTCCTGCAGTGCTGGCATCCCATATGCACGCCGGTTCGAGTCCCAGCTGTTCCACTTCCAATCCAGCTCTCTGCTGTGGCCTGGGAAAGCAGTGGAAGATGGCCTGAGTCCTTCGGCCCCTGCACCTGTGTGGGAGACCCAGAGGAAGCTCCTGGCTTCTGGCTTCAGATCAGCACAGCTCCAGCCGTTGCGGACAACTGGGGAGTGAACCAGTGGATGGAAGCCCGCCCGCCCTCTCTCTCTCTCTCTCTGCTTCTCCTTCTTTCTCTGTGTAACTCTTTCAAATAAATAAATAAATCTAAAAAAAAAATGTAAGCTGTGTACTGGTTATTCGTCATACTCCTATTGCCTAATCCATCTACATGGCTTTTTAAGAAATAAAAATTACTTCTATTTAAAAGCATTCTTTAGTACCAGTTAATTATATGAAACCTTTTAGAAGTCAAGAAGCACCTCTTTCAGATACCAACCTTGATTTCAAGCGAGTAATAATAAAGTAAAACTTGAAAGTTGTAACAGCTCCTAAAAAATTTAAGACCCTCAGCTCTGGAGGCAAGCTGCCTAGATTTGAAATCCTGGCTCAACTACCTATTTCCTGAGTGGCCTCAGGAAAGTGACTTGATTGCCATGTGCCTACATCTCCTCTTTAGGAAAAGCAAGCCTAACAATATCACTTATTGCTGAGGTTGCTCATGGGATTAAATAAAAAGACGAGTAAAATGTTGAGGACATGTGTTAAATAAATCTTATGACTATCATCATCATCATCATCATCATCATCATCATCATCATCAAGGAGGAGTGCAAAATGCTCTACTTTTGGGCATTTCCAAGTCATCAAAAACAAGTTTCTAAAGGAACCCAGAGAACACAGGGTTGTATCCCTGAGGTCTGGCTTCTCCTGCCCCCGGAGAGAAATAACAGTCTTTATTAATATAGCCCAGACTCACAAAGGCAGTACGCCAAACTTCCTCTCCAACAGATCGATGTCAAGGAGGGCTGGGGTTCGTCCAAGACTGGAAAGCTGATGGGACTGCAGCTTCTGCACCAGACAAAAAGGTGTCTGACAGTGGCGGTATGTATAGTGCTTCTTCCCACCTGATCCCTAAACGCATGACCCGGAGAGCTGGCGCCAGGGAAGCACTGCCCCCTGGATGGCGGCCCCTGGCAAAGGATCTGATGGTAACCAGAGTAACAAGTTATGGCAAGAAAGATAACAACAAAGCGCTGAGTACTAGGCACCTCTCCCATATGTCAAGTACCTCACAGACCAGCCCATGGGAGGGGAAGGAGTTCTAGCAGTATCACAAGTGCGGTAGCACAGGGTTGCATTCAGTTTTCTTTCTAAAACAAAGAACTGTGTGTGTTTTCCACCCAAGTGTCAGGCACGTTAAACTTATTTCAGAAGTATTTGAACTCAATAAAGCTGTAAGCTATTTTCAAGAACTATGCCGTAGTCCTATCTACAATCTCAAGGGTCAATCACAGTGCCTGATAGATAATATATTCAAAGAATGAACTAACGTTATAAAATGTTGCTTACAAGATTTATTTTGCAATTATCATTGTAGATTACACACACACACACAACACACACACACAAACTTCTGGCTCTGGTCAGAACATGGCATTTCACCTCTAAGAGAAAGCAACAGGAATGCCAATGCATTCTCCTCAGACACAAAGGTTAAAGGAAGTAGCACAACAATTTTTAAGTGCTAAAATAAAAGAATTGTCAACCAAGAATTCTCCATCAGGTAAAAATATCCTTCAGGAACAAAGGGAAAATAAAGACATTCTCAAAAGAAAAGTAAGAGGAGTTGCCACCAAACCTACCCTTAAAGAATAAGTAAATGGGGGCCAGTACTGTGGCGCAGTAGGTTAAGCATCTGCCTGAGGGGCCAGCATCCCATATGGGCACTGATCCACTCTACTCCACTTCCAATCCAGCTCCTTGCTGATGGCCTGGGAAAGCAGTGGAAGATGGCCCAAGTCCTTGGGCCCCTGCACCCACGTGGGAGACCCAGTAGAAGCTCCTGGCTCCTGGCTTCGGATCAGCACAGCTCCAGCCGTTTGGGCCAATTAGTGAGTGAACCAGCGGATGGGAGACTTCTCTCTCTCTCTGCCTCTCCTCCTTTCTCTGTGTAACTCTGACTTTCAAATAAATAAATAAATCTTAAAAAGAAAAGGGTAATTAAATGATAAAGAGGCTTGGAACATAAGATTATAATGGGTTACAAAAGTAAAATAGGGGAAAAATAATATAATTCTTTTTCCTCATGAGTTTTATTATCATATTTGATAGTTGAAGCAAAAAATAGAAAGTATAACATCTGATGTGTTTCTCAATGTACAGGAAATATTTGGCACATGTATTTAAAAAGTGAGGTGAACCTAAATGAAGTCAAGTTTTCTGCACTTCACTTCAGTGGTAAAACATCAATAACAGTAGATTGTAAGTTACATATTTACATTGTAATACCTGCCATCACTGACTAGGAATACAATATAAACTAATATATTAAGAAACAATATAGGGGCTGGTACTGTGGCGTAGCAGGTAAGCCACCCCCTGCAGTGCCGGCATCCCATATGAGCACCTGTTTGAGTCCTGGCTGCTTCACTTTCAATCTAGCTCTCTGCTATGGCCTGGGAAAGTAGTAGAAGATGGCCCAAGCAAGTCCTTGGGGCCCCTGGCTTTGAATCAGCGTAGCTCCGGCCGTTGTGGCGAATTGGGGAGTAAACCAGTGGATAGAAGACTTCCTTCTCTCTCTCTCTGCCTCTCCTTCTTTCTCTGTGTAAATTTCAAATAAATAACTAAATCTTTAAAAAATATATTGGGGCTGGAGCTGTGGCAGAGCAGTGCCAGCATCCCATGTAGCAAAATATGTAGAAACCAGCTAAAGCAATAGTGAAAAGGGAAATTCATAGCACTAATGGTTACATTAGAAAAGAAGAAAGGTCTAAAATCAACAAGCTAAATTTTTACCTCAGGACTAGAAAAAGAAAATAAATACAACTCAAGAAGAAGGAACAAAAGATAAAAGTAGGAATCAATGAAATTTAAAACAAAATCAACTGAAAAAACCAACTAAGCAGAAAGTTGAGTCCTCAAAAACTTCAATAAAACTGATAAACTTCTAGCAAGATTGATATAGATTTTTAAAAAGGCAAAAATCAACACTATTGGAATGAAAGAGAGAAGATTCCCTATTGATTCTGAAGCCATTAAAGGAAATAAGGGAATACTACAAACTTTACACTCACAAACTTGATAACTTTAGTTCCTTAAAAACTAAACTACCATGGGCTCAAGCAAGATGAAATAAACAAATAGTCATATCATTATTAAATAAATCAAACATGTAATTACGTAGTTTCCAATCTAAGAATGCAGGCTCAGATGGGTTCACTGGAGAATTCTACCAAATACTTTAAAAATAATTAACAGCAATCCTATATAATCTCTTCCAGAAATTAGGATAGGAACAGACAGTCCAGAAATGGAGTCACACCAAACTGCCCACCTGATTTTTTACTGCAAAAGGAACTCAAAAGAAGGAAGACAGACCCTTCAAGGAATTGTGTTGCAACAACTAGACATCAATGGGAGACCCATTGAGGGTAGGGGGAAATGACCTTTAGCCTGTATCTCATAGACTCTACAAAAATGAACTCCAAGTTGATCATAGATGCAAATGCAAAATGTTAATCCAATAGGTACACACAACCCATTAGTAAATATCAGTGATTATTCCTCACTCTCACAACATCGTTGTGAAAAGATACTTTCTGAAAGACTGATCATTTAACTAAGAGACTGAGTTTTCCAGATGAGGCTGTTGAAATTGTCAAAGCAAGATGCTGTGAGGATTGGTGGGTTAACTTGTCCCTGTCTTCTCCTTCCCCCAGTGCCCTATGGGTGGGATGAAGCTTCTGAAGAAGAGTAGATCAGCTTAAAGAAAAACAAACAAACAAACAAAAAAACGAAGCTATGTTTTTCTTTTTGCATATCTGAAAGAGTGGTTATATCTGTGACCCTGCTACACATAATAAAAGATGCTAATACTGAAACCTGAAAACTGAAAAGATGCTAAAACTGAAATACTGTAGCTGCTGTAATTCCATTTCTAAAATTCTGATGCTAAGATATTTTGCCTAAGATATACCAAGACTAGGAAAGATCAGTGCAGGCAGCATCTCAGAGCAGACAGATATGCAGGTTGCTCTCTCAAAAGTATACTGAATAAAGAACACTCTACAGAACTTACGATATGGTAGACTAGTTCTGCATTGCATACAATGAATTTGAACATAACAGTAATTTAACATCAAGTGCTGGGGCTGGAGCTGTGGTGTGCCAGTTTGAGACCGGGCTGCTCCACTTCCGTTCCAGCTCTCTGCTGTGGCCTGGGAAAGCAGAAGATGGCCCAAGTCCTTGGGCCCCTGCACCCACATGGGAAGACTCGGAGGAAGCTCCTGGCTCCTGGCTGTTGGCGGTCATTTGGGGAGTGAACCAGCAGGCAGACAGAAGATTCTCTCTCTCTCTGCCTCTCTGTAACTCTGCCTTTCAAGTAAATAAAAAAAATAATTTTTTTAAAAAAAATCAAGTGTTAAGAAAATTAATGTTTTGCATTGTACAAAGCAGTTTATGTATCTGCTATACAGAATAAAATCATGATGTTCAACATTTTTGCCAATCATCTGTGATGAGCATTAGATGAAACTTAGATTTCTTTTATACATTTTCAATTAGTTACATGGGTACTACTCAAACCTCTTTAAATCTCTCCTGCTTTCCACATAAAATCTTAGTGCAAACATCACAAAATTCAGTCACCCCAAAAGATAGGCTGCCAAACTCAGAGCTGAATACAAGGTCTGAATTAATGTGTATTAAGCAGAACAAAGCCAAGAACTATCAGTTACTGCCAAACTCATGCAAGCACATTTAATAGTCCAGTTCTAAGCATGTAAGTTTCTCACATTAATGAGTGATGCTGACAATACTAAGATGCTATCTTTCAAGCATCAATGATTATATTTCAGAAAAAGAAAAACACTTATGTCAGCAGTAGCATCACTACTGAAAGAGAAAAGCAAACCAGTCATAATAGAAAAAAAACAGTATCTACAATAGGATATATGGGAAGGAGGAACATTTCAGGGGAAAAAATTGTACTTTATTTTTACAGCAAGAATTATGTAATGTAAACATCATTTTGGTACACAGAACACAATTTATGAGAAAGGCTCAAATTTGAACACTATGTATGCATTTTAAAATCTATGAGCTTATTCTGTATCCACTTGTATCAATAAGTGGCAAACATCACTTCCACATACACTGAACCATTCTAGGGAGTATGGGACAGAGAAATCCCTTATAAATACATTACTTAAAACTTTTACTTGGAATTTAAGTTCTTTGAGTCACCAATTAAAATACCAACATGTATTTCCTTTAAACCCTCTCTCTCCACCCTCCTATCCCAGACACCCCCAAAGGAATCCTGGTAGCATAACATCCTTATGTCTGCTAAGTCTCATGACTAAGGTTGTTAAGTGACATACCTCCACTGGAGCAAAGGTACACATTCCAATGTGCCTACCTTCTCTTTAACAACTGTGCAAAATCCTACTGCTTTCAAGCCTGCATCTCAATCTCTTGGTCATCAGGCTACTGCTGGCTCTGCAGGAGGCTGCTGGTCTGCAATGGTGACTGTCCTATAGCTGAACTCTGCTTATCAGCAGGGAAGTCAAAATGTTATAGGCCTCAAAGTTGGCACTTCCTGTCTGCCCCATTTGATTTAGCTGTGTATGGCAACTGGCACAGTTTTGCTCACTTCCTTACTTGCAGTAACCAGTAACCGCAGTAAGAATTGTTTCTTTCTACAAACTTCAGCTTGTCCTCAGAGAGAGATATGGTAGAGTGAGGAACAATGGATGAGGAGTTACTGGAGGATATCTGCAGATCATCTGCATCACGATAAGGATCTCCTTATTTAATGCTCTTAAATAAGACCCAGAATAACTCAATGATGTCCAAGGCAAGATACCAAGGACACACCAAATGAAGATACTTTTCTCCATTGGACGAGAGCAGAGACAGTCTTCCTGTCGTGGGTGGGGGTCTTGTTTACCAGTGTAAGCTGCACTCAGGCTGAATACACAGAAGTATCACTGGACCAACGGGATGGCCACCTCAAAGACCTGAATTGGATACTGTGGGTGTGCAGGTTTGCAGCAAGCCTCCTCACGTTTCCTTTCACCTCACAGTATCCTTCAATGCCATACTTCAACTTCATTATTTCAACTTCCAGCAAGTGCATCTCTACATCAAGGCCATCTATTTGACAACTGGGTTCTTCCTCTCACTTGTTTAATTTTTTTTCTTTCGCAGTACATGGTCCACATGTACCAGCTACCAGAGTGTGGTCACAGACACAAACACAATTTGCAGGACCCAGAAGAGCATGGGAGAGATTGGGAAAGACCGGTCAGAGCAGATATTTTCACAACCAGACTGCTGAGTGCTACAGTGAAAGGCAAACTGCTCATTCCAGGCTGACTCAACTGCAGTCCAGGAGCAGAAACTGGAAAATAGAAAGGACTGAGGGCCACACTTATCCTCCAGTTTTAGATAGGCTTGATCCTTGTCCAAGAGTTGGCCTAAGGCACTTCAGTCATTTATTGTGCCTGTTCACCTTTTTTTTCACTCAAAAGAAGTAAAGTGAGTACTCCAAGTGACTACACTCTTTGGAGCACAAAGTAAAACTAAAAAGGAGTCAAAAACTATCTAAAAGTTTCCTCCTATGGGGTACCTTCCTCAGTCCTTACCCCTAATGATTAGAAAAATGTTGATAGCGGGTAAAAGCTCATGGGGACTCGTTTTCCTAAATATGAGCCAGTATTCCTAAAGAAGAACATACACATATCTATAACAGGATGAGTTACATAAATGCTGGAACAAAACAGGCAAATCTAAAGGTCTCCTTCAGTTCCAGAATAAAGCAATCTCCAAAAATAGTGACTCAAACACAGAAACTGAATTAACAATTCATACTCATATATCAACTGATTCATCTTCAGAAGAATTAGGGCCAACATCTCCCAAATAACTATATTCGTTCAACCATTACTTATTCAGTGCCTATTAGGGCCAGGTACTGTATGGGCAGTGGTTCCTACTGGTGAGCAAAACAGGATTCCTTTATTTGTGTACCTCACAATCACCTGTAGGGGAAACAGACAATTAAAAGTAGGATATGTTCTTAAATCTAAAACATAACTGATAATAAACCCTTATTTTACTTACCACTCAGAAAGGAATCAAGGTATCCAATGTAAGGCACATCCTAATTTCAGAAATATTGGAAAGGGGCAGGGATGTGTATCTTAGGATGCAGGAAAAAGGCTAAGTGAGCAAGTGAATATATAATTGCAAATTTAAATAAGTGCCGGGGGGAAAAATATGGGGCACTGATAGGGAATGAGGGAACTCAGACCAGACTACTAGACAGAGTCGCCCAAGCAAAGGGTGGGCAAAGTGCTACACGTGAAGGAAGTAGCCAGTACACAGACTTGAAGGGGGAAGAACTCATGGGATTCAAGGAAATAAAAGGCAGACAGTGCAGTTAGCAGGCAGCAGGCAAAGGAACTGATGGCATAGTTTGAGACTGGTGCCATCGTGGGCTACCTCAGGCATCCACGTGGCAGCAGCAGAGAACTCCAGGGGAAGAAAACAAGATTATATTGTGAAGAAAGGTCTCTAAACAAAAGCACAGTGAAAGGTTTCTGCCTTTAATTCAGAGCATGCTAGACAAATAGATCTTACCTTAAGGTGAACCACAGCTAATTGATTATTACATGGCAAAAAACAATTATTTTCAACCAATCCTTTCAACACAGCAACTCATTCTAAAAATATATCTTACTTAGTATATTAAAATTATAATGATTTTTTTAAATTTTTAAATCTTAATTCTCCCTCTATACATAAAAAGTCTTCAATCCTCAAAGATTCATTTTAAACAACTGGGAAAATTAAAAAAGGAAAATATTTCTTGAGGTAAACATGGTATGAATTTGCTGATGACTATGCAATCTTATACACCACGCAGTTAATTTGCTTCGTTGTTTACTGGCTGTTCCTCACAGTAGATTCATTGAGAAAAATAAAACATAAAGGGGCAAGGTTAATGAAATTTACAGTGTCTTAACAGCCGAAGGTTGGCTACAACTGTTAGCCAAGATAAGCACAGAGGCCTCCCCCAATGCAAACTTTTAGCAAGTGATCAAATTATAAGACTTTAAAGTACACACAGTACTTTCTCAGTTGCCTAAATAATACGTTTTAGCCAAATTATCCTCTATCTCACAGATTCTGAAAGTAATCCTATTAAGTTAAAGTCACGCTATAGACTTCTAGTTTAGGCCACTGAAGATTAGAGATGGGACTTGAGCACCCCCTTGACTTGCATCCTCTGGTCTGCTTTAACAAAAACCAGGAGGAAAAGAAAGCTAGGCATCAGAAGCAATGGGTGGCAGGCCTATTAATGGCTGTTCTGTACAGTGATCTGCCCTCAGGGAGACCCAACAGGCCAGTCCACTGCAGTGGCTTTCAACGTGGCAAGCCTGGGCTTCAGCAGAAGTCAGCTTGTGAAGAGCCCTGGCAGCTCTGCTAGCCAAGAGTTGGATCACTGGAAATGGACCTGCCCTGGAGTCGAAGGACGCCCAGGTCAGAGCCACAGATCTTATTGGCTCTAAGCTGAAAAGCCCTTCACTCAGCCCAGCTTTCAAAGTGACCACTGCAACTGAGGAAATGGCCAAGTAGGGTCAGTAACACTGCAGGCAGAACTGTAAATTTCCTATTAGAGATGCCACTTGCCTTTACCTGGCCAGATCTCCTCCCAGGCCAGCTAGGTAATGGAAGCCAACAGGGTGCCTTCCCCAAGGAGGTTCACACCACCCTTAGGATGTAGGCTATATGAAGAGATAGATGAGTCTGGGCCTCATAATTTACAAGGCTTTAAAGCCCACCTATTACCAAGCCCCTTCTGTCAGGTTCTATTTGCCTCTCAATCAGAAAACTTAGTTGTAGCTTAGACAGCACCTTTCTTAGGTTCTCTAACAACTCTTGTCCTCTGTATCTAGCCCACTTGAGCCTTATTCCTTTGTAATCATAACCTCTACTCTACCACCAATGGCTCTACTCCCAACCTGTGTGTACTGATGGTCCTCTCCCCCACTTAATGTTATATAATTGTTCAAAATTTCTCTACAGACAAACCCCTCTACCTGCAAAAGTTAAGTGGCCTCTCTCCAGTCTTGGCTGGAATCAGCTTTAAGCCACATCCATCAAACTGCCCCACAAGGGTCCAGAGACCCCCCTCCATTCCTCTCTATAAAATCCTCTCATTACATGGTTAATGCTACTCTTAGGATCATTGGTTACTATTCTCACCCTGTCTTTTATACTACAGTGTCTTAAGTGTTTACAGCAGGTGATAATGGAACAAACGAAGGCCTTCAGCAACCAGGCAGTCAACCAAATGCTGCTACAAGGATATACTCGGCTCCCCATCCAGGAGACAGCGGCTTGAGACATTGCCCCATGCCAGCAAAGAGTACCTCGTCGCCCCATGTCAGCAGGAAGTAGCTCTAAAGACAGATCATCGTCCCTCTACCCCTCCAGGACTTTTGGGACTAATGTAATCCCATACAAATCCTGCTTTATAAAAAACAAAAGGGGGAATGTTAGGAAACTGCCGCAGTTTTAGGCAGTTTTAGCCAGATTGCCGCATGGCCCAGCTACCTGAGCCAGGCTCCACCCCCATCCTAATGGGATTCGCTGCTCCTGCTTCCCTGCCCGCCCTCAGGCAAAGTTTTAAAAGGGCCTGTTCCTGAACACGTGCTCTCTCTCTCCAGCCTCCTCCTCTGGTCTCTTGGCTCTTGGCCCTTCTCTCCTGCTCTCTCTCGGTTCCTCTCTCTAGCCTCCTCCTCTGGTCTCTTGGCTCTGCTCTCCTCTCTCCTCTTCTCTGCTCTATCTTCTCTCCTTGCTAGCTCCTCTCCTCTCTGTTTCTCTCTTATAGTCTCTTTCTCTCTTTTTCCTTCACCGCCCCTTCACTCCGGTCTGTAGGGTGTTCCCCAATAAATCCTTTCCCTTACTCCGGTGTTCGGTGTGTTTTGCGATGGCTAACATTAATATATAACAAATGCAATCAATCCATTGAGAAGTTTAATCTCTCTGGACAACTTAATTTGATACTACAGCTATCAATTTTATGTAGCTTTGCTAATGTTACAGTAAAGCAGGACTGTTTTAAAATTTTATCATTTACAAAAGAAAACAGCCATGGTTTGTACACATTACATTTATAATTTATCTAAATATTTTTGTATTTTCAAACCTTTGTATTTAAAAGTTGTTTTATTTAAAAAAAAAAAGTTAAAGTCACCAAGATCTATAGCTTATAATTAATATATTCTTCAAGGTTAATTGAAAATAAGCTATTGGCAGCATAAGAGTTCTGCACTTATTCTCATTAGTTTCTCAAATTTAAACTGTGCTTAGCCTCTAGAGACTTCAAAATGCTTTAGAAAACTGAGTTCCTTCTCCAAAAACAAGTGGGGTGAGATAATAAGTGAAGAAAAGACTCCTCACAATGACTTCAACATGGTTTGTATAAAGTATCTGATATAACAAAAACTGTACTAGAGGGGGAATAATCATTAGGTGTAATCATTCTGGCTAATTTAGGGTAAAGTCATTGGCAATTTTCAACAACTACATAAGGTTCTTAAGTTTTTCAAATATTTTGTTCTGAAAAACTTCTTGCTAAGCACATGAGCATACAGAAATCTAAGATTTAAAAGGATGAAAATGACTGAGAATGAGTCATCTCAGCTAAGCAAATGGATCATAGGAAAGTTTAAAGTGAACAAGATATTTCCAATTTTAAAATATAAACGTAGGACTTCAGCTTCACCTCGGACACTGTAGTAGTACTTGGATATCCATCATCTTTGACCTCAAAATAAGAAAAAACCCTATAAATTTAAAAATCAGCATTTTTTTTTCTTAGATCCATTGGTGAACTGAGGTCATGGGGTCTCTTGAAACGAGAGAGACAGGCAAATCCAGGAACCACATCCACAATCAGCTTACCTGAAGCAGACAAAAGTGGAGTTATACACTAGTAAGAAAATGTAAATGATAATTTTGACAAACGCTAAGTGAGACTAGCTTGTGAATGAGAACTCCTGGGGACCCAATGAGAAAGCAAGCTTTCCACAGTGGACTCTCACCAGGCTCTGACTGGGAAGATACAAGAGAAAGCTCCAGAAGAGGAAAGGCAAAGTAACCATTCTGAAATACACCCAGGGGTAAGATCCACCCCCAACCCCGCAAAAAATCTCTTATTTCGGGTAGGAGAAGGGGCAAGTAATTTTGAAATGTAGCCAAAGGAAAAGTAAAGGTTTAGGGGGGAAAAAGCCCAGCATGTTCTTATTAACAAAGGCCAATACTCCAAGGGAAAATTTACCGGAGGTTCACAAGTCCTAGGAGAGGAGGAATTAGCCAGAAACAGGCCCTCTGGCCTTCCTGCTTCACTAAACAAGTAGGGAAAAAAAGGGGGTGGGGGAGGAGGTTATAGCTAAGCATTTAGACCAAACAAAAGCCTAAAATTATACCATATTTTCCCTTCTTCATACCCTTCAACCATTTCAACAGGGCTTTAGTGCAAGAACAGTGGATTGCACTCAATGAGTTGCAAGACACAGACTTTATTTAAAAAAGGAGTTCTTAGGGAAACCCAAAGACAAAAGGGTAGAAAAAAATAAAGAAAAAACAAAGGCACTAGAAGAAACTGAAGCTTCCAAACACCTAAACCTACAGCAAACATTAAAGATGATCCAGCTCATAGCCAAACTAACATAAAACCTTACACTAAAGGCCTATTTACCTCAGTTCCTATTACCCAACACATCATATACAGCTTTTTTAAAAAAAGATAGTAGAGTAGGCATTTGATCTGGTGGTTAAGAAGCCGCTTGGGGTGGGGCCAGCACTGTGGCAAATAAGGGTAAGCCTCCACCTGCAGTGTTGGCATCTCATATGAGTGCTGGTTAAAGTCCTGGCTGCTCCATTTCTGACCCAGCTCTCTGCTAATGCACCTGGGAAAGCAGTGGAAGATGGCCCAAGTCTTTGGGGCCCCTGCACCCACATGGTAGACCTGAAAGAAGCCCCTGGCTTCAGCCTGGCCCAGCAGCCATTTGGGAAGTGAACCAGCGGATGGAAGATTGATCGATCTCACTCTCTCCCCTTCTCTCTCTGTATCTCTGCCTTTCAAATAAATAAATAAATCTTAAAAAAAAAAAAAAAAGAAAAGAAAAGAGAAAAAAAAAGAGGAAGAAGTAGTAGTCACTGATTGGTTCACCTGTATCCCATACGGGAACGCGCAGGTTCAAGTCCTGGCTCCACTCCCAATTCCAGCTTCCTGCTAACAAAGACCCTATGAAGCAGCAAATGATAACACAAGCAGCTGGGTACTTGCTACCAACATCAGACTGAATTCCTGGCTTTTGGCTTTGGCCTGCTCCAACCTCAGCTGCTGCAGGCATTTGGGGAGTGAACCAGAGGCAGGGAGATCTATGCCTGTTTCTGTCTACTTGTCTGTCACATTAAACACACACACACACACATATATAATTACAAGGCAAGCAAAAGGGCAAGAAAAAACATAGTCTGAATAAGCAAAATTAGCCTCAGGATCAAACTCAAATATGGCACAGATTTGGGAATTATCAGATAGGAAATTTAAGTAACTATGATTACTATGTTCTACTAGGTTCTAATAAAAAAGATGACAAAATTCAAGGACATATGAGTAATATAAGCTTATACAACTCTGAAAGAAGAACTAAAAGGAATTGCTAGAAATCAAAGTCACTGTAACAGTGACTCGCCTGGTTCCTGCAATATGAAATGACCCATCCTTCCTACTGCTTGACCTGTCGTGGAGGAGGCCTCTGGCTGGGGCAAAGGTGCTGAAGCGAAAGGCTGTCCCCTCAGAGTGATGCTGCTGATGTGTCCCACACACAGACGAAAAGCCTGCAGCTGCCCTTGTCACCCCAAGTTGTGACTCTGGGTTTTACAGATTTTCCAGTTTGTAGGATTGCCTCTAAAGTAGTCGCACTGTGTAGTAGTTACACGAAATCTGCATTCTAACCAATTTACTTGGCTTTGCGAAGAAACTGGAAATGTTCATTAGAGGACAGGAAGCCAATGAGAGAGCCATGGCCTCAGGCTGCGTGTCAGGCAGGGGCAGGGGCTGAAGCCCACCCCTTGGAGCGCAAGCAGCTCTGCCACCCAGTGCTCTGCTCTGCTAGGAGGCCCTCAGGATTGGTGCACTGCCAATTTCCACCAAGTGCTCTCACCTTCTTCTCCCTTCTCTCTTTCTCTGAGAGAAAGCACGTGGCCCTTCCTCAGAGAGAACGTCTCTGGCCATCGTTTGTGAAAATACCTTCCCACCCAACAACTCTGGCCTCCCTTGGCCCCTCTTTCTTCACAGTACTTATCCCACTTGTAAGTATGTATGTGTTTACTTTCTGGCTTGAAATATTGGCTATGTGCTGCCAACACCAATGTCTCTGCAGCTCAGACTTCTTTCCCAAACGTCAAACTTGTAGAGGCAGCCGCCTAGCTGCCCTTCCCGCTCGGATGCCTCACAGACATCACCAACCTAACGAGACAAGGCTGAACTCCGCATTCCTCCCTCTCCCGCCTCTCCAGCACAACAAAAAAAACAGGACCTGCTCCTCCCAAAGTTTTACCAGTCTCAGCTGATGGCATCATCTTTCCTTTGGTTTACACACAAGCCTTGGTGTTGCGCTTCACTCCTCTTTCCTTTATGAACCAACAAGAACCCACTCTGCTGTAATCACGCCTGCAGACACCATCATTTCTGGCCTCATTTCTGCGCTAGACCCCAGGCTGCTCTCTACCCTTGCCATTCGGCAGCTGTTCACATCAGCGTAATCCTGTTAGAAAACATTAGACACTTCTGACGGAAAGTCGCCAGTGGCCCCTCAATTTTCACAGAGCAAAAGCAAAAATCCTACCTGAAGCCCCCTGTTTCTTCTTTGACTCATCTTCCATTGCCTTAAGCTGGCTTCTCCTGGAATCTCCTTGGCTTACTTCCGCTCCAAGGCCACTGCTCCGGCTCTAACTTTTGCTCAGAATGCTCTATCTACCAGATAGTTACTTGGCAAACTCAACTGCCGCTCAGTGATTGACACCTTCCCTGACTGTCCCATTGGAAATTGTTCACACACCCTCTTTACATTCTGATGCCCCTTTTTCTATTCTTTCCACAGCATTTATCATCTTCAAATAGTTAACCGATTTTTAATGTTTACTATCTGTTCCCCACACTAGAACATGAACTCCCTAAAGCGAAGACTTTCTGCTGTTTTGTTCACTGATGTGTCCCTAGCATCTAGGACAGTAGCATATAGTACAGACTCAATAAAAAAATCTTTTGGACACATAAAGGCACTGACAATATCCAATATCCATTGGTGATTAAAAAAAATATCTTGGCAATCTAGAAACAGGAATTTTCTCAACATGAAAAACAACATCTACAAAAAAAAAACTATAGCTAACATTATACTTAGTGGTTAAAACTGCATGGTTTTCACCCAAGAATGAAGAACAAAGCTGACCTCTTACCATTTGTATTCAACACTGTACTGAAAGACAAGAAAAGGAAACAGAAGGTATAGACTGGGAAAGGAGAAATGAAATTTGTACTAGTAAACAACTATAGCAAGGTCACAGGAAACAAGGTTAACATATAGAAGTCAATTACTTTCCTTTATACCAGCAATGAACAACTAGAACTTGACATTAAAAACACAGCATGATTTATATCAGCACTTGCAAAAAAATACTTATGTATAACTGCAAAAACATATTTGTAGGATCTGTATATGAAAAACTACAGAAGGCTGTTGAAAGAAATCAAAGAAGATCCAAATAAATGAATTAATATTCTGTCCATGAATTAGAAGATTCAGTATTATTAGGATGTTAATTCTTCTCACCTTGATCTACAGATTCAAGTTAATCCCAGTCAAAATCCTACAAGGCTATTTTGTGGATACTGACAAACTCATTTTAAACATTATATGGAAAAGCAAAAGATCCCTAATAGCTAACTCAATACTGAAGAATAACAAAAGTCAGAGGAGTGATTCTCCCAACTATAAGATTAACTATATAGCTACAGAAAATTGAGACATCATGGTATTGGTGAGGAATAAAACACAAAGGATCACTGGAGCAAAACAGAGTACAACACACTCAACACAAATACAGTCAGTTGATCTGTGATAAAGGAGCAAAGGCAATCCAACGGAGAAAGCACAGTCTCTCCAATAAATGGTGCCTGATATCTGTATGCAGAAGAGAGAATCTAGACACACCTTACAACTTTCACAAAAATTAACTCAAAATGGATCACAGATCACAGCTACATGTAAAATGTAAAATTTCCAGAAGATAATCTAGAAAATTTATGTGACCTTGAGTTTGGTAGATGGTCGATGAAAGGAAAAATTAAGTTGGACTTCATTAAAATTTAAAACATCTGTTCTGCTAAAAACAGTTACAAGAATAAAAAGACATGCTAAAATCTAGGAGAAAATGTGCAAAAAACATATCTGAACATTCTCAACAAAAATGGCAGAATAGGGAATGGTTAGAAAGTGCATGCTGCCACACTTAATAGAAGGAACAAGGCATAAAACGTTCCCTTTTACCACTTGTATTCAGTAATTTCTTCTATTATAGATATGAGGATTTAAAGAGAAATGAAAATAAAATAGCTAGTACAATGCCTAGAAGAGGCACTTGAAACACGTTATTACTATTTCCTCTTACCACTTGAATCATATTGGGAAGATATTTCAAATGTTCTCCTCCAAAGAATTTTATTCTTCATATTTGTGAAAATGTCCTTCTCTTAAACTAAAGAATTTTTTCATAGCTTCTGTGAAAACTGTTTTCTTCTTGGCATTCATCTTTGGGTAGAAAGAGAGCTATTCAGCCCAGACTTGGGACAAAGGGTGAAAAGATTGTGTGCCTCTGCCCAGTCCCCAGCAAATTCCACTTCTTTGTTCCAACAGTTGATACATGAAAGAGGTAACCAACACAAAACTTCCTCCCCAGCCACACAAATGATTTACCCAAGTGGTATCAAAGGAAATGTAATTTTCAGTAGAAATCCCCCAGCTCATTAACTTTATTCTTCAGGGAAGAACAAAGAGACAAATATACTGTTTCTATCATATTACCCCAGTTAGGGCTTATTCAACTTCAGAAATCAGCAAACTTTTTCTGTGAAAGGCCAGGTAATTAGTATTTCAGGCTTTGTGGGTCATATAGTTTCCATCACAACTTCTGTTTCTGTATCACAAAAGCATCCATAGAAAATATGTGATGTGTGGCTGTGTTTCAAGCAAACTATAAAATTTGGCCCACAGGCTACAGCCTGTGTACCAACTCCAGATCTACACTGTCTGGGTAGCTTCTCTTACGCATCCTATTGTGAGATGGTCTTTTTTTTTTTTTAAGAAAACTTTTATTTAATAAATATAAATTTCTAAAGTACAACTTTTGGATTACAGATGTTTTCCCCCCATAACCACCCTCCCACCCACAAACCATCCCATCTCCTACTCCCTCTCCCATCCCATTCTTCATTAAGATTCATTTTTAATTATCATTATATACAGAAGATCAACCTAGTATATACTAAGTAAAGATTTCAACAGTTTGCACCCACACAGAAACACAAAGTATAGAGTACTGTTTGAGTACTAGTTTTACCGTTAATTCCCATAGTATAACACATTAAGGACAGATATCCTACATGGGGAGTTAGTACACAGTGACTCCCGTTGTTGATTTAACAATTGACACTCTTATTTATGGCATCAGTAATCACCCAAGGCTTTTGTCACAAGCTGCCAAGGCTATGGAAGCCTCTTGAGTTAGCCAACTCCGATCATATTTAGAGAAGGCCATATTCAAAGTGGAAGTTCTCTCCTCCCTTCAGAGAATGGTACCTCCTTCTTTGATGGCCCATTCTTTCCACTGGGATCTCACTCACAGAGACCTTTCATTTAGGTCATTTTTTGCCAGAGCATCTTGGCTTTCCATGCCTGAGAAACTCTTGGGCTTTTTAGCCAGATCTGAATGCCTTAAGGGCTGATTCTGAGGCCAGAGGGCTGTTTAGGACATCTGCCATTCTATGAGTCTGCTATGTATCCCACTTCCCATGTTGGATCGTTCTCTCCTTTTTAATTCTATCAATTATTATTAGCAGACACTGGTCTCATTTATGTGATCCCTTTGACACTTAATCCTATCTTTATGATCAGTTATGAACTTAAATTGATCAGTTTAACTAGTAAGATGGCATTGGTACCTGCCAACTTAATAGGATTCGGAGTTCCATGGCATGTTTCTAGCTTTACCATTATGGGTAAGTCCGAGTGAGCATGTGCTGAACTGTACGTCTCCTCCCTCTCTTATTTCCACTCTTATTTTTAACAGGAATCAATTTTCAGTTGTTTTAAACACCTAAGAATAATTGTGTGTTGGAGTTCAACCAATGGTATTAAGTAGAAAAAGAAAATACTAAAAAGAATAAAATAGTAAGCTGTTCCTCGACAGTCAGGACAAGGGCTGATCAAGTCACTGCTTCTCATAGTGTCAGTTTCACTTCTACAGGTTTCCTTTTAGGTGCTCAGATAGTTGTTACAGATCAAGGAGAACATATGATATCTGTCCCTTCGTGACTGGCTTATTTCACTCAGCATGATGTTTTCCAGATTCCTCCATTTTGTTGCAAATGACCAGATTTCATTTTTTTTTTTACCTCTGTGTAGTATTCTATAGAGTACATATCCCATAATTTCTTTATCCAGTCTACTGTTGATGGGCATTTAGGTTGATTCCAGGTCTTAGCTATTATGAATTGAGCTGCAATAAACATTAAGGTGGAGACAGCTCTTTTATTTGCCAGTTTAATTTCCTTTGGGTAAATTCCAAGGAGTGGGATGGCTGGGTCATGTGGTAGGGTTATATTCAGCTTTCTGAGGAATCTCTAGACTGACTTCCATAGTGGCTTGACCAGTTTGCATTCCCACCAACAGTGAGTTAGTGTGCCTTTTCCCCACATCCTCGCCAGCATCTGTTGTTGGTAGATTTCTGAATGTAAGCCATTCTAACAGGGGTGAGGTGAAACCTCATTGTGGTTTTGATTTGCATTTCCCTGATGGCTAGTGACCCTGAACATTTTTTCATGTGTCTGTTGGCCATTTGGATTTCCTCTTTTGAAAGGTCCTTAGCTCATCTCTTAAGTGGGTTGCCTGTTTTGTTGCTGTAGAGTTTCTTGATCTCTTTGTAGATTCTGGTTATTAATCCTTTATCAGTTGCATAGTTTGCAAATATTTTTTCCCATTCTGTCAGTTGCCTCTTCACTTTCCTGACTGTTTCTTTTGCAGTACAGAAACTTATGAGATGGTCTTAAAGGAAATGATCTGGGACCCCTGGATCAAAATTCAGCTGTGCCACTTTAAGGTTCTACACTTCATCGTTATTACTCAGAGGTAAAAAGAGGTTTACACATTATTGTTCTCAGCCTGTCATCAGCTAACAATGCTACTTTCTATTTCTCTTCCCATCTTTGTGGCTGTCCTTGTGTGGCTCTGAAAAATACTTTTTTTTCCCTCTTTATTACTGACATGAATTTTTCCTAAGCAGACTTCAATGGAGAATTTATTGAATAGAAGGGAAAGAAGATTTCACGGTAACTTCAACTATCATAGTCTCTCAAATTCACTTCCTCCCGGCTCTATTTTTAGGCTCCTGACAGTAGAAAACATAACCTTACAGTTGTTCAATTATCCATGCTAAACTAAATTCTTCAACAGTAAGAACTGCATCTTCCTGATTTTCATAGAGCTAGTGACTAGTGAAATGTCTCATATTTGTAGGTATTCAACAGCTTTTCCTTAAACAGACATTTGGTTGAAATTTACTTTACAATGCCATGTATACAACACAGTGTTTTAAATACAGGAAGTAGTTAAAATATTTTGTTAACTGTTAAAATTAAAACTTTGGTGCTTTAATAAATGAAGAGCAATGTCTAAATTAAGAACTATCAACATTAAACATCAAAAGCATTATAGAATATGAGCTCCGACTCTAAATTATACAGTATTCATACAGTATTCCAGGCTGGAGTACTTTTGATGTAGGAACAATTACCATGCACTAGTTTTTAGTCACTAGTTCTCACAACTGACAGAGAATTAGACCTAACTACTTAAGAGTATCCACTATATGGGCATTTGCTAGTGAGTTCTTTTTTTATATTATCAGTGAATATATTTTTCAGGCCTCATTGGAAAAGTGATCCACAGTCATTTCTGCTCATGAACTCTTAAAGAAAAGTGGCATTAAGGAGCTAGCATAAATCACTTACACACAGGCATTTATCAGAGATTTATAAAAATCACTCCTCTTAAGAAGGCAAAAAATGACATCTTCTTTGAACTAATTATGTTTATGATTAGCATAAAAGACACTTTAAAGCCAACCTAGACATGTTCAATAAACAACATTGACTTAAAGAACCTAGAGGAAGGACACGGTGGAGAGCTGTCACAGACTAGCAGGGATTGTTGCAGAGGGAACAAAGACGATGCCAAGGATTTGAACATGGTACACTAGAAAGCATCCCAGCCAACTCATCCTCTAGATGAGAGGGAGGAAATGATGATTTAAAAAACTGAGACTCTAAGGGTCAGCAGTGTAGCTCCACAGTCTAAGCTGCTACCTGTGAAGGCAGTCTCCCATATGAGCACTGGTTCAAGTCCCGGATGCTCCATCTCTGATCCAGCTCTGTGCTAACATGCCTGGGCAAGCAGCAGAAGATGGCCCAAGCATTTGAGCCCCTGTTACCCGCGTGGGAGACTCAGATGAAGCTCCTAACTTCTGGCTTCGGCTTGGCCCAGCCCTGGCTATTGTGGCCATCTGGGGAGTGAATCAGTGGATAGAAGATCTCTGTCTCTCACTCTGCCTTTCAAA